>NW_028261381.1:27024454-27624454 GCF_051295495.1 Thamnophis sirtalis | reverse complement strand
AGGCCCTTTACTATTTCCTCCTGGTCTGATATATTTAATTTATGTTTTGCTAACATTCAATCCTTTCTAATTTTGTCATTCTGTGGCTTATTTTATAATTCTATTTCTAAATTTTTAATTTCTCCTCTAATATTTTCTGTTGTGCCCATTTCTCTTTGTTTCTTTTTGCTGAATACATTATAATAATTCCGCAGGAATAAGCTTTCATGGTGTCCTATAGATTTTGTATAGATGTCTGTTCTTTCATGTTTTCCTTAAGGAATAATTCCAATTCGTTTCTATATTTTTGAATAAATTCTTTTTCTTTTAATATTTGCAAATTTAACATCCATCTTCGTCTAGTTTTTTTTCCTTCCCAAATTATTTTAATGGGCTTGTGATCCACCCACGTATTTGGTAATATTTCAATTGTATGTATTTCTGCCCCATTTTCCTCATTCATCCATGCCATATCAATCCGCGACCAGGATTGATGTGGATTGGAGTAAAAGGTAAATTGTTTTTTCTCCAAATATCTATTAAATTTAGCTCCTCCATAATCTCAAAGCAAGTTGTTGGTAATACTTTTTTTTAAGTTTTTTTGTCACTTACGTAATCTTTTTTACTGTCCACTATGGCATTATAATCTCATATTATACAAATATTCCTCAATCCAATTTCTCTAATTTTTTTGTGTAGTTTTATATAAAAGTCCTTCTGATTTTTGTTTGGAACATATATTGCTACTAGTAGTACTGATTTTTGGTTTATCCCTATCTCTATCATTAATATTCTTCCCTTTGGGTCTGCATAAATTACATTTGTCTTTATCCCATCTTTAACATATATCACTATCCGTTTTCTCTTTTCTTCTGCTGATGCTGCATATCATTTTCCTAATTTAGGACATTCCAGGTATTTTATATCTTGTTTTTTAATGAGTGTTTCCTGTAAGCATATTATATCTGCCTTTTGTTTTGTTAATTTTGGATTGGATTGGATTTATTACATTTATATACTGCCCTTTTCCCCGAAGGGGACTCAGGGCGGCTCACAATTCAGTTAGGGAAGGGGGTACAAACAGGGGATAAAAAGATGAACATAACAATACACAATTAAAACACACAACAACCATACCATTCGAGGAGGGGGGCAAAAGCTCTTTAGCCCCAGGCCTGTCAGAACAGCCAGGTTTTAAGGGCTTTGCGGAAGGCCTGGAGGGTGGTGAGGGTTCGAATCTCCACGGGGAGCTCGTTCCAGAAGGTCGGAGCAGCCACAGAGAAGGCTCTCCTCCGGGTAGTCACCAGTCGGCATTGGCCGGTGGATGGAATTCGGAGGAGGCCTAATCTGTGGGATCTGATCGGTCTATTGGAGGTAATTGGCAGCAGGCGGTCTCTCAAGTACCCAGCTCCAATACCGTGAAGGGCTTTATAAGTGACGACTAGCACCTTGAAGCGTATCCGAAGACCAATAGGCAGCCAGTGCAGCTCGCGGAGGATAGGTGTTACGTGGGTGAACCGAGGTGCACCCATGATCGCTCGCGCGGCTGCATTCTGGACAAGCTGAAGTCTCCGAATGCTCTTCAAGGGCTGCCCCATGTAGAGCACGCAAAATTACTTAATTTTGCCCAGATACGCTTTCTTTTTGTCGGCGAATTTAAACCATTAATATTTACTGACAATAATTGAATTTCTTTTTCCATCCTCCTAATTCTCGCCGGTCTTTATTTTTTATTAACTCTAATTTCTTTTTCGGATCCTTGTTTTTGGTCTCACTTCCTCCTCTCTCTGATGCTCTTTCTCCTCCCTACTACTTTCTCCTTGTTCTCCTTCTATTGTTCTCTGCTGTTGTTCTTCCTGGCTTCTATATTCCAACTCCTCCTTACTTTTTTTTTTTTAATGAATAGGAGAGAAACGTATCTCTCACCAATGAGCCTAGGATAGCACTGTTTATTCTATCAGTTTGCTGGTCTTTCTACCATAGGAAATCCACTGTCACACAGGAAAGGCATTGTTCAGTTGGAAGAGTCAGTGGCCCATCTTTTTGGCACTTACCGGGTAATGTTTCCAGTTGAACAAAGTCGTTCTTTTGTGAGAAATGCCAAGAGGAAGGAAAGTTTTCATGAATGGTTTCCATTTCCTCTTCAGCTTTTGAACTCAACTAGGTTGGGGAAAATCCAAACTAAAATTCAATTATTTCAGGGCTGGTTCTGTACTTAGTAACACTAAAAAAAAACTAAAAAAAACTATAGATAGGCTCAGGATAAACACGTTAACATTATATAGACATGAATTAATTATATTATTACATTTATGTTAATAGCCACATTTTATTATGTTACTGTTATGTCTTTTTTATGTTAAGTAATAGTTTTGTGATCCCTTTGGAGGCCACAGATAGGGTTTCTTGAGGCTTTAAGACCCAAGATTGTATAATTTTGGGTCAGGGATCAAAAAGACCACACATTTGTGTGATTGCTTTTTCTCAGATTTTGTGAAAGACCCAACTCTCCTTATTTCTAAGGTCCTCTTTCATTTCTTCATATCTCACTTTTAACCTGCTTTGGGATCTGATTTAGTATTTTGGAAGGAACTGCTGTATCACAGTGTGCCTGTGTGTAAGTGAAAGAAAATGAGTGAGTGAGAAAGAAAGAGAAAGACAGAAAGACAGACAGACAGAAAGAAAGAAAGAAAGAAAGAAAGAAAGAAAGAAAGAGAATGTCTACCTATTCAAATGTGTCTCCTCTTTCACAAATGTAGGCTTCTAATGTCATTGTAATTATACAGGGAAGATACTATCCTGTTTCCTGAAAATAAGACCTCCCCAGATAATAAGCCCAGTTGGGCTTTTGAATGCATGTACTAAAATAAGCCCTCCCCCAAAATATTTAAATGCATGCACAGCCGGTCCCCACCATTTCCTCTGGTTGCTTGCAGTGCAAACAACATGAGGTGAGGTGCTGAGGCCAGAACGGGGGGGGAAGGGGGGGACATGCCCCATGAACCCCACCCACATGCCCTTATCTAACGGCCTCTCCCACAACCCTAGCCATCACGCTAGGGCCGCCACAAAAAGAATGGCAGGCCCAGTGATGCGCAACACAGCAGCAGCCACGAGGTGACCACGCTCACCCCATCCTGCACCTCACAAATAATAAGACCTCCCCAAAAATAAGCCAAGCACTTATTTTAGAGGTCAAAAGAAAATAAGACCCTGTCTTATTTTCGAGGAAACACGGTATGAGTATAGCAACCATACCCTTCACATGTAGAAAAACCTGATAGGAATTTGCTGTGCAGGAAGCTAGAAAGGAAGGTGCTGGTTTAAAACAAGACATTATGAAAGATGTGGTTGAAAGCAAACCATTACATAATTCTTCCTATATGGCAACCTACAAGATATACACAACCATTTTCACCCACTCCATGCTATCATTTTAATAGCAATAGCAGTTAGACTTATATACCACTTCACAGTGCTTTACAGATCCCTCTAAGCGGTTTACAGATTCAGCATTATTGCCCCCAACAATCTGGGTCCTCATTTTACTGACCTCGGAAGGATGGACGGCTGAGTCACTCTTGAACTGGTGAGACTCGAACTGCCAAACTGGCAGTTGGCAGTCAGCAAAATTAGCCTGCAATACTGCATTCTAACCAGTGTGCCACCAGGGCTCTCTAATCATAGGATACTTAACCATCATTTCATTATTATGCCTTGGAAATATTCTGTGCAATATTTATATTTATAAAATGATCTCACTTCTAAAGATTAAATCATCTTCACCTTGTAGCTTTGGTATTGCTGTTGATATTTGTTGGGAGAAATCAGAAAAGATGTATCAATTCAGCTCTATGGTTCTTACACTAAAGATGTTGGAAATGATTACGACACGCTACCCTGAATGGCACAATAGTTTCAGCATGAAGTCATCATATCAAAAAGTTGCCACCAGCACTGGTGATTGTGTGATGAGATGTTGAATGGTGATCATGCTTTCAAAGTTGACGGGAACCAATCCAAGGTCACAACCTGCCCACACCTGCGTTAAATGTGAGTCTGGCAGATTTAGGGAATGGCTAGACAGGTAGAGAAATAAAAATCATTTTTAATTGGTTATTTGGATTCTGATTGTAGAAAAGACTATTTGATTGACTTGAAAAAAATCTTGCATATCTTTCAAAACAGTTGCACTTTTAAAAATCAAGACCTATATTACAATATTCAGAAGAGTGTGAAATCTAATCCTTGTATTAACCCAGAAGGTATAAATTGGATTGCGTGATAGCAGTTGTCAATTTGCAAAGCACCCCTTGTCTGCTTTCAAGTTGCCAGAGGCAGGACGAGGGAGCTGTCACAAACAGAAGCACATTCCATGCATACCTCTCTCCAGAGTGTATCCCAGCTTACCAGAGCCAGCTGGAGAGGTGGGGTTTCTACAGCCTGCGGGAGAAAACAGGGTTGTGGTTGGGCTGTAAATCATGTGGGACAGAGCTACCTCCACTCAGGAACTGCTGACATGTTGCTCCTAGTAAACCACTGGATTTCCTTTGAAACTTGGCTTGAGGCTCATGGATTAATTGGGCATCCATCAGAACCCCGACAGCAGTATCTAAAGCAGGTTATTCAGAGATTAATTGCTCAACACATCTAAAAGGACTCTTGCTTAAATGCAGGTAGAAAGTTCTCAGCCTTTTAGAAATAGATCTCTGTATAAAGAAATAAAATGCATTTCAAAAACAAATGTCAAAGAATAAATAAATATTTCTGGGTTAGATAAGGCAGCTGTAGTACTCACTACTCTGACTAATAACTATTTCTAATAGTTAGAAGCAACTTTAAGGTAAAATGCATCAAGATCAAAGACCCAGAATTTTCTGAAAGTCTAAGGGAAGGCAACAGTGACGTGCAGGCAGGGAAGGCAGGGCCTCACCACTGTCATCATGAAAAGAAAAAAAAATTAAAAGGAAAAAGGCTGAGGTAGTTGCTGTCAGAGTCACAGTGAATGCCTCTGCTTAGTGCTTAACTGTTTTAAAAAAGCCTCTAAAAAGTGCCCTCTACAGGAGGAGGCGGGAGAACCACGTTCCTCATTTAGTCTATCTTTATGCTCACTCGAGCAGAGTTAAGCAAGGGTTAAAAGCCGAAAAATTCCTTATGTAGATGAGGCACGTGGTTCTCTCGCCTCCTCCTGTAGAGGGCAATTTTTTTAGAGGCTTTTTTAAACAGTTAAGCAGAGTCATCCATTGGAGACTCTGGCAGCAGCTAGCCCAGCCTGACCTCAGCAGCTCTTGCCTTTTTCCTTTTATATTTTTACATTTTCATCATGGCAGACAAGAGCAGAGTTGAAATCCTCTGTGAAACAGCTGGAAAAGGTATGTGGGTAGGAGGAAGTGGGGAATTCAAAATTAATGTAATTTGTAAGTAATTGTATTATTGTAAGTAATTTGTGTGTGTGTGTGTGTGTGTGGTGCGCGGGCTGGCACTTTTTTTATGTCGGACATAGTGGCAGGGCTTTTGGACATAGCAGCAGGGCTTTTGGACATAGAGGCAGGGCTTTTGGACATAGAGGCAGGGCTTTTGGACATAGCGGCAGGGCTTTTGGACGCCCCGGTGCTGTGTCCGCCATAGAGGCGGGACGCCTCTATGTCAGACATAGCGCCGGGGAGGCAGGGTGGCTTTTGCCTCTTGAAAGCTGGCAAAAACCGCCCTGCCGCCCCAGCGCTGTGTCCGCCATAGAGGCGGGATGCCTATATGTCGGACACAGCGTCAGGGCTTTTGGACGTCCCGGCGCTGTGTCCGCCATAGAGGTGGGACGCCTCTATGTCGGATATAACGCCGGGGCGGCAGGGCGGCTTTTGTCTCTTGAAAGCTCTTGAAAGCTCTGCTGCGGGCAAAAGGACTTTAATCAGTGGGGTGCTGGGGGAGAGGAGAGAATGCTCAGGCATTCTTTCCCCCGGCATCCCGCTGACTAAAGCGCTTTCTTTTGCCCGCCTGAGCTCTGCTGCGGGCAAAAGAAAGGACTTTAATCAGTGGGGTGCCGGGGGAGAGGAGAGAATGCTCAGGCATTCTCTCCTCTCCCCTGGCATCCCACTGACTAAAGCGCTTTCTTTCGCCCACCTGAGCTCTGCTGCGGGTGAAAGAAAACGCTTTAATCAGTGGGATGCTGGGGGAGAGGACTGCCTCGCCAGCCATAAACCTCACCGTACGTCACTGGAAGGCAATCATTTTTTTCCAGAGAATTTAATATAATTTCTAAAGGAAAGTGCACCCGATCCATGCTTTCATATTTGGTAAAGAGATTGGCAGGTTTTTACATCGTTAACATAGGCAAGTTCTATCTGACCACATGTTGAACTGCAAGAACAGGAATGTGCCGAGTGAGATTGCTGCCAAGTCACATTCTGTCTTCAAACCACATTCAGGTACAGCTACTGGCCACCTCCGCCCCAAAGTATCATCCAGAAATAACAAGATGACTTACAAATGTGTTCTAAATGTAATTGTCCTTATAATCCCAACAATCAGAATGATGACTGTTAAAACCAGAGAGAGAAATGATATCTGTGGATAACAATCAAAACATTTAACATCTGTTTTTCACCCGCTGGCAATCAAACTTTCAGAATTAAATAATAATCTCATTCCTTTTTAAAAAAAGAAAAATCACATTAACATATTGCCCACAGCTGAGAGTTTTGTAGGTATCAATATAATTATATGAATAATTTTTAAATTTAAAACATCCATTAGGAAAAAAGAGATGAAACATGAGTTTAATACATGGAAGGAGTCTTTTTTATTTGTAAAAAGCCTTTATTTATCTCACGGAAAACTTGGGTCTCACACTTAAATAAGATAGTAACAGATATAGAGCAGTCTTTCTCCATTTAGCCTGTAGGTGTTTTGGACTGTGATTCAAATATCCACTTCCAACCACTGGGAATTCTAAATTCTGATTTTGTTTTTTTACTAGATTCCAACCTTTAGGTACAAAATAACATTGATAATATTAAAGTAATATGATATAATTTTAGCAAGAGAAATTAAAATATATTTGTACTTATAACTGCTGTGAAAAGTATCAGAAGACACTTCTTTGTATCTTTTTTCTTCCTTTCCAACTTTTTCTTTTTTTGCACTTTGCTTCTTTTTGTTCTTTTTTTGGCCTTACTTTAATTTGTGTTTGTTTTTAATTTCTTGTTTAAACTTTTAAATGAAAATTATATAGGTAAAGATAAAGATTCCCCTTGCACATATATGCTAGTCGTTCCCGACTCTAGGAGGCAGGGCTCATCTCCGTTTCAAAGCCAAAGAGCCAGCGCTGTCCAAAGACATCTCCGTGGTCATGTGCCCAGCATGACTAAACACCGAAGGCTCACAGAACGCTGTTACCTTCCCACCAAAGGTATTTCCTATTTTTCTACTTGCATTTTTACATGCTTTCAAACTGCTAGGTTGGCAGAAGCTGGGACAAGTAATGGGAGCTCCCTCCATTATGCAGCGCTAGGGATTCGAACTGTCAAACTGCCAACCTTTCTGATATATATATTGATAGAGAGGGGGGGGAGGAGAAGATTAGATGCACTAGCTACCATCAACTTTTAATATATGATATTTCAACACAATACTTAACCAACACACAAATCCTTACACTTTGACCTAGTTTAAAAAATGGGTAAAATTGGCAGTGTGCTACTGCGCTTCCTTTAGTTATTTCAGTTTCCCATAAATATCTATTTTGTTTTCACAAACTGATGTCCTTATAACACTGAGCCAGAAGGCAAGTCCTTGCAGGCCAGAAGGCTCTAGTTTTGCTTCTGACAAAATCCAAAGACTATACTCAAGCTGGTAATATGTACTGAATTATAGCAGTTTGACTATCAATTTTATTTGGAATTCTGTGCGATGGTTTGCTTTCCCTCCTCCGCTTTTCCCAAATATTTTTTTTATTTTAATTTTTGCATTAATTTTATTATTGTCTTGTAAGGAACTACATCCAATCTGAGAAAGCTCTACCTCAAGGGTCTAATCCATCACTAAACATTTCTGTATCCATCCTGTCATAATCTCTTGCCTCCCTCTGGAGGATTGCCCCTCACATCTGCATCTTCTCAGCCTGGATACTGCAATTCTTGTCTTTTAAGAAAAACAGGGGATCAGGCCAACCCAACCTGAAGGCAATCAATTAATCTCTGCCAAAAACAGCTATCTGGGTTGAGGTTCCCCACATCCAGAGCACGATGAAGAACCAATAGCCTGACACTTCATTTACCCTGTACGTTTCTCCTTTAAAAAAGAAGGTTCTTATGGTCACATAAAGATTTGTTGCATCCTAGCAAGCAGGAGATCTGTTCCTTATATAGGCTGTAGGGGAAAAGATGGAGTTCTGTCTTGCTGAACAATGTGGCAGAAGGCAGAACGTAGCTTCTGGACTACCCCCACTTGTGCCCTAGGGGAATGTTGTTCTAGAACAATGCATTACTAGCCTACAAGCAAATAAAAGACCATCCCACTTTCTCATAGAATAGAATAATAATAGAGTTGGAAGGTACCTTGGTGGTCTTCTAGTCCAACCCCCTGCTTAGGCAGGAAACCCTACACCACTTCAGACAAATGGTTATCCAACATCTTCTTAAAAACTTCCAGTGTTGGAGCATTCACAACTTCTGGAGGCAAGTTGTTCCACTGATTAATTGTTCTAACTGTCAGGAAATTTCTCCTTATTTCTAAGTTGCTTCTCTTCTTGATTAGTTTCCACCCATTGCTTCTTGTTGCAGGTGCCTTGGAGAATAGTTTGACTCCCACTTCTTTGTGGCAGCCCCTGAGATATTGGAACACTGTTATCATGTCTCCCCTAGTCCTTCTTTTCATAGAACAAGACATACCCAGTTCCTGCAACCCTTCTTCATATGTTTTAGCCTCCAGTCCCCTAATCATCTTTGTTGCTCTTCTCTGCACTCTTTCTTCACTTGTTTTTCAACAGGATGACATATTAGTGCTTGTGGTGCAAACCCTATATTTGTTTCTCAGCAATTAAAACAGGTAATTAAAATCAATCTATCTTAACAGCTGTACAGGAAAGTCTATCTAACGCTCAGCTCCTGGAGCAGGAGATTTTGCAACTTCATGGAAATAAACAAAAGAGTTTGACACGTAATACGCTTTACTGTACTTGCAAGCCCAGCCCTAAAAATAAAAGAATGGTTCATGGTGCCAAATGAAAAGAAAATCATCTGGAGGATTTTGTTCCTTTGCCAAATCACACCATACTGATGACTAGCAGATCCTTTAAATAATGACGGGTGGCTACTAGCATAACCAATCTCATTACATGAGGATACACAACGCAGCTGACTGAACTGGAACACAGCCAGAGCTGACTATTTACAACCGGCTGTATTTGGATCTTCAAGAATGAGCTGTTTGGATGAATCAGAACAAAGGCTGTCAGTACACTTTTCTGTGCTCAACATCCTTGTGTTGGAATCTACTGATCCGCCAGCATTATTACTGGCAAATCACTGCATTCCCCCTGGTTCTTATGCAATGATACATTTCCAGCATGAATTTACACAATTATTAGCTAAATATATTCTATCCAGCGGTGGGAATCAAAAATTTTTTACTACCGATTCCGTGGGTATGACTTGGTGGGCAGGGCATGGCTAAGTGGGCGTGGCTGGGTGGGCGTGGCTTGGGCGTGGCTTCTGTGGAAGGATATTGTAAAATCTCCATTCCCTTCCCACTCCAGGGGAAGGTTACTGCAAAATCCCAATCAGCTGGGACTCAGGAGGCAGAGAATAGATGGGGGCAGGGCCAGTCAGAGGTGGTATTTACCGGTTCTCCGAACTACTCAAAATTTCTGCTACCAGTTCTCCAAAACTGGTCAGAACCTGCTGAATACCACCTCTGATTCTATCCAATCTTTCTATCCAACTCTCTGGTTGGGAGTGATGAGAACCAACACCCAACAAATTTTAGAGAACAAATAGAACAGAACAAATTGATGTTCTGTTAAACATTTTTCATATGCAGTCATTTTATCACAAATATTTGCACTAGATTATGTTTCTCTCCATTTGCAACCTAAAGCTGTATAGTAATTTCCCTTATTGAACAATATTTAGATCATTGGTTTGTCTTCTACCTCTTTTATCTTCACAAGAATTTCATGAAGTAGGTGAAGCTGAGTCAGTCCAGGGATACTAAATAAATTGCACAGCCAACTAGAGATTGGAACATGTCCTAGTCTAACGCACCAGTTCTTACATGGGAAATACAAATCTGTAACATTCCATATGGTTTTGCATATTTTCACAGTAATTAATTTTACATTTTTTCACAGTAATTAAAAAGACAATGGCCACCTCCCAATTTAGCATGGAATGTGGGCATGATATTTAATTTTAGTGTCTGCTAATTATGTCACTGATCCACTAAAAAAAATTATTTGCCTGGTGTTTAAGCCCCCATGTCTTTTTTTTTTTAAGTCATCTCAACATTTTAATACAAATGAAGACGTTTGAAGATCTTGAAATTATATATCTGCGCTTGTTCATATTGGTCACTGGATACTTTTGAGGCAATATGTATCTATCTATCTATCTATCTATCTATCATCTCTATTTGTTGTTGTTTGCTGCTAAATTGTGTACGACACAACACAACCCCATGGACAACGTTCCTTCAGGTCTTCCTGTCCTCTACCATCCCCTACTGTCACCTACTTCTCATTAGGGGGCCTAAGTATTTGAGTTTCATCTTCAGGATTCTAAAGAGCAGTCAGGGTTGATCTCTTCTAGGACTGACCGGTTTGATCACCTTGCAGTCTTCTCCAGCACCATAGTTCAAAGGCCTCCATTCCTTGGCACTCAAAGTAGTATACCTGATGGTCGTCTGAATTAAATTCACCCATTCCTGTCCATTTTAGTTCTCTGATTCCTAAGATGTTTATGTAATCCCCTTCATGAATTACTGCCTTGTCGTGACAAAGGGACTTGCGTAGCTCACTGAAGCTATGAGATATGCTGTGCAGGGCCACCCAAGACAGATAGGTCATAGCAGAGAACTTGGACAAAATGTGATCCACTGGAGAAGGAAATGGCAACCAACTCTAATATCTTTGCCATGAAAACCCCATGGACAGTATCAAAAGGCAAAAAGATATGACCCTGGAAGATGAGCCCCTCAGGTCAGAAGGTATCCATTATGCTACTGGGAAAGAGCAGAGTGCTAATACTAGAAGCACCAGAAAGAATTAGGTGACTGGGTCAAAGCCGAAAGGACTGTGGATGTATCAGCTATGGATGTATCTGGTGGTGAAAGGAAAGTCTGATGCTGTAAAGATCTATACTCCTTAGGAACCTGGAATGTAAGGTCCATGAATTAAGGCAAGCTGGACGTGGACATTGTGTTTGTGTGTGTGTGTGCGCGTGCATGCGCATGCGCACGCGCATGTGTGTGTGTTGTGCATGTATAGGAGAAAAAGAATGAAAAGTGTAAAAGATTTAAAACAGAAGAAAAATAAATCAGAAAATAGATAGAAAAAGAAATATATAAAGAAGTTATTCCAACTTTCACTATAACAAATACAACATTTTTGTAACTCTTCACCCTCTCTCAATTTACAACCAATGTAAATTACATCTTTAGTCCATCTTATTTATGAATAAATCATCATTTTTTCCTGTCCTCATATCAGCAGAAGGTCCACTAAGTGGTACCAGAAATAACAACATCTTATTTTAACTTCAATCAAGTAAACTAACCTTATATTCCTTCCTTTTATTTCTAACACTCTTAATGATTAAGGTGCTAACCTAGAAACAAGGCGATTGAGAGTTCTAGTCCCACATGAAAGACAGATAGGTGACTTTCGGTCAGTTACTCTGTCTGATTCATAGATATATCAATAAAGCATCATTTTTTTCTGTCCTAATATCATCAGAAAGTCCATTAAGTGGTACCAGAAATAACAACAGTGTTGTGGTGCTGGTGAAAATAGGAGGAAGTGTGAGTATTAGGTATGTTTTGTGCCTTTAGTTATTTATACAAATAATAAAGGCAGGATATAAATCAATCAATAAAAAGAGTTCATTCAAATAATGTTATACAATATTATTTCTTTTCATTTCTTCTTTACCCCTTTTCGCAAAGCTCATCAAAGCTTTAACAAGCCTCTTTTGTAAATCAAAAAGAATTATCCAGGCCAATCTCTTTGTTTATTTCCCTTATTCCCCTTTTGCTTTTTAAAACATTCTCTTGTCTTTTTTCATTTCTAGTGCAGCACCCTTTTCCATATTATTTTTATAACCTGTCATTTGTAGATCCACTTTCAATGCCATCTCTGTCTTGTCAACTAGAACTTGTTTATCATCTGCCATTTTTCCCATAATATTTTTTGACACAGTCTATCCATAGAAGCAAACATTGCTATTGAAATTATTGATACTATTTCAAAAGCGTCCTTTAATAGTTTCAGTGTTATACGTTCAGTTGGTGGTTAATCAGGCTTATGTATTTTTCTTCTTTCAATAAATCTTTAGTTTCCTTTAATATCCAGTTTTTAAAATTACTTACCTTTATTTTCTCCTGCAAAAGTCCGAACAAAACTATTTCCCATGGGAATAATTCTTTATAATTAATTCCAAAATCTCTCTGAGTAAGGAGTCTTCCATATTGGCTTTCAAGGACACTTATAACAATTAAGCACCATATTCAGCTTAGCTTGCATATCTGCATAATTTATACTTAATGTAATTACTGCTTCATATATTTTAGCAAGAGACTATACATGTGAAGTATTTCCTTCAATGATATTTAGATAGGTCAAAACTTTTTCTGGAGCATTAAAGAGACCAGAAGAGGGACGCAGTGGCTCAGTGGCTAAGACACTGAGTTTGTCAATCAGAAAGGTCCATAGGTCGGCAGTTCGAATCCCTAGTGCCCCGTGACGGAGTGAGCTCCTGTTACTTGTCCCAACTTCTACCAACCTAGCAGTTTGAAAGCATGTAAAAATGCAAGTAGAAAAATAGGAACCATTTATGGTAGGAAGGTAACAGCATTCCGTGCACCTTTGGCGTTGAGTCATGCCGGCCACATGACCATGGAGACGTCTTTGGACAGCGCTGGCTCTTCGGCTTTGAAATGGAGATGAGCACCGCCCCCTAGAGTTAGGAACGACTAGCACATATGTGCGAGGGAAACCTTTACCTTTAAAGAAACCAGGCTCAGTAAAAAAAAAGAAAAGAAGAAGACTTTAGGACTTGGGTGCCTAGTATAAAGTATAATGTTTATTGTCATTGTACTTAAATACAACGAAATTGGTTTTGGCTTTACTTGGCCCGCATTGAATGAAGAAGAATTATCTTGGGCTGCATATAAAAAATATAGTTAATGTATATAAATAAGAAACTTTTTTTAATGCTCTTGTGAGTCCATATTACTGTTGTCGAGAGCAGCATGAACTGTGTGGGCTGTGGGTTGGATCCAGCAAGTTCTTCATTTGGTACACAACACTGATATTATAATTCTTAACTATTTGGATAATCTATAATCTTCTATAATCATCTACAGCACAGATGTCAAACTCAAACATGTCACATGACGCATCACAACGTATCTCAAGGGATTTTTTCCCTTTGTGGAGCTGTGGTGGGCGTGGCCTGTGCGTGACACATCTGACCTGTGAGCCGTCAGCTTGAGACCCCTGATCTACAGTCTTTATATATACATAATTAAGAGTCATATAGTATCTGAACGGTGCCATTTGCCTAAATATTCTTAGTGTCATTGGATATTTGTATTATAAGTTATCGTAAATATGTGGGAGTAGATGACATAGAAATTTATACCAAAAAAACAGCAATAGCTTCCAGGCATGTATTTAAAAAAAAGAAAGAATAGCCATTGTACTCCTCTTGTCAACCTCATGTTTGTACTCCAATAGTTTATTGCAGAAATCTATGGTAGAGAAAATAACCTCTAAATATTTAATAATCTAACCTGCTCTACTGAACTCACATAATAATCATTTTAATGAAACTATAACCATCTTATTATAATTTATTTTGAGTCTCTATTTGTCTGCACATTCAGTCCATTCCATTATGAAAAGAACTAGCACATATCTTGCTAATTGAATTTGGGGGATACTGCATATTTAATTGACTGGATTAAGCTTTAATCCCTTCTTAGAAGCAAGGATTGCAATGGCCATTAAAGATGTAGGTCATCCAGTCTGTGAATCTAAAGAAGACAGCTAAGACTGGGCCCCATTATCCAGCATTTATTTTTATCAACTCTGAGATATTTAATCCCTTCCTACATACACACAAATACACACTTCCCGTTTGTAATGGAGTAGCCAACCTGTCTTCTGAAGAATTCTTGACTAGACAGATAACATGTTTTAACAGACATTATCAAAATATCAAGTTTGGCTGTACAGAAATGATGTGAATGATTAGCCAGCTTCTAAGCAACTTGTACTTTTTCAAACTTTGAATTTCAATCTCATCAATCCCAACCCACAGTCAAGAAACTATGGGAGCTGTAGTTCAAATCATCTGGAAACATGTTTGCCCTATTGTAATGTTCAGGTGGTGGCTAATTGATGCATAATCTAGTTTAATATGAATTTCAAATAATAAGAAATGGCCTATTAAAATTTCTGTTTGTCATAGATGCTAATAACAAAATAATAAAAGAGAGTCAGAGTGACAGATATATTTACCTATCCCATCTGATCCTATGGAAATGCTGATAAGGTTGATGATGCAAAGTTGCAAATTCCTTCCTTCTTCCATTCATCAAGCAGCCTTGTTCTTTCATATTTGTCTTCCTATTAACATAAAGTAATTTTTAAGGTATTTTCAAAATCATTGTAGTCCATGATGAATCCTAGATTTATAGTCTGAGTTTCATGGTGAAGCCTTAATGGCTGAAGGCAGTAATAACTAGAATTTTCAAGTACACTGGATTTAAGTGCTATAGAAATTCAGATATAATTATTTTATTTACTTCAAATATTTACACATCACTCTCCAAACTCAGATAAGAACCACATGTACATAAGAATAGGCAAAATATCATAACCAGGTACCAATATAATATTATAAGGTTTCAATCAAATACACTTGCCAGAAAGGAAGCCCCATTTGGAGGCAGGTGGTATTCAGCAGTTTCTGACCAGTTCTGGAGAACCGGTAGTGGAAATTTTGAGTAGTTCGGAGAACTGGTAAATACCACCTTTGACTGGCCTCGCCCCCATCTATTCTCTGCCTCCCGAGTCCCAGCTGATCGGGAGGGAATGGGGATTTTGTAGTATACTTCCCCTGCCACGCCCACCAAGCCACACCCACTAAACCATATCCACAGAAATTTTAGTAAAATTTTTTGAATCCCACCACTGAGGCAGAAGGACTTGCTTGTGGTGAAAAAACTGTATTAACATCATATTCCAAGTTCATTGTGAATAAAATAGCTGAATAATATAGGACAGCATGGATAAAATCAAGTACAGCAGCACCTCTGGTACCAGAACTTTGTTCTCCAAAATGACTTACTACCTTCAAATGCTGTCCATCCCCATGCAAGTGACATCACTGGATACGTGAATCAGCTTTCCTTGGTCTGCAACCATCTAAATCTTTTCTCAGCCAATAAAGCAGCTGTAGTAGCCCCACATCTGGAGAGAGCCAGTTAGGGAAGTTCAATATAGACAGCTCTGTGGTTGATTCTCCTATAGGCTACTCAAAGAAATCCATCTCAACCAGGGGTGGGCTTCAAAAATTGCAGCAACAGGTTCACTGCCCTGTTGTTGGGTGGGTGTGGCCATGGTGGAAATGGCATAGTTGGCCTCCTGCACCACAGAGAGGGCATTTTTCCTCCTCCCCAGGCTCCAGAGCAGAGGTGGGTTCCTACCAGTTTGCACCTATTCGGTAGAACCAGTTCGTCAAATCTACCAAACAGGTTAGAAGAGGTTCCACCAGTGGACCCGGAAAGCAGGCCTCACCTACAGAAGAGGTTCCAAAAATTATGAAAACCCACCACTGCTCCAGAGGCTTTGCTTGAGCCTCTAGGAGGGTGAAAATTGCTTCCCCTGGGCTCCAGAGGCCCTCTGGAGACCAGAAACAGGCCCATTTCTGGACTTCCGGAATCTCTGGTAGGCCTGTTTTCCCCCCTCCCTGAGACTCTGTACGGGCCCTGCACTTACCTAGCCTGATAAATGGGCCACAAGGAGACTCCTGGGAGGGGAGGAAGGGGATGGGGTGGGCATGGCCAACTAGGGATGGCATTTGGGGGTTGGCATTTGGGGGTGGGCAGAATCCTAGCTAGAGGATCACCTGAACCCGTACGAACCCCGAGCAGTCCACCCCTGATCTCAACTATCAGAAAAGTCATCAGTCCAAAGCAGAAATAGATTATTTCATAAAACTGGGTAGGTTGTGGCTAATAATGAGCTGTAGCATTTGTAGTTCAGCAACAAGTAGGGGATCTGGTTTGTGACTCCTGGTTTTAGAAGAAAATCTGAATATCTGTATGCTTTACTCTTCCAGCCTCATCTCCCAAGGACGTCTTCAGCCCATGGCTTTTATTCCCTTGAAGCACAACAGGCCAGGTCTAAAGGATGTACAGGATGGAACGCCAGCTGCCTGCTTTTCCTAATCTAGATAATGCTACATCTTCAACCAGTATTGGTCATCCAATAATTCCTTAATGTCATCCACTTCCTCCCACTCCCAGGCTTCCAAATAGCATCCAAAAGTAAACCAGAGTCCAGGGCAAAGTATTGCTCAAAGTTCCAATTTATTAAGAGAAGCATGTTGGCACATCTGGGAAAACCAGAATCTGAAAGCTTCCCGGTTTTCCCCATCTAGTTGAAAGTTCAAGATCTTGCCCTACACCCACAAATCCATCACATAATCCAATCTCCCACTGCCATGCTGGCAGTTCTACCCATCCAATTCCGATCGGGTGCAGAGACAAAGGATGACCAAAGAATTTTGTTGTGGCCATATAGTATGTGACTCCTTACAATCTCCCCTCCCATTTCCCACAATAGAAAATGCATAGCAGAATAATAGAAAGTGTGGCAGGCCAAAGACCCAAAAGAAAACATGGCTGCAGGCCCGACACCCACCTCATTTGAAATACACCACCTGTGTTTTCCAGCTTCAGTTCAAAGCTGATGTGTTCCAGTTGCCCTGAGACCAGTGGTGTGTTCCGGATCCTGGTGCAACCAGTACAGTGCAATGGGGCTGGGCGTCCATTACTTGAATGCGCGCAGCATACTTACTGTCCACAACACTCTGTGATGCCTCTGTGATGCTCCAGCTGCTCAGCGGAATGTCGCACAGGCGCCGTACGCCCCGTGTGCGTAAGCCCCGAAAACCTCAAATACCGGTAAGGAGCATGGGCGGGTGGGTGGATCCTCTGGAGCACTGTACCAGAACGGTATCTGGTGCTCCCAGCAGGCACCAGTATGCCCGTACTGGGGCATACAGGTCGTAACCCATCACTGCCTGAGATTTTCAGAACAGATGGTCTTCAATGCTTCGTGCCAATGTAGTAGAGCCCCAGCTCCAATTGCTTGCGGTGCCTAGCACATTTTCTCCTCTTCAGTGACTAGCCAATGTTCTGTGCAGCCATTTCATGTTGGGCTGCCAGGATGCTACATGTTCCCTGTTGGTCATCAGTTGTTTTTTTAATCTTGCAACTCATGTAACAATGGTCTGTTAAATCAATGAACCATCCTCAACCCAGAGATTTCTGCTTGACTCAACCCTTACATCTCCTGAGTTGGCACCTGTATCTCTTCCAGCTGTCCAAGCTGACAAAGCACACTTCCTTTGTTTTCCCATGATACTATAATGCTTCCCTTCTCCTTCCTTTATTTTTAAAATGTATTTAAGGAATCTTGCTAGCTTGCTTGTTTTCATGAAGTTAATCTATCAGTTTTTCTTTGTTCCATTACTGAATAATAAAACTGAAGGAACAACCTGTTTCCTTTAGGTTGACCAGTGTAGCGCCACAGCTACAATACTCGGGTAAGGAAAAGGGGAGAGAGAAAGGGTCTGATTTAATGTCTTCGGAGATTCTCAGTCATCCAGGCCATAGTTATCCCGGAGTTGCTTTTTCAAAAGGCAAGTGGACTTTTGAAGACGTTCCGCTTCTCATCCAAGAAGCTTCTTCAGTTCAGAGTTGAAGAAGCTTCTTAGTTGGGAAGCGAAACGTCTTCAAAGAAAAACGAAGTCCCACTGCCCTTTGAAAAAGCACCTTTTGGTCTGACTAAGTGTATGTTGGTATATGAAAAGCATCTGTGTATGGAGACATCTGGAAAAGGAAAGGAAAGGCACAGCGACTGGTGAGACGGAATGAAACAAGGCAAGCACTGATTGACAGGTCTGGGCAGGAGAAGTCACTCAAGCCACTTCCCTTGCACAAATGGGAATAGCAAGAATTCAGCCATAATTCAGATTAACTACCAGCCCAGACTTGCTACCGTCCCACTGCAATCTGGATTGGCATTTCTAAAGCAGCCTGGAAAGCAAGCGGCTTAAGCAGCAAATGCATAAAGGTCTTTATTAAATTTAGCTCTCCTGACCTCTAGTGGTCACTTCTTCCGTTTCAGCTCCATTGTTGTTGTGGACTTTCCAGCAGCACCAGTTATTACTACTCATACCCGTGTTTCCCTGAAAATAAGACCTAGCCTGAAATAAGACCTAATCTAGCTGTGTGTTCGGATTGCGTGCCTCCCTCCCATGCCTCTGTTTGGACAGGAATCAACTTATCTTTGCTGCGCACACTGAGCAGTACCAGTGTGTGCCAGGTAAGGGGACAGTCACTGTACATTGCTAAAGGTACTTATGAGTGTTCACTGCAGGCTTCCATTACATGAATAATGTGCGACACAATCTTTTGTCAAAGCAACCTTCCACCAAACTGAAGTGAAATAACAGATGCTAAAGAACATACCAGAATTCTAACATGTCAGTAGTGACTTCAGCTGGCAACTGATAACATACAACCCTCATGCATGAATCAAGGAGCAGTATTCATTTTAATAATATTACCCTACCATCTTAATTACAATCCAAAATATTTAATATATTTGTTATACTGTGGATATAATAAAATCCAATATCTTGCGTTGATCTATTAACAATCCCGTAGAAAGTAAATTAGTTTTTTTCCTAATTAATCTTATATATAGCATAATAAAGTTTTCATTTGAATTAGTCTTATAACCTGAATATTTTCCAAATCATTAGGTTATATCAGAGGTGGTATTCAGCAGGTTCTGACCAGTTCTGGAGGACCGGTTGTGGAAATTATGAGTATTTCGTAGAACCGGTAAATACCACCTCTGACTGGTCCCTATTCTCTGCCTCCCGAGTCCCAGCTAATCGGGAGGGAATGGAGATTTTACAGTATCCTTCCCCTGCCACGCCCACCAAGCCACACCTTGCCAAACAAGCCACGCCTACAGAACCGGTAGTAAAAAAATTGAATCCCACCACTGGGTTATCTGTATGAAGTTAGGCAATAAATTGCCAGGATATTATCAGTATATAAAAATAATTTATACCTTGAATCTGTTGTAGTGACATAGTGATACTAATGATATTGCATGATTGCCTAATAGTAAATAAGTAAAACATCAATAAGAGGGTATACAGCCCTGATAGGTGCCCCACAGTAATTCACTTGGTCCTGAAATAAAATGATTTGTTATTTCAATTGCCAGTGTTCACAGGTAATAAATTGCAATCCATTCAGTAAAAGATGGGAAATTAAACCTAGATATACCTTTTTTTTAAGCGTATGGCACATGTTAGCCAGGGATCACTGAAGTGGCTACCTCTGTGGAAGGATTTTTTCAGGGGGTGTTATCTTTAGGTGGCAAACCCTAACAGTGGCCTCGAGTACAGGACCCCCTTAAATGGGGCAGGGATACTAAGAATCTTCTGGTTCGCTAGAAGCATGATATACCCAAAACTACAAATTGGAACGTGGAACCTGAGAAGCCTATATGAATCTGGGAAAACGCACAACACTATCCAAGAAATGTTCAAATACAATATCTCTATACTGGGAGTGTGTGAAATGTGCTGGCCTGAAAATGGAATGTGTAGAATAGGAGATTATACTATCTACTACTTTGGTGAAAATAGTAAACATCATCGAAATGGAATAGCTCTAGTAGTAAACAATTTTGTAAATAAATGCATCAAGTCCTTTATTCCTGTATCCAATAGATTGATGTTGATCCAAATAAATAATACTCCAGTAAATATGAATGTTATACAAGTTTATATAAAACAATACAATACAATAGCAGAGTTGGAAGGGACCTTGGAGGTCTTCTAGTCTAACCCCCTGCCAAGGCAGGAAACCCTATACCATTTCGGACACATGGCTACCCAACATATTCTTAAAGACCTCCCTTGTTGGAGGATTCACAACTTCTGGAGGCAAGCTGTTCCACTGATTAATTGTTCTAACTGTCAGGAAATTACTTCTCTGGTCTAATTGCTTCTCTCCTTGATTAGTTTCCACCCATTGCTTCTTGTTCTACCCTCAGGTGCTTTGGAGAATAGTTTGACTCCCTCTTCTTTGTGGCAACCCCTGAGATATTGGAAGATTGCTATCATGTCTCCCCTAATCCTTATTTTCATTAAACTAGATATACCCAGTTCCTGCAACCGTTCTTCATATGTTTTAGCCTCCAGTCCCCTAATCATCTTTGTTGCTCTTCTCTGCACTCTTTCTAGAGTCTCCACATCTTTTTTACATTGTGGCGACCAAAACTGAATGCCGTATTCCAAGTGTGGCCTTACCAAGGCATTATAAAGTGGTATTAACACTTCAAGTGATCTTGATTCTATCCCTCTGTTTATGTAGCCTAGAAATGTGTTGGCTTTTTTGGCAGCTGCTGCACACTGCTGGCTCATATTTAAATAGTTGTCCACTAGGATTCCAAGATCCCTCTCACAGTTACTACTATTGAGCAAGATATCACCTATACTGTACCTGTGCAGTTTATGCTCCCACAGCTGACGGTGATGAGGAGGATTTAGAGAAGTTTTATGAAGATATAAACAGTGTATTGAAAACCCTAAAAAGTAATGATATCACAATACTCATGGGGGACTTCAATGCAAAAGTGGGAGAGGGAAGTGATGCTCCTGTAGTTGGAAACTTTGGCTTAGGAACCAGAAATGATGACAGATTTGTAGACTTCTGCAAGGAAAACAGGCAATATGTGATGAATACTTTTTTCAAGTTACCAAAAAAGACGCCTCTACACTTGGAGATCACCAGCAATTACACAAAATAATATAGTAAGGAACCAAATTGACTATTTTACAATAAACAAAAGATTTAGAAAGTCAGTAAAATCAGCAAAGACATACTCAGACGCAAATGTACCATCCAACCATAATCTACTACTTGCCGAAGTCCAGCTGAAACTAAAAAAGATGAAAAACCCAAATCCTTTTAAACCAAGAATTGACAGTGACTTCATCATTAAACATGGAGATAAGATAGAAAAAGAACTAGAAATTCATTTAAGAGAAACCAACAACCCAAATAATGAAGATGTAGAAGTGAATTGGAATAAATTTAAAAAATGCAATAGTAGAGGTAACAAACACAAAACAAAGAGAGAGGTATCACAAGAAACAACAGTGGATGATGGATGAAATTCTTCATCTCATGGATGAAAGACATTCTTATAAAAATAAAAACAAAGAAAAATACAATGAATTGCAGAAAACAATTAGAAGAAACATTTGACAAAGGAAAAGTGGTTTGCAAAGAGATGCAAAGTAATAGAAGAGACAGAAGGTATTCATGATGATTTCAACTTACACAAAAAAGTGAAAAAAGCAGCAGGTGTCTACAAAAAGAAAACCAACAACTTAGTTGACGAGGGAAAAATCATCTTGGATGAGGATGAAAAACTAAAAGTTGGAAGGAATATATTGAAGAACTTTTTGAGGACACTAGGGATGATATTGATATAGAAAGTATAACAACTGGACCAAATGGAGGAGGTTGAACACGCAATAAAAATAGCAAAAACAAGTAAAGCCACAGGACCTGATGATATCCGAGTAGAAATTTTAAAATGGCTGGAAAACAATGGGAAGAAATTTTTACTGCAGCTCTTCAATCAAATATATGAAACAGGAAAAATACCAAATGATTGGCTAAAGTCAACCTTTGTGATAATCTCCCCCCCAAAATAAATGCAAATTAGTGTACCAAATAAAGAACAATAAGCTTAATGAGTCATGCCCTGAAAATATTCCTGAGAATAATTCACACAAGAATATACATCAGAATTGAGGAGTGTCTAAGTAACACACAATTTGGTTTCAGAAACAATCTTGAGATGCCCTATTCAGCATTCAAGTTCTTGTACAGCACCTTAGAGATGTCAATCACAGTGTTTACATGTGCTTCATCGATTTTGAAAAAGCATTTGATAAAATAAAACATAGCAAACTATTACATATCCTGAAACAAGTGGGACTAGATGATAAAGACATCTGAATCATAAAGAATTGGCATCAGGTAGTAAATGTGAGACTAGGCCAAAAATAGTCAGATGATGCAGAAATACGAAGAGGGATCAGACAGGGCTGTATTCTCTCTCCACTGTTGTTTAATATCTACTCTGAGTCAATTTTCAATGAAGCACTGGAAAACATTGATGCTGGCCTCAAAGTAAATGGTGTTCAGATCAACAATTTAAAATATGCTGATGATACAGTTCTGCTTGCCAGTAAGCATGAAAACCTTCAGCTCCTCATCAATAGAGTCTCAGAAATATCTGAAAAATGTGGCTATTGAAAGAATTATAATTAGTGGTTTTGGTATTTATAAGTCCCAATTCTTTATTAGCTAATATCTCTGAACTTATATTTTATATTTTATAAAACACTTGTTTTAAATAATGAGATAACATTTACCTGTTTTTAATATTTTACAAAGATATATAACTTTGCCAATAATTATTAAGAGAGCCCATTAGAAAGAATATTTTATCATATGTGATGGTTGTGTAAAAAAAACCTTCCAAATTACTGAAACAAAATACATGAAAACATTCATAACAACCTAAAAATAAAAGCTGAACTGAACCCAAATATATTTTTATAATAGATATAATTCCAGAAAACATAAATGTAAAATGTCACAATTTACTAAAATATATCCTGATAGCTGTAAGAACAAAACTGTCACAACATTGGAAAAAAAGAATTTTACTAATGATATCTATATATAAGTGTGTGTCTGTGTGTCTGTGTGTGTGTTCCAGTATAACTCTGGAATGCCTGGGCCATTAAAATGAAAAGAAATGAATTATATCTATAGTTTCAAATCACAGTACTTTTGACAGTGATAGTGTGCATTTTGGATTCAAGTTCGTGTGTGTGTGTGTGTGTGTGTGTGTGTGTGTGCATGTGTGTGTATTCCAGCATAACTCTGGAATGCCTGGACTGCTGAAATGAAAACCAATCATTTATATTTATGGTGAATTACTTTGACTTGACACTATGGATATAATTCATTCCTTTTCCTGTCTAATACAGGATTAGGATAAATAAATATCTGGCCAACACTGGGTTATCAGCTAGTGTTTAATATAAAGTAAACATACATAGGCTATGGTCAGCCATTGAGGAAATAAACAGAAAGGAAAGAAAGAATGTTTTACTGGAAAGTTTTCCCATAATGTTTTTGTTTATACTTTTTCTATGTTTAGCATTAGTTTGTTTTCTTGTTATTCAACACTTATTATCCAATGTAGACTTTTCCCCCATTGTACCTCACTATTCTAACAATCAAAACACCATTAAAAATAGTTGCCTATTTTTTCACCAGATTTCCGATATTTTTTGTTGCCTGGGAGACCTTTGCTCCAAACGCCAGGCAGCCCTTGCTAATCTTTTCTTAAATGACTGCAATTTTTGTTCAATAATGTCATTTTGACTTCTAAATCAGAGCTACCATATCTGGATTAGGTTGTGGGTCACTTAGAAGCCTGAGAATTCTTTGGCCCTTTGAATATTTTTTCAAGATCACATTGGAAGTGCTCAGTGCCTATATAAAGATTGTCCACTGGGACAAACTTTATGTCACATTACACACACACTTCTAGTATTCTGGTCCCATATACCCGCCAGCTTTTAATAAAATCTCTACCAGCTCCAATGAAACCTCCACACTAAAAAGTCTATTTTGTGTGGCTAGTCAGCTGACAGGCTCTGAAATATGAGGAAAACCTTTCCCTCCGAGGCAGCTTATGCTATTCCACATCAGTTCTCCCCTCTCACTTTGAACCATTACAAATATTATACAACTGTCTGCCTTACAAGAAACTGCAGAAGCCAAGGTGTAATCCGTTCACGTAAACAAGGTAGCTTGGATACTCTGCAAACCGATAAAAGGCATCAAATCCCCAAAACTTTTATGAATTATCGCAGCAATCTGTGATGAATCTCACACAAGCAAATGAAGGCTTCCATTTGCAGGTATCAATGGACAGTAACTTTGCATTTTGCATCCTCCAGATGCCTGTTTTTTTTTTCTTAATTTCTTTTCAAGGAAGGAAGGGATATGAAATCTTTGGGGGAACAATTCTTTCTGACACTTAAAGAACATCTGAAAGGAATGTGGGGAGGCCTATATCTAGTCCTCAGGGAAGCCCCTGCATGAGACAAAGAATGGATCATGTCCTAACTGGTTGCAAGAGATGTCAGTAGGTATTTCAATCACATCACATAACTGTTCTAATTTCTTTGGGCTGAAGATAATATTGCCCACTGACCAGGGATGGGTTCCGGCTGCTGCTGCTGTCAGTTTGCTGAGGGATGCGCTGTGCGCACGCTTGATGCACACAACGCACTCATGTGCAGTACTTAAAAATGCTTCCACACATGTGCAGAAGCAAAAAACAAGATGGCAGCACCTATAGCGCTACCGAGAGAACTGATTCAGGGGTGTGGCAGGCTGAGTTACTACCTATTCGGCTGAACCGAGCCGAACCGGTAGGAACCCACTTCTGCCGCTGACAGATACTCAGCCAAAACAGACAGATTTCTATTTCCAAATAAAATATAATTTATTTTAATGTCATATTCAGTTTACTTCATCACAGTAAGAAAGCTGAAGATGCCATTTTTATTGTCGATAGACATCTTTCTATCTCTCCATCATTTAACAACCTGCCTGGTTGCCATACTGAGTCATTTTGATGTGGTGGTTAAGCAGCTAATCAAAGACTGGGCAATCTCTCTTGGGCATGATAGATCATCAGGTGATTGAATCAGCCCATCTACAAGAGTTCTTGTGGGAATAAAACCATGGCAAGGGCACATGGGCTCCTAGAGAATAAACGGGATACAAACCTAAGGAATAATGAAATGAGTCAATGGAAGGGATTTCCTCCTGGTATCTTTAATTAAGACCTGGGAAGCTGGGGAATCTACAGGCAGCTTGGAGGATTATTATATTACGAATGAGAAGTTTTTTCCAACACCCATCTTGCTATGGAAACGTTTAACCCCAAAGGTACAGCTCCCTCCCTCAAGATTTTTAGAAATCTTTAAAGGCAATTTATTTTACCAAGCCTTCAACCTTAGCCGAGTTTTATTGGCATTCATCCTGAGAAAAGATTAATTCATTACTTCTCTTGAGTTTCTTTTTATAATTTTGATTTACATGCATTTTATAATTGCTTTTATAGTTTTAATATGGAACTCATCCAGAGACTTTTGAGAGGGGTGGGCTATAAAAACTGTATAATAATTAAATGCATCATAAAACATCCCCACTTCCCTCCTCCAGATAATTAAATGCCGTTTATAAGGATGCGCTATATAGGTAAACTTTGAGTTATGACAGTTCACTTAGTGAACGTTCAAAGTTATGCAATAGTTATGCAAAGTTATGCATATTTACAACAAATATGACATAGTCCCGAAAATATGAATTTGCAGCACCATGGCAGTTATTCACCCTTATGAATGACCGCAGAGGCACTGCAACGTTCACCTTGCCTATTCTACTCCCCCCCCTGCTCCCCACAATTGCTTTCCCCTTCCCACTCTGCCGCGTCAGACACACTTACCATGTGAAGAGCCGCCTCCTCTCTGCTGTGGTTTCTTTGAAAAATCACATTGCCTCAAAGCATCTCATTGCCTTGCAAACATTTTGAGCAGAGATTGGAAGGTTCTGGGCATTGTGATCTTGCAGGACTTGAGGTCACGCGATCACGGCCCCCAGAAGCTTCCAGTCTCCGTGCAAAACATTTGCAAGCTGACGGGATGCTTTGAGGCAGCGCAATTTCAGTGCCTCAAAGCATCCCATCAACTTGCAAATGTTTTGTACAAAGACTGGAAACTTCTGGGGGCCGTGGATTTGCATGGCAGAGAAGCTGGAGAGGAGACAGCTTGTTAGATCTTTGCAAGGTTAGTAACCCAGTAGGGTAGGAAGGGGGCAGGGAAGCAATTGTATGAGGTATCTCAGTAGGTTCGGAGAGGCCTTGGGTGGTCTGTAGCAGGTGCCGTGTTTCATCACTAGCCCCTCCCCCATGGTCTTCCCCACCTCATGTGCACTTAACAGCCTGCGCATTTGATTAGCGAATGCGTGGGCAAAATAGGGAGTGATCACGTTCGTTTGACATGATTCACTCCAACAAATCCTCGGGTTACGAATGTAATTGGCATGCTCCATTACATTCAAGTCAAGTCAAGTCAAGTCAAGTAAGTTTTATTGTCATTTCAACAATATACATTACAGTACACAGTGAGACAAAACAACGTTTCCCCAGGACCAAGGTGTGTAACTCGAGGACTACCTGTCCAATAGAATTTTTGCGTGACAATAAGGATGAAAAGAAATTCAAAGGTACTTGCACTGAGAATGATATTCACTCCATATTTGCTTTAAAAACTTGATTTTCAAAACTGCAACAGGTACAGAGAGTAAGGTAATCCTCAATTTACAACAGTTCATTTAGTGACCATTCAACAACACTGAAAAATGTGACTTATAACCTTTTTTATACTTACAAATGTTGGAGCAGCCTCATGGTTACATGATCAAAATCCAAATGCTTGGCAAATGATTCATATCTATGACAGTGTACTCAGGATCATGTGATTGCCTATTGCAACTTTCTGACAAGGAAAGTCAATGGGGAAGCCAGCTTCACTTAACAACCATGTTACTAAGTTAACAACCACAGTGATTCTCTTAACAAGTGCGGCAAGAAAGGTCGTAAAATGGAGCAAAATTCACTAAATACCTGTCTCACTTAGCAACATAAACGTTGGGCTCAATTATGGTCGTAAGTTGAGGAATATCTGAGGAGAGGAAAATTCCACCTGTTGATATGAAATCCAGGCAGCCACGTTCTGTCAAATGCTGCAGACTCCCAGAGCCATTTCTGTTTGGTTTCTAAGCTACCAGTTGCTGTGTTAGTCATTTCTGTCTCCAGCCTACTATACTGGTATTTTTATATCTAGTGTGTATTCACCCCACCTCCTCAAATTTCTATTGTTTTTCTTTAGCTCTATTTTAATGCTGGGAAATAGATACAATAATTTGGCTACTGCAAATATCACATCCTGTACAACAGTAACAGATGTTGTATTTTAGCTGCTTATCTCTTTCCCATTTATCACGGATGGGCCACCTCTATGATTCAGTTCATCCTGTCTTTCTGTGGTAAATTGGAGCTGAGGAATGAAACATGATGCTTCAAGGTTTACTGTCCCACTTCCACTTCACTTCAAATTTACCTGATGCAGGGTGACAGTGACCTAAGAAGCTCTTTGCTTCACTTTTGGGTCAAAACAGACACGCACACTCTTTCTCCCTCTCCCTCCCTCCCGCTTTTCTCTCCCCCTCTCTCCCCCTCTCTCTCACACACACATAAAATTGAGGGATATTTGTCACACTGTCTGTTTTATCCTCTAAAGTTCTTGCTTGAAAACAGAATTTACCTGCTTTGTTGCTGCATATATATTAAATAGCCAATATTATTGACTGAGAAGATTACTTTTTTAGAATGCAAGTGTGTAATTTTTACAGATGGTCCTTCACAGGGATGGGATTCAGCCGGTTCGGACTGGTTCAGGTGAACCGGTAGCTCCGACAATCAGCTGAGAGCAAACCGGCAAACTCTGACAATCAGGTGGGTCTTTTGCTATACTGACCTATATTTCCTTTGTTTGAAACCCAGCTGATAGGCGGGGCAGAGTGGATTGCCCAGGGGTGGGTTTCTACCGGCATTACTCCTGGTTCTGTGTGCAAAATGCGCCCGTGTGCATTTGCACCTAAAAAAATCTGTGCATGCGCACAATTTTAGAAAAGGGGGAAAAATACATTTTTGCAATGAAGATTGTTCTGTACATGCGCAGAACCAAAAATCAAGATGGCACCACCGACGATAGAACCAATTCGGGGGCGTGGCAAGCTGAGTTACTACCTACGCGGCTGAAGTGGTATGAACCAGTAGGAACTCACCTCTGGGATTGCCGTTCCTCAGCTGTTTTACTCACCAGGGCTGCAGTAGAAGGTAAGTTTCTGAGCTATTTTCAAACACAAAGCGCACACTCAGAGAACCAGTTATTACACCGGTTGAATCTCACCACTGGTTCTTTGTATTCAAAAATGAATTTTCCATCGTATTAAAGAAAGGCGGGTATATTTCACTCTTTAAATGTGGGGGGGAAACAGTGGTAGGTTGCAGGCGGTACGCCCCCGGTATGTGCGTACCAGAGTCTGCCTGGAGCACCGGATACCGTTCTGATGCTCCGGAGGGCCCACCCACCTGCCCGAGATCCTTACCGGTCTTTTAAGTCTTCAGCGCTTCCACGCATGCGCGTGGTGTGAACAGCGCCTGCGTGACGCTCTGCTGAGCAGCTGGAGCGTCACGGAGGCTTGCAGAGGCAGTAAGACGCATGAGCGCACTGTGCACGTCTATGTGGATGACGCCGGGCATGTTCCAACCATACCGGTTGGAACGGGATCCGGAACCCACCACTGGGGAAAACCATTTTATTCCACGTATCAGACCCATTCCTTGCTATCATTTTGAAAGGCCTGAAGGTAATTTTGTTTCGGTCAGACTTTGGCCCTTCATAGACTGTGGGTAGCCATTCAGCTTTTCATGAATTGTTATATTATGTTCAAGTTCCTTTTGAATTTTGTGGTGCACTGCTCAGGACCTGCATGATGGTTTGCTAGACCAATTTTTATTTAATTACAATAATAAACAAAATAATGGCTTAATGAAAAATGAATCCAGCTAACTGAATGACTGCTAAATGGAATTCATACTTGTCTCCAATATTAGGACTCCAATATTTAAGGAGCATTGACAAACATTGACAAATCTTACTAATGCTAGAATAGCATTTTGTCTCAAGTTAACATGTAGACATTATAGCGAAACATCACTTCAAGTGGGACCTGAAGAGCTAGAAAATATGTTAATTTGAATTTTAATCTTTGATTTTGAAATTTAATAAAAATATTGGAAAGTGGGGAAAAAATAGAAACATGTTGGTAAGCATTCAGAAATTAATTTCCTGTACTTAAGAATTCATCTAAGCCAATTTCAATAATCATAGGGAAGTTTTATCCAAGGTAACTTTAAAAAAAACTGAGCTTAACAAATGCTACATGATCGTGGCCTGTGTTATGTAAAGAGGCTAATTACTGCTTTTCATTCATTTTAAAAAAAACAGGTCAAAGAGAATAGGAGATCTATTTTCCTTTTTATTTTTATAGCATCACACGGCTCAGTTTGTCATTGCTGTCTTCTCCTTTTTGGCTCTTTTATCTGATCTACACGATTTTAGACTTTCAGATCTTCAAAGTGAATTTACTGAAATGATTTGCTTGTTTTAACTTGTTTTTAATTTTGCATTCCTGATTCCACCCTACTTATTGATATTTCAAACAAATGCCCATCTCATAGTAAGGTAAAGGTTCCCCTCAAATATACCATATATGTGCTAGTCGTTCCTGACTCTAGGGGGCGGTGCTCAACTCCATTTCAAAGCCGAAGAGCCAGCCCTGTCTGAAGACCTCTCTCTGGTCATGTGGCCGGCATGTCTAAACGCCAAAGGTGCATGGAACGCTTTTACCTTCCCACCAAAGTTGGTTCCTATTTTCCTACTTGCATTTTTTACTGGTTTCAAACTGCTAGGTTGGCAGAAGCTGGGACAAGTAACAGGAGCTCACTCCGTTACGTGGCACTAGGGATTTGAACTGCCGAAATTCCAACCTTTCCGATCAACAAGCTCAGTGTCTTAGCCACTGAGCCACCGTGTCCCTTTCCATCTCATAGTAGGATTGTATTAATATGCTGAAATGCCCCAAAGTTATTTCTGTTGCTATGTCTGAAAAAACAACATTGAAGGGCAATGCCATTGCCAAAATACTCAGCCCAGAAACATACCTATTGTCAAAGTCTGAAGCTCTGCTGTATTGCTACACAATTACTATTCTATCTTATATGAGCATGGAGAAATCAAGCAGATTTTAAACATATTTTTCTCCCAAAGACTCTTCCTTTCAATTACTTCTGTGAAAGGAGAAGGAGAAAGGCACTCTGTATTTTCTTTACCCATGCCTAGAAACGCAAACCTAATCATGTACAACCCAGAAGAATTCCAGGAAAAGAGTGCACTTACGTGGTCCACTAACGCTAGAAAATCGTAATGACAAATTCCATTTCAAATGCCACGCAGAGATAAACAGAAAACGCAACAGTCATAAATGCAAAAGAAAAAGAAAACCCAAAAGAAGAATCAGAAGAGTCAGTCCAAGTGAGCTGCATATTATTGGCTTAAACTGAATTGGGATTTTCAAAGAAAAGGCACCAGTCGTCCCAGGACAGGAAGTCTGAAGAAGAGACCAATGTGCTTTTTTGATGTTAGAATGATTACTTTAAAGTCTCACCTATTTAAATGGAAGACTTATCAGTGAAGGCCTGCCTCTCTGTGAAGGTTGTTGCTGTGTTTAAACTCTTCCCTTTTTAAAATGACAGTTCATCAGGAAATGACACATTAATTAAACCCATTTCCCCCAAAAGCCCTGTTCTTTTATGATGTGTTGGAAGAAGTGTCCTTCTGGGTTTAGTTACAAGAGGGGAGAAACACATTGGAAACATGGAGACTGCTTGGAAGGATGGTTTTTAATGGTGGACAGGAGGGCCACATGGTTTGAGGTCCTGGGGGGGGGGGGAAGAGAAGAGATGCTGAGAGTGCCCTGGTGTTATGCCCTCTCTAGGTTTTTGAATTTGAACTTGTATTCTGATTGGTTGTCAGACTTCCATGGGGTCATGCAGGGGCAACTCTGTAGGCTGTCCTGTGTCCCAGACTTGGTTGAGCCTTGCTGGATGATGCTGTAATGAAAGCGCTTTGGGATTCTTATTAGGTATCTGCTTGAAGGCGGTAGATCTTTGTTATGTAGAATAGACTGGCTCAGGCCATTGACAAAGTGGAGGCCCTGAGTTTCTGCCTCCCTTTTAGGGGAAATATTTTTATTTTTTAATATTTCCTAAAATATTTCATTTTTCTAGGAGAGAGGTGGGTGCTATCTTCCTAGAGATGGAAACCATTTCCAGTTCCAGCTGGACAGAACATTGAGCAAAAGAACTTTGGTTGAGCTTCTCTGGCACATCACCCAGTCTCTAATGTATTTAGGGGGCATTTTTTTAGCTTAATGAGAACACGAGTCTTTCTCCATCCAGTCATCCCTGAGCTGGCCCAAAACATTCCCTCTAGCGCAGGGATGGCAAAATCAATTTCATTGAGGGTTGCATCAGGATTGTGTTTGACCTCGGGGGTGGAGGTGAGCGTGGCCAGGGTGGGCATTGCCAGTGCAATGTAACTCGTGTTGAGGGCATCTATGGTGGCCCAAGCACCCTGCCAGCGAAAATGGATCCCGAGCTTCATTTCTGGCTGCATTGGCCTCCTGCAACCTTTTGCCAGTGAAAACAGAGCTCGGGAGTGCCACACTCTGCCCTCCCGAGCTCCATTTTCACTGCCAGAGGCACCACGGGCCAGTCCTCCACTGTTTATAGGGCAGACCTGCGGGCCCGATCTAAACACCCCACAGATCGGGCCTTGAGTTTGCCACCCCTGCTCTAGGGTGTTTGTTGTCTTCACTGCCAATCCCTATTCAGCCTTTATTGCATATATCCTGAGACATTGTCAAATGACGTTAAGAAGTGGCATAACAGGAAGTGATGGGGTTTCTTCCGTTTGACTTCTACCTTCTTTCCGCACATCATCCACCAATGGGAGAAATTTCCATCACTCAGAGTTCGGCAGCAGGAATGGGGTAAATCTTGGCGGAGGATTTTATTTATCTTCCTGATCTCCTTTTCCTTTTCGATGCCCATTTGGGTACTTCCAAAATTAAAATAAAGTAAAATAAAGACACAAAGGAAGACGCTGGGGAAGACACAGCCCAGATGGGAGGGAATTAAATGGTTAGAGAAGAATGGTTAGAAGGACCAAGGACTTATACAAAGAACTTGAGATCCGGCAGATTAAAATAATAATGCATGGAAGTCAACCACTGAAAAATGACCAGCAATCATCTCATTGATTGAACTTTGCAAACTTGAACCTTTGGCCAATTCATCACTAGCAACTTATATCTTAGAGTTTATGGCACTGTAGTAGAATGTCAGCAGAGAAGCATTTTGAAGGAGAGCTGAACCTTTTCTTTTCTTTCTTTTCATTTTTTACATCCAGTAGAGGGCAATATTGGCTTTTTCCTCCCCATCAGTTAACAGCTTGACAGACTTAAAGTATACAGAGCATTTGAAGCAAAACATCATATTTAAGAAATTGTTGGGGGTTGCTTTAGAATACCTGTCTCAGCACCATAAAGCCATCGAGTCTTGTGGATTAGGGAAACATAGAATTATTGTAACAAATAAAATTATCCCAAAGATGCTTTTTCCAAAAGGCAACTGGACTTTTTTTATTTTTTTTTCTTTCAAAATGTTTCTCTTCTCATCCAAGAAGCTTCTTCACAGCTGATGCATTATTTCTGTTGTTGTTGTTGTTGTTGTTGTTGTGTTATGTTATGTTAAGGTTCAGTTATTTCACTTATGAAAAGAATAGATATTTACTAAAAGCAGAGAGGAAAGAGATTGCTCTGGAATATTTGTGACGAGTATTTCCAACTCAAATGCCCTATCTGAGTCATATCTATTATAAAACTGTTTTGGAAAAAAAAATATTCAAAGAAAAAACTTTAAACCTGGTATTGGGGGCTCCAGATGCTACTGAAGTGTAACTCCTAATAACTCAAGATAGTAGGGCAATAATGAGAGCTGCCAATTGCAAATCAGGACCAGCTGGAAGCTTAACTCCAGCATGCTGTATTGTGCATTATTGATTTCTACCCCAACTGCAAACAGACTTTTTGCTCTTTTTACCCTGTGCACGGACCCTGCTTATCTGGCCAGATCTGCCCTTACAATCATGGAAAGTTGTTGCCAATGGCAGAGGTGGTATTCAGCAGATTCTGACCAGTTCCGGAGACCCGGTAGCAGAAATTTTGAGAACCAGCGAATACAACCTCTGACTGGCCTCGCCCCCATCTTTTCTCTGCCTCCCACGTCCCAGCTGATCGGGAGGAAATGGGTATTTTGCAGTATCCTTCCCCTGGAGTGGGGAGGGGATGGAGATTTTACAGTATTCTTCCCCTGCCATGCCCACCAAGCCACACCCACCAAGCCCTGCCACACCCACCAAGCCACACCCACAGAACCGGCAGTAAAAAAATTGAATCCCACCACTGGCCAATGGATAAGAAGAGCTGGTGTGGCTGATTGCTTTCAAAGAGATGACACTGTAAAAATTTAGAAGCTTGGAATTGAAAATTCTTTTTTCTAGTCCCATCACCCAATTTACTGAGTTGTAAATCTAATGTAGCAGGGAGGGAATAGGAAGAGGAGGTTTTGGCAGGAAGAGGGACAAGACGGAAGGAATGAAGGCAATAGAGAGGATAGGAGAAGCTTCTGTGGGGCAAGCCTGAGTGAAAGGAGGAGATAGGAGAGGAAAGGCTTCTGTGGGACAAGGAGAGGAATCCACGAAAGACCAGAGGTGGTGGAAGGAGATTCAGTAGGTAATTCAATGGGGGGAGATAGGAGAGAGAGAAAGAAGGAAGAAGGGCTGACCAGCCACACGAATACATCTCATGTGACCTGAGGCTGGGAAAAGACTGGCCATCACCCCACCATGGGACCTGCCTGCTGAGAGGAGACTGACCACCATGATCCTACATGACCCAGGCCAGTAGAGGTGGCTGAGCAAGGGACCAGTATGGACTGGTGGCCATACCAAAAAGGCCCAGAGAACCTGGACTCCAGTGGCCCTTTCTGGGGTAGCTCTACACTAATAAGAGAGCAATAGATAAGTTGGTCTTTCCTAACCTGATACCCTTTGGGACCAAGAATTCCTCTTGTGCTGGACTAGTTGGGATTTGAGGAGTTACAGTTGTAATTAAATTGAATTTGCATGGTTGAATGTCTAATTAATCATTTTTCTGTGAACAAATAATCCCGTTTTTTGTTTCTTTGGATAAGGACCATGACCAAGATTGGGAACAAAATGAAGTTCTACTAGGCTCAGAATTTAAAAGTGGTTTTAATGTTGCTATCAAACAGAATAAAATATACCGAGTCATTACTACTTTGAAGTTCTCCCAGGGCCTAGTTCTCCCAAGCCAATGATGGCTAACATTTTCTTCACTGAGTGCCGAAAGTGGGCACATGCGCACCCATAATGCAATGTGTGCCTCACTCTATGCGCTTGCACCCTGCAGGTGCCCTGCCCCCACCCATGCACATATGACCCCCTGTGCAGGCCTTCCCCCCCGCATGCATGCACAACCCCGTGTGCGGGCCCCACTCCCTGTGCATGCACATGCGTCTCCACATCCACCCGGTTCCCTGCACATGGACAGCAGAGACTCAAAAACCAGCTAGCTGGTGGGAGGCGGGAGTGCATGCACATGAGCCATAAGTCCACCATCATGGTCCTCGCCATTCTTCCAAGACCAAAGTTAATATTGAAAATTGCAGGCTCTTCCTATAGAGCAGCTTTCTTTCTTTGCGACATCCAGGCCCCACATTCACAAGTTCTAACAGCTTCTCAAATTATTACACACAAGGTTTTCGCCAAATGGATCTAAATGGATTAAAATGGAACGGAAGCTGCTATTAAAGATCTATGGCACAATCCCATGATGAAAATCTTTTTTTTTTAAAAAAAAGGCAAAGAAAAGTAATGGTTCCTAAGAGGATCGCCACAATAAAAGCTATGTGTTCTGCCCACAGGGAAGATCTTGGCCAGTATATCTCCATTTATTAAACGAGTCCCACTGTAGTGTTTAATTTTGGCTAAATAGTCAATATCAATCAATAACCATTAAAAGTCAAGCAAACAGCAAGGCAATTAACGCAATGCTTTCGAATATGTGTATGCAGAACAAGAAACCAAACGTTTCATTCTGTCTTTCTTTCAGGTGCTGATATAATGCAGTGATAGGGAGAATAGTGTTATCTAAAAATAGACAACCATTAAAAAAACTGGCATGGGGTCACTAATACCAATTTCGCAATTCGCAATTTAATGAGTTTATATGCCGCCCAATCCCGGGGGACTCCGGGCGGCTTACAAATACGAAATGAAATAAAATAACACATAGGGGAAGAATACAAACAATACAAACAATTTAAAAAACACAACATACATTTGGTTTAACTGGGGGTTGAACCTGATTTGAGAATCAGCAACCCCAGGCCTGTCGGAACAGCCAGGTTTTGGTGGCTTTTTGGAAGGCCACGAGGGTGGGAAGGGTCCGGATCTGCTGGTAGCTCATTCCACAGAGCCGGAGCACCTACAGAAAAGGCTCTCCCCCAAGTGGTCGCCAGTCAGCATTGTCCGGTCGACGGCACCCGGAGGAGGCCTAGCCTGTGGGTTCTTATCGGACGTTGGGAGGTGTGTAGCAGGAGACGGTCTCTCAGATATCCAGGTCCAATGCCATGTAGGGCTTTAAAGGTAATCACCAGCACTTTGTAGCGCGTCCGGAGAGTAATAGGGAGCCAGTGCAGCTCGCAGAGGATAAGTGTAATATGGGTGTACTGAGGTACACCCGATATCGCTCGCGCGGTTGCATTCTGGACCAACTGCAGTCTCCGAACACTCTTCAAGGGCAGCCCCATGTAGAGTGTGTTGCAGTAATCGAGCCTTGAAGTGAAAAGGGCATGAGTGACCATTTGAAGTTCCTCCCGGTCCAGATAGGGTCGCAACTGGTGCACCAGGCGAACCTGGGCAAAAGCCCCCCTGGTCACAGCCGACAAATGATGTTCTAAAGTCAGCCAACCAGCTTTGTCTCTCTTTCTGTCAATGATAGGAGAGGTTTCCAGATCCCAAGGTTCCTTCCAACTCTGTGATTCTGCTGTCAATAAGGGCCAGTAAACTGAACTTTAATCCAGAGAATAGACAGATTAACAGAGATGGAAGGGACCTTGTAGGTCATCTAGTCCAACTCCCTGCCCAAGCAGACCCTACACCATTTCTGACAGATGGCAGTCCAGTCTCTTCTTGAAAGCTTCCAGTGATGAAGCTCTTACAACTTCTGAAGGCAAGCTGCTGCATTGGTTGATTGCTGTCACTGTCAGAAAATTTCTCATTATTTCCAAGTTCAATCTCTCCTTGTTCAGTTTCCATCCACTATTCCTTGTCTGGCCTTTAGGTGCCTTGGAAAATAGCTTGACCCCTTCCTCTCAAATATTGCTATCATGTCTCTTCTCTTCATTAGACTACCCGGGCCCAGTTCCTGCAACCACTCATCATATGTTTTAACCTCCAGTCTCCTAATCATCTCGGTTGCTCTTCTCTGCACTTTTTCTAGGATCTCAACATCTTTTTTATAGTGTGGTGAACAAAACTGGATGTAGGATTCTAGGTGTGGTCTAGGAACAGAGAATCTATCTGGTGTACTGGTTAAGGCATCAGGCTAGAAATTGGGAGGTCATGAGTTCTAGTTCTGCCTGGGCCATGAAGCCAGCTCGGTGACCTTGGGTTGGTGACTTTCAGGCCTCAGAAGGAGGCAATGGCAAACCACTTTTGAAAACCTTCCCAAGAAAACTGAAGTGACCTGTCCAGGCAGTTTCCAAGAATTGTGCACAATTGAATGGAAGGAGGGTGGGAGGGAGGGAAATATAGACAATATGAGTGTTGGACAGTACTCTTCTGTTGCAGAAAATGACAGGCTTTAGACTTCTCAGGATACAGGAAAAGTTTGTTTGGCATCCAGGTTCAGAAAGCTAGCCCATGGCTAGCATTGCAAGTTCTGAACAACCTATCCTGGGCTCAGGGGGGTGATTGGGCCCCCGCTTCCACTCCTAACCGAGTGGGTCTACAATTCTTTTGATACTTGCTTGGGTTCCACCACAAAAGCGCGTAGGACAAAATCGCGCTCGACAAAAGCGCGCTGTGACGTCATCACAGCGCGACGAAAAAGATCGAAAAAATGTGAAAATAAAGCTAAAACCTTCCCCTAACCCCCCCAAACCTAACCCTAAACCTAACCCTAACCCTAACTCTTAACCTAACCCTAACCCTAACCCTAAACCTAACCGTTAAAGTAACGAAAAACGTAACGCTAACCCTTATCCTAACGCTAACGCTAACGCTAACGCTCTAAAGCTAACCCTAACCCTTACCCTTACCCTAACCCTAACCCTAACCCTAACCCTTACCTTTATGTGAATCGGCTTGCTTTAATTTAATTTTTATTAATTTTTATTTGAATTTTTCGATCTTTTTCGTCGCGCTGTGATGACGTCAAAGGCGCGATTTTGTCGATCGCGCTTTTGGCGTCCGCGCTTTTGACGGGTCACGACTTGCTTGCAGGAGTCTTCTTTCTCAGCCGGTGTAATTTTTAATAACGTGTCCTGATCCTGGTCAGATTCTTGAATCAGTGGTGTCCTCTGGGGCCCAAGAGAGATCATCAGCCCTCTTCCAGAGAAAGGTCTCTGTGGCGCCTGAAGATGGGTGAGATGGCCTCGATGGGGCACCGGTCGGTCCGTTCCGTCCTCAGCGAAATATTGCTCTAAATCCTGCCCACGGTCGCCAGAATTTTTGCAGAAAATGACAGGCTTTAGACTTCTCAGAATACAGGAAAAGTTTATTTGGCAGCCAGGTTCAGAAAGCTAGCCCATGGCTAGCATTGCAAGTTCTGAACAACCTTCATTATTGAAGCACACGTTCTTATACATTCTCAAAGGCAGCATAACATGGAAACACTTAACTCATTTCTTAGTGGTTACCTTGAGGAGAAAGCCTTATAAGGAGATGGGGTCTTACTTCTCCTTTTGTTACAGGTATGGATTACGTGTCATTAACGAACTTCAATTGAACCTTGTGGTTTGGACTTTTGACATAGGTTTTGACATAGGGACGTTGGCTAGAACATCTTGTGGTTAGGCACTTGCTTCCTGTTCTTTTGCAAGCTGCAACTCTGCCTATGTGGCTTTTTAATATAGAAGTAAAGGGGGCCCGAGAGGCTGTCCAGCCTGACCCAGTAGGTTTTACACTTAATGTCCAAATCTCACTTTACGTCCTACTTTACTTCTGTTCTAGAAGGGGTGCACTCTTCCCAGAATTTTGGGTACTCGTTGATCCATCATTGCACGGAAGGACACCAGTGGCCTCATTATTTAGCTTCAGTTGATAAACCTTTTTGTACAGGCAGATAGCTGAGCTAATGTTATGTACAAGCTAGTAGCCTCCTCTTTGGATCACCGTTGATTCTTACATTGCAGAAGCTGCCTCTGATGTCTGGCATTAGACAAGCAAACAAACAAATAAATGCATTACAGCATCCTTTTAAAATTGAGATTTTATTTTGCTTTTTTTTGTTTTGCTTTTTGGCCTTGTGGCAAGTATTATAATACAACTTTTTTCTGCAACAATAGGCAGACATTTTCTGGCCTTGTGATCAGAAGCCAGTAGTAGAGCCACTGGCAATAGATAAATGGTTTCAGCATTTGCATCAGTAAGCACATTTCACAATCCCTTTGAACTATTCTACCATTCATTCAGTGTAGGAAATTGTTGCAGCTGTTTCAGCCACACGCTGAATTTATTTGCAAAACTTTTTATAATACATCAGAAGGCATCTCTTATATTTAGCGTGTCTCTTTCATTTTTTTCCCCCCTTTTCTGGCAAAAGTCTTCATGAAAACAGATTTCTCCCGTCTCCGATTTTCCTCTATAAACATGATCTCTTTTTTATTTTAAGCTGCAGAATAAATGCTTTGAAGAACTTGTTATATGACAAGTTTCAGCCTCAGGTCAATTTAGCACAAAGCTTTCAGTCTCCGAAAGGAAAAAAGAACAGAATATTCTTGGTGAAAATGAGAATTAAATCTCATCACCCAATCAATGGAGTCATAGTGCTAATAAGACATAGATAAAGGCAGTCTTCCTTAACCTGGTGTCCTTCAGAGCTTTTGGGCTTCACTTTAACTGACATTTTAGCTAAGGATATTATCAATGGGAACAAAATGGGAACAAAAGGGCCACATGGAGATTCTCAGTCATCCAAATCATAGTTGTCCCAAAGATGCTTTTCCACTACCGGTTCGGACAAACAGGCCCAAACTGGCAGAATACCACCTCTGCTTCTCACCCAAGAAGCTTCTTCAGAGCTGCAGAAGCTTCTTGGATGAGAAGCAAAATCTCTTCAGAGAAAAAACAGAAAGTCAAGTTGCCCCTTGAAAAAGCATCTTTGGGACAAAAGGGCCACAGTTTTCTGTGCTTCTTTGCTGCCATCTAGTGATAATTTGGATTTCTGCAGCCTACTTAGATTTAGTGCTTTCCCACTGTTCACTGACCAACTCATAGAGATGAATCTGAGGGCTCTCTCTCTCTCAGCTAATGCACAGCAGGGCAGATATGCTACTGACAACTCAGCAGGGAGAAACCAGCAACTGGATGGAAGGTATATCACTCTACAGCCAAGTGAGATACACAGGTGTAATAAAGCAATCATAACCTCAGAACCTGCCTGATTGGGTAGTGAAGTACAGAGACAGCCTTGGGAAAAAACAACAACATGTGGCATCATTACAAAAACATCAGCTCTGAAAAGTAGACAGGAGTGAGGAAGAAAGTGAAAATTAGCCCACCTCCATTCTTTTGATATAGTGGGAAAGGTGCTGGCTTAGAAACCAGGAGACAGTGAATTCTAGTCTTCTCTTAAGCATGAAAGCCTCTAAGTGACTCTGGGCCAGACACTCCATATCAGCCTAACCAGTGGTGGGATTCAATTTTTTTTACTAACAGTTAGTTCTGTGGGCGTGGCATGGCTTGGTGAACGTGGCAAGGGAAGGATACTGCAAAATCCCCATTCCCTTCCCACCCCACTCCGGTGGAAGATTAATGTAAAATCTCCATTTCCACCCCACTCCAGGACAAGGATACTGTAAAATCCCCACCTCACTAACCTGCTTTCTAGCTCCATTCTCTTGTGCAGGGCAACAGAAGAAGACCCAGCCTATCAGCTGGGACGCCGATCAGTTGGGACTTGGGAGGCAGCGAATAAATTGATTAATAGAATAACAGCTCCCAGTTCGTCCCGGTTTGGGCGAACTAGTAGTGGTGGCGGCAGGAGGCTCTGCCCACCCTCCTGGACGCTTCTGCGCATGTGCAAAAGCATCGCGTGTGAGCGTACATGCTGCATGAGCAAACTGTTAGTAAAAACAATAGAAACCCACCACTGGATGGAGCCAGCCATATGTGGTATTTGCTGGTTCTCCAAACTAGTCAAATTTTCCGCTACCGGTTCACTAGAACAGGTCAGAACTCGCTGAATACCACCTCTGAGACTAACCAACCTCACTGGGTTATTGGCGGGAAAATAGGAGGAAGAAGGGATATTAGATACAGTATGTTGTCCATTGTGATTTACCTCTAAGTAGTAAAGAGGAGATTTAAAAAATCTAGGTAATAAATAAACTAAATAAAAGGGAAACTCTCAGATTTCAAGATTCTGTTATTAACATTATCCCCCCAGAAATTAGACTGGCCCCCTCTCTCTTTCATAAGGCCCTGAAGACATGATTTTGTCAGCAGGCCTGGGGAACCCAGAGTGGGATGGATCCCATTAAATGGCTGATTTGAGTGTTGTCGCCAAGGGAGGCTGTGGAGTTATTATTTTATTATTTTACTTTTTATTATTTTTATTTTTTTCTACATTGTGTTTTTCTTATCTGTAAGCCACCTAGAGTAGGCAGCTATATAAGTTATCTAAAATAAAATAAAATAAATAATACAATAAAATAACTAAGATTTATAAAGTGAATCTGTTGGATAAAGATTAAAATCTGTTTCCGGCAGTTGTTAATGAGATTTCTTCTAGATCAGGATTGTATGATGAGACCATAAAGATTGTTTATAAGTGGGGAGATATTTCTTTTGCTTTATTTCTTAGAGAAGGTGATAAGTTTGGATTATAACATTGAATTTTTTATAAAGATTAACTTTTGTCTATTAATACCATATCTCCGGTAGCTGTTAACAAACTTGTCAGGGTTCAAAATAGCATCCAAAATTAAATCAGAGCCTGAGGCAACGGATTCCTCAAAGTTCCAATTTATTAAAAGAGTCATGTTGGCACATATGGGAAAACCCAAATCTGAAAGCTTCCAAGTTTTCCCACCCAGTTGAAAGTTCAAGATCCTACCTCAACACCACAAGTTCATCACATGGTCCTATCTTCCACTGCCATGGAGGCAGAGTCCACCCATCCAGTTCCAGACAGGTGCAGAGACAAAGGATGACCTTGAGTTTCTAAGAAGAATGTTATTATGGCTACACATCACCCAACTCCATATAATCCCCCCTCCCATTTTTCCACAGTAGAAAATGAATAACAGAAGTCCAAAAAGAAAAGATGGCTTTCAGACCTGACAAAATGTTTGGTAATTAGGATCAAAGGATATGTTTTTTGCAATTTAATTATTGATAAGGGATGAGGATTATTGATATGGGAAGAAGAGGTTTTTTTTTTCAGATGAAACACTAGGAAAGGAAAGGATTCCCTGTGGATTTTGCTCCTCTTAGTTGTAGCCAAATCTAGGAGCCGATGCTCATCTCTGTTTCAAGGACCATCAAGCCAGAGTTCTCTAAAGACATTTCCATGTTCACGTGGTCACCATGATGACACGGAGAGCTGAAGTACTAGACAAGGTATTAAATTATCCAGATTGTTTATACATGCCTGGTAGGAAGGAGAAATCATCTTTTATATTTCGTCTCTTTCTGTTCTTTCATTTTTTTCATTACTTTTTATATTTTTGTAGTTTTTTATTTTTTTATTTGTAAACTTTAATAAAATTATTATTAAGAAAAGTATTAGCTACGCCTAAGGAGGAAAAGATGGAAAAATATGTATTGTGAAGGGTTCTACCCTCTTACCCTGAAAATAAGACCCCCCTGGATAATAAGCCCAATCGGGGTTTTGAGCGCCTGCACTAAAATAAGCCTCCCCCCCCCCGAAAATATTGCAACACAGCAGCAGTCATGAGGTGACCACGCTTGCCACCTCCTGCACCTTAGAAATAATAAGGCCTCCCTGAAAATAAGGCCAAGCGCTTATTTTGGGGGTAAAAAAAAATAAGATCTTGTCTTATTTTCGGGGAAACATGGTAAAAGCGTCGTCTTGTGGAAAACACAAGCCGAGGTGGCGCAGTGGTTAAATGCAGCACTGCAGTTCAGCAGTTTGGCTGTTCAAATCCCACCAGGCTCAGGGTTGACTCAGCCTTCCATCCTTCCGAGGTGGGTAAAATGAGGACCCAGATTGTTGTTGGGGGCAATATGCTGACTCTGTAAACTGCTTAGAGAGGGCTGAAAGCCCTATGAAGTGGTATATAAGCCTAACTATTGCTTGCTTAGAACACCTCAAAAAGAGCCCCTTAATAAAAACATTTCAAGAAATCTATTGATTTATTTTCCCCACTGGAGTGCTTTTCTCTCTCAGCCAAAGTTAATGCCTCTCAGAGGAAATCATGCTTTTAATAAAATTCTTGACCGTGTTGTGGAACTGCATCGCTGTTCCACTTTACAGTGGAAATTAACTTTTGCCGCAAAACTGTAGGATACATTTTTTTAAAACAATAGGTTAGAAATATGGTACGTGTTCCTAATAATTCAACTTAGTTAGGTGTTACATTTCTGGAGGCCTTATATTACAACACAGCAGTATCCTAATTTGGAAGCGACCATTGCGTGGATAACTGTGCTGAAATCATCTCTTGTTATAAAACCAGCACTCCCAGCACGTGTGCATATTCCGATTTGGGCACTCGGTGCTGAAAAGGTTCACCATCCCTGTTCTAGGTTCTACTTGAGCCTACCACAACCCTGACTTGTTAAATGGCCGGTTATAATTCTAAAATAGTTCCTACTGGTGCTTAGAAACCAACACAGAGTAAAGTAAATGTTGTAGGAAAATATTGCACTATAAGGTATTTTCATGTAACCTCTAAGGATGGCAACTCTAAGAGAAGCACTGATGCCGAGATGATACTCACAAAGAAGACTACGACATCAAGCATCCTTCAAATGCCTTCTTCCCAAGGATACCCAGTGCGGGTGGTCCCCGACTGATGACCACAACTCAAGAGCCCAAAGATTATGTTGCTAATTAAGTGGGTTTTGCCCCCATTGTATGACTTTTCTTGCCACATTTGTTAAGTGGCTCACTGCAGCTGTTAAGTTTGTAATATGGTTGTTAAGTGAATCTGACTTCCCCACTGATTTCGCTTGCCAGACAGTCACAAAAGTGGATCCCAGGGCCCATGATCATCCATATGAACCAGCTGTCAAACATCCAAATGTCAATCACACAACAGTAGGGATGCTGCAATGGTCATAAGTGCGGAAAAATGGTCATGAGCCACTTTTTTCAGTGCCATTGTAACTTCAAACTGTCACTAAATGAACTGTTGTAAGTCCAGGACTACCTGTACCATCTTCACAGACAAACAGGCCTGAGAAGAGGCGGGGTGCAGCCAGTACATTGTTCCGGGGCCCATGGAGCTCAAAGGGGGCCCATGAAGGGGGAAAGAAGGATTTACTTAACGACCATGTGATTCACTTAATAACTGCAGATACTGACACAGAGGTTGAAACAGTGATCTCATGGGTTTTTGGCAAAGCAGTGACCTCCCCGCTCGTGCCCTGCCCTCCACAGCATGTGGGGACGCATTTGGGGGGGGTCCCACGTGGATGCGTGGGGGGCATGGGGGGCTCACACACACACATGTGCAGGGGGTGGGGCACATGTGGGAGTGTCACGCACACATGCATGAGCGGCAGGGCGCATGCACAAGGGGCACGCACATTGCATTGGGGGGCCCTTAATAATCATCTCGGCGGTCCTGCAGACAAACATATGAGTGAATATTCTGTCTGGATATATTCATAGATTATGCTTATCTCTCTCCCTTCCCCTCAGGTCAATCGCTGTATATGGCAGCCGAGGAATTCCATCACTCATGTTAAAACTGATGTTTTGAGCATGAGATAATTGTGAGTTCAAAAATGTACAGGCAACCATTCCTAATTAAGGTGATGTTAGAAAATGGGTTATGATTGCACATGTTCCTGATATTACAATCAGATAAATTACTGCTAACTGAAGTTCATCATGCTACCTTTCAGCTTTGCTAAAAATATTCTCTTTATTACTTCTATTGTGAACACAGTTTTAAATTGCTGTCTGATGAGCAGGAAACTGAGAGATAAAGAGACAGCTTAACAGGAAGTTTGAGTGTTATCAAGCATGTATCAATATCTGCAAAGATGTGCCATAATCTTGTTTTTACCACCCGCCCACCTACCCACCCTTTAATACTCCAAACGAAACAGTGGCATGTCTTCAGCCAAATGCTGATATGGATATCTATCAAATGACACCAAAACGGCATGCAGAAAAGTGGTTCCAGCCCATGATGGATGGGTGAATGAATCACCTTGCCCAGACCCCTCCCTGCCATGCCTTCAGGGAAATCTTCAATTCTGCAAATGAGTCTTCTTCCCAAGGCATCACAAGCAACAGACAGCTCATGAACTTGACTAGCAGCATCCAGAAATTTCAAATCCTGTGTCAGCCAGTCGTCTAGTTGCTCAGATGGAGGCCTTTGCCCGAGGCCAAGAGTTTAGCTTGATTGATTCCATAAAGCTTGATGCCATTTCAGCATATTGCTTTTTTGATCACTTCCTAAAGCATTTGCTGAGACTTGCGAGTAACCCACGCACAATTTTTTTCATCTCAGATTGCAGCAAGCACATGGCTTACACCAGGGATGTCAAACTCAAGGCCAGGGGGCTGGATCTGGCCCGTGGGGTGATTAGATCTGGCCCACAGTGCCACCCTGGAAACAGCTAAGGACCAGCCCGCGGTGCCTCTGCCAGCTTAAATAGGCTCCTGAGGTCCATTTTCAGCTGCAGCAGCTTCTTGCAACCCTCTGCCAGAGAAAGTAGAGCTCGAGAGAGCTCGATTTTTTCTGGCAGAGTGTTGCAAGACTGACAGAGGGTTGCAGGAAGCCATCACAGCCGAAAACAGACCTCAGGAGCCTGTTTTCACTGGCAGAACACTTGGGCCGCCACAGGCACCCTGACATGAGTGTTGTCAAGTTGGCCACGCCCACCCTGGCCACGCCCACTCTGGCCTCAAGGTCAAACACAACAGTGATGTGGCCCCCAATGAAATTGAGTTTGGCCTACACTAACAATTCAAAACCATAACCTACAATCAAAAAGGAATTGCAGTATCCTCCATGTCAAACCTCACCTACCATTGTCAGGAAGCAGACAGTCATGGAGCATGTTGTGAACTAAAAGCTGTTGTGGTTCAACATCAAAGCAAGGAAGGGAAGCCATGATGCTTAAAACTTTCTAATCAGCAGCCACAGATTCTGCCCAGGAACTTTTAAAATGCTCAAAAAGACTTGGGAGGGGGGGGGGAATTGGAACTTTGATGTTATATATGTTGATGGCAACAAGATTACTTTATGCACAAAAATGGAAGGGCACTTTGGTTCCCACAATGGATGAATGGCTGCAAAAATTGATGGAGTTAGCAGAGATGGCTAAATTGTATGTGTGTGTGTTTTCTTTAATCAAGGCAGTCAAACTTTTGTTTCCACTTGGAAACCATTTCTGGAGTTTATGCTTGAGGTGGAAAAAAATGAATCTTTGATTTCGGATTTTACCGATTAGATGGGTTTGTTGTTGTAGAAATGGATAGTTTATATTATTATGTAAAAGTAAAAAGTTGAGGTTTCATGCTATTATCTTATTCTACTGCACCAAAGGGAGTCGGAAGTCAACGTCTTGTCTTTCCTTGTTCTCTTTTCCCTATACTTTTTCCTCCCCTTCTCACGCCCCTCTTTTCCTACTATATTCTTCTATTTTTGTATTTTATATTATAAACTAATGAAAAAAAATAAAATATAACGCTCTTCTTGTATTTTTAGCAATCTCTATGCATCTGTCTGTTTCTCTGTGATATCCATCAGTGGAAATTCTGATTTTCTCTTTGCACTGTTCCCTACCCACAACTTGTTCCTATCCTAGAATGATCCTTTTTTTTTTCTTAGCATGCAGACTCTCTGCTTGTCTCTCGTTGCTTCCAGGAACGTCACACTTCAAAAGACTACAAAGAGCTTCAGAATCATATGAGTCAGGTTTCTCTACTTCTAAGAACATCTCCATTTCGATTGGGGCATTGATGAGATGATCAAAGCTGTACTAAACCGAAGCATGCCTTCGAAGTACTGTACATCCCCACTGAATAGGCTTTAACTTTAAGTCATAAGGTGCCTCTACATTTATCTGATCTCTACATTTCTTCTTCTGACTCCTCCCCCCTGCTACTGGTTTGCTTCGCCCGAACCGGTAGTAAAAAAATGCTAAAAAAAAGTTTTTTAAAAAAAGTTCTGACGATCAGCTGTGTGACAATCAGCCTTCTCTTATTGCAGAAAAGACAGGATAATCCAACCATTGAGCAATTTGTTGCTTGTATCCTTATGATTTATATTGATATTGATTGTTCCCTGATTGCTTATTTGTGCTCTATGGCTATCATTAAGTGTTGTATCTTATGATTCTTGATGAATGTATCTTGTCTTTTTATGTACACTGAGAGCATATGCCAATCACCTCCACGCGACCAATTAGATCCCATAGATTAGGCCTCCTCCGAGTTCCATCTGCCGGTCAATGCCGACTGGCAACTACGCGGAGGAGAGCCTTCTCGGTGGCAGCTCCGACCCTATGGAACGATCTCCCCGTGGAGATTCGTACCCCCACCACCCTCCACACTTTCCGCACAGCCCTTAAAATCTGGCTATCCCGTCAGGCCTGGGGCTAAAGACTGTAACCCACCCGAATGGTATGAATGTTGTGCTTTTAATTATGTACTGTTTTACGTGTTAAATGTTTGTTCCCCCCCCCCTTCGAGTTGTAAGCCGCCCTGAGTCCCCCCAGGGAAAAGGGCGGCATATAAATAAACTCTCAATCTCAATCAATATGCACCAAAGACAAATTCCTTGTGTGTGTCCAATCACACTCGGCCAATAAAGAATTCTATTCCTATTCCTATTCTTATTCCTATTCTTATTCTATTCTATTCTATATCCCAATAAAGAATAATATAAAGGGATGGTAGAAATGTTTTCAGAAACCTAAGGAATCCCGAATGGAGGAGTCCACAAAGTATCTATGAGGACAGATAGGTGACAGGCAAAAGTCATATTTTAATTACTGTACCACAGCTCCACTCAGCGGGCCTTTCATTTTAACTAATGCAATCAGCTTGAAGATTCAGATTGGTAGAACATCTGTGCTAGATTTGCCTTGCCAAGCTCTGGACAGATGCCAGGTTTAGGAAATGTTCCTTGGGGAAATACATTAAAAATTGTACAAGTCAAATACACACCTCAGGTTCCATTTTTATTAGTTGGTATATGTCCTTTTGGAGGGACGCAGTGGCTCAGTGGCTAAGATGCTGAGCTTGTCAATTGAAAGGTCGGCAATTTGGCGGTTCGAATCCCTAGTGCCACATAACGGGGTGAGCTCCTGTTACTTGTCCCAGCTTCTGCCAACCTAGCAGTTCAAAAGCACATAAGAAATGAAAATAGAAAAATAGGGACCACCTTCGGCGTTTGGTCATGCTAGCGACATGACCATGGAGATGTCTTTGGACAGCATTGGCTCTTCGGTTTAGAAACGGAGATGAGCACTGCCCCCTAGAGTCGGGAACGACTAGCACATATGTGCAAGGGGAACCTTTATCTTTACCTTTATATGTCCTTTACTTTCCATTATATCAGTAAAACTACAATTAAATACTAAGAAGCTCAACTTTTAGATATAGACTGTCTTTATTAAATATTGATATTTCTAGGTGAATGATTTGACATATCTTATGTGATACATCTGTTTACAGATGACATACAGCTTTCTATTTCATCTTACTGAATACTGTTTCCAGCAGTAACATAAAGGATATGATAAGGATTATTTTCCGGTACTTGTTTAATTTTTAATTATGCACATGCTAAAATCTAGGTCAGCTTGTTGATGCACAATGTGATAATATATTAAATAAAATAGGAAGTGGGTTTTTTTTTTGCAAGGATTAACAGGTGCAGGAATGTTTATAGACCAAGATCCAGGATTGATTTCATGGAGAGTTTGTAACACAATTTATTTTCATTTGTTTTTGAGGTGAATATAATTGGTCATACATTAATGAGATAATCATGCTAAGTGATGGTTTGTATCTAAGAAGTAAAGCATCTGATTTCTTTATTAGTTCTCAGTCCATTCCTTGAAGTAAGTCAAAGTGCCATTCTGCATTTGGAAGATTACCGTATTTTTTGGACTATAAAACGCACAGGAGTATAAGATGCACCATGATTTTGAAGAGGTAATTTTTTTTAAAAAAAGTTCTTGCACTCTGCAAGCCTTCCAAACCCTCTGCATGCCTCATTTTTAGCAACAACAAAAAAGGGGGGCATGCAGAGCTTTAGGAGGCTTGTAGAGTGGTCCTGAAGGCTCGAGGGGGGGGGGCAAAAACAAGCAAAAAACAGCCCATTTTTCACACAAAAATGACATGCAGAGGCTTTGGGAGGCTTGTAGAGTGCTCCTGAGGGCTGGGGGAGGGCAAAAACAGGCTGTTTTTGCTCATTTTTGCCCTCCCCAGCCCTCAGGAGCACTTTGCAAGCCTCACAAACCCATTTTTGCAAAGGGGGCAGGGTTTCAGTAGGCCAAAAATGCTGTATTCAGTGTATAAGACGCATTCATTTTGGGGGGGGGGGTGAGATGTGTCTTATACTCTGAAAAATATAGTAACTGTTTTAATCTGGTCTAACCATTTTTTTTTAGATCATCACCAGACCCCTTCCCTGAAATTCCTGTGTAGAGCAAGGGCTTTTTCCATGTTAGATTTTTATAAAAATCTGGATGAAATCACAGCACTGTGTTTTGTTGGTGATGGTAGTGAAATTGAGTATTGTTTTAGAAATAGAAATAGCACTTAGATTTATATATCACTTCATCATGCTTTACAGCCGGTTTACAGTGTCAGCATATTACCCCCAATAATCTTGATCCTCATTTTACCAATCTCAGACGGATGGAAGGCTGAATCAACTTTGAGCTGGTCAGGTTTGAACTGCTGGCAGTCAGCAGAATTAGCCTACAATACTGCATTCTAACCAGAGGTGGGCTTCTACTGGTTTGGCCCAGTTCAGTCGAGTAGGTAGTAACTTGGCTGCCCACATACCCAAACCAATTATCTGGATTCCTTTCAGTCTGGATTCAGGCCTGGCTACAGCACGGAAACTGCTTTGATCGCACTGATTGATGATCTCTGCAGAGCCAGGGATGGGGGTCATGCCTCCATCCTAGTGTTCCTTGACTCTCAGCGGCCTTCGATACCATAACCATGGTATCCTTCTGCGGCAGTTGCGTGAGGTGGGAGTGAGAGGTAGTTCTTCGGTGGTTCTCCTCCTACCTCTCTGACAGGTCGCAGTCGGTGTCGGTTGGAGGGCAGAGGTCGACCCCTAGGCCCCTTAAGTATGGGGTGCTGCAGGGTTCGGTCCTGTCCCCCCTCCTGTTTAACATCTACATGAAGCCACTGGGTGAGATCATTCATCGGCACGGGATAAAATACCATCAATACGCGGACGATACACAGCTGTATCTGTCCGCCCCGTGCCAACTCAGTGAAGCGGTTGAAGTGATGTGTCAGTGCCTGGAGGCTGTCAGGGTCTGGATGGGTGTGAACAAGCTTGCACTCAATCCCGACAAGACCTAGTGGCTTGTGTTTTTCCCTCCCAAAGATTGGCCTTGTATTCCATCTCTCAGGCTGGGGGGTGAAATTATACGCCCCTCAGACAGAGTTCGCAATTTGAGAGTCCTCCTGGACCCACAGCTGGCTTTAGAACATCATCTGTCGGCTGTGACCAGGGGGACATTTGCCCAGGTTCGCCTGGTGCACCAATTGCATCCCTACCTGAACCGGGAGCCCCCCAGAACAGTCACTCACACCCTTGTGACCTCAAGACTGGACTACTGTAACGCGCTCTACATGGGGCAGCCCTTGAAGAGCATTCAGAGACTTCAGCTTATCCAGAATGCAGCCGCGCGAGCGATTGTTGGTGCACCTCGGTACACCCACGTTACACCTATCCTCCGCGAGCTGCACTGGCTGCCTGTTGGGCTCCAGTGCGGGCTCCGGACGCACTTCAAGGTGCTAGTTGTTACTTTTAAAGCCCTACATGGTATTGGACCTGGGTACTTGAGAGACCGCCTCCTGCCAATTACCTCCCTATGACCAATTAGATCCCACAGATTGGGCCTCCTCCGAATACTATCTGCTAGCCAATGTCGACTGTTGACCCCTCGGGGGAGGGCCTTCTCTGTGGCTGCTCTGGCCCTCTGGAACGATCTCCCCATGGAGATTCGGACCCTCACCACCCTTCAGGCTTTCCGCAAAGCTATCAAGACCTGGCTGTTCCGGCAGGCCTGGGGCTGATGAGTTCCCAGCCCCACTTGAATTGTTGCGACTGTTGCATTGTTTTAAAGCTGTTTTTGTATTTGTTTTTGTCTTTGTTCGTTGTTGTATTCCCCCACCACCACTTTGTTTGTTAGCCGCCCTGAGTCCCTCGGGAATAGGGCGGCATACAAGTGTAATAAACATACAACATACAACATACAAACCGGTTCTATTGTTGGTGGTGCCATCTTGATTTTTGGTTCTGCGCATGCGCAAAACAATCTCCATTGCAGAAGTGTAATTTTCCCCCTTTTCTAACGTTCTGCACATGTGCAGACCTTTTTAGCTGTAAATGTGCTTGCGTGTGGAGCGCACATTTGGCGCACGCAAAAAAAATTGCATGCCAAACTGGCAGTAATGCCAGTAGCAACCCACTCTTGATTCTAACTACTACCCCACTTAGTGAGATCTAAGAAAGTTCTCACAATTCCATATTGTTTAAAGCATCAAACTGAACTCCAATCCAAAACTCCCTAAGTCTATCCCAAACCCACTATACACACAGTTCTTGCATTCTCCCTCTAGTAGTAATTAATCAGCCATTTTTCCGATTCTTGTAACTTTCCCTGTCTACTTTAATATCTCTGATCACCTTTATCTATTGTTTCAGAGTTTGGTTGTTCTTGGCTCAACTTCTTATTTTATTGTTAGGGCCAGGTTTGTGGCCAATAATTCATCTTGGGGAAAGTCTTTGTGGTTGATAAGAGCCAATGCTGATTTGACATCATCTAAGGAGAAAAAAGTATTTGAAAGAGGAGATATGATTTTTCATAATAAATAGTTAACCATTTTATGTGAATACTGTAGGGAAAACGTTGCCCTTTTGTGATAAAATAGATGTCTTTTAGTTCTTGGAATTTTTTCTCCATTCTTTAAATCCCACTTTGTTTTATAAGCTATCTACTAAGTATGGTTTAGTTGACAAGATAGAGAACACAGGATTCGTAGATTATCTCATCCAAGAAGCTCATTTGCTCTGTCTCCCAAGATTGTTATGTCAATGTTGAGTCTGTACACATTACTATTTAAAGATGGACCAAGAGGAGGATGCTTACACAAATCCTATCCTGAGTGGCTATAGCTTTACCTCCTTCTTCCCAAATAAGATTTACTCACACTCCCTTGAATCCAAGGATATGGCTGGGGAGAATTGGAACATTCTGGATCTTGCTGATTAGGCAGTACCATCTTCCAGGATCCAATAAATTAAGACATTGTGGGGAAGGTTGTTGAGAAGGTGGTGGCCTTTCAGCTCCAGCGGTCCTTGGAGGAAGCTAGCTACCTTGACCCATTCCAGTCCGGCTTCAGGCCTGGCTACAGCACAGAAACCGCTTTGGTCGCATTGACCGATGATCTCTGGAGAGCCAGGGACGGAGGCTACGCCTCCATTCTGGTTCTCCTTGACCTCTCAGCGGCTTTCGATACCATCGACCATGGTATCCTTCTGCGACGACTGCGGAAGGTGGGGGTGGGAGGCACCGTTTTGCAGTGGTTCTCCTCTTACCTCTCGGACAGGTCGCAGTCGGTGTTAGTTGGAGGGCAGAGATCGACCTCTAGGCCCTAACATATGGGGTGCCGCAGGGTTCGGTCTTGTCCCCCCTACTTTTCAACATCTACATGAAACCGCTGGGTGAGATCATTCGGCGGCACGGGATAAAATACCATCAATATGCGGACGACACTCAGTTGTATCTGTCCGCCCCGTGCCAACTCAATGAAGTGGTGGACGTGATGAACCAGGGACTAGAAGCCGTTAGGGACTGGATGAGGGTCAACAAACTCGTGCTCAACCCAGATAAGACCGAGTGGCTGTTGTGTTTCCCTCCCGCCAATTTGGCAAGTATTCCATCTCTCAGGCTGGGGAGTCAAACATTACACCCCTCAGACAGGGTCCACAACTTGGGAGTCCTCCTGGACCCACAGCTGACTTTTGAACACCATTTATCAGCTGTGACCAGGGGGGCATTTGCCCAGGTTCGCCTGGTGCACCAGTTGCGCCCCTACCTGAACCGGGAGGCTCTCACAACAGTCACTCGTGCCCTTGTGACCTCTAGACTGGAATACTGCAATGTGCTCTACATGGGGCTGCCCTTGAGGCGTATTCGGCGACTTCAGCTAGTCCAGAATGCAGCCGCGCGAGCGATTGTGGGTGCACCTCGTTTCACCCACATAACACCTATCCTCCGCGAGCTGCACTGGCTACCTGTTGATCTCCGGATACGCTTCAAGGTGCTACTCATCACTCATAAAGCCCTCCATGGTAGTGGATCTGGGTACTTGAGAGACCGCCTACTGCCAATTACCTCCACACGACCTATTAGATCTCACCGATTGGGCCTCCTCCGGGTTCCATCTGCGGGTCAATGCCGACTGGCGACCACGCAGAGGAGAGCCTTCTCGGTGGCAGCTCCGACCCTATGGAACGATCTCCCCGTGGAGATTCGTACCCTCACCACTCTCCAGACCTTCCGCACAGCCATCAGAACCTGGCTAGCCCGCCAGGCCTGGGGCTAAGATTGTACCCTCCCGAATGGTATGAATGTTGTGTTTTCTTTTAATTATGTGTTATCGTCTATGTAAAAGTCTGTTTCCCCTTTTTCCCTTTCGGATGTGAGCCGCCCTGAGTCCCCCCAGGGAAAAGGGCGGCATACAAATAAACTCCTGAATCCTGAATCCTGAAGACAGAATCAGAAACTGATTCAGCCTTAGAAAAACAGTTATGAGTTGGACATAGGTGTGTTTCAAGCATGAAACGTTTTAGATTTGAAGCACTTTGCCCGCAAGATACATTTATCTGTTTGCCATAGCAACTGCCTTGTACCTAACAGTTTCCAGAATACCATTTCTGCTGCATTGTTTTCATTTGCTAGGCACAGATAATGTTAGTGAAGCCCCAATATGTACATGCAAGAAAAGGATGCTTATGTTCATATGTACTCCAAATGATTCCAACTAAAATATGCAGAAGAGTATTAAGTCTACTCTAAACAGAAAGCTGCCTGCAAAATATCATTGAACAATGTACACAACCAAGATATTATTGTGGCTTTTTAAATATTTCATTATGAAGGGTCAAATTTAATTCATAATACTAGCTCATATTGGTGTGGTTTTTATAACTGCAATATTCATTTGTATACGTATTTCTCTTTTGAAGCAAGCAAAAATATGCCTGGTTTATTCTAGCCTGCAGGTTGGCAAAAGACAGGTTATTCATCATAAATCCCAAACTAAGTTGCTATTTAAAAAACAAACAAACTTCACCTGGAATCATGAGCAATTTTGTCAAATTTGGAAGTCATTTCAACAAGCTTGTGTCCCACCTCATTTTTTTTAACCCCAGAACAATGAAGTCGTAAGCCAGAGTGAGGAGATCTTGTGTGGGAACAGAGACGTTTTTCTTTATTTTGTCACCAAATGGAAAGATGACAGCATCCATCATCACTAAAGTTGGATAATCTTGCAAGATTTAAAGCAAATGGAGTGGGAGCTCTTAGGGCACTCATTAGCACACCCTGAAGACAGTGTTTCTCTGAGACAGTAAAATATTAAATTGTGTGGAAATATCAAAGCAAGAAGGCAATGAAAAGAACCCCTATTACTGCATATATACTGTATATCCGATATTCTTTAGATAGGATCCATTGTGCTATCTCTTTCCCACATTGTTTCTCTATTTTACACTGTAGCTATCTTAACCTTCTGAAATAGAACATAATCATATGTTTTTTTAAGTATTTTTAAAAGACATTAAATACTTCCAGTCAAGACTTGTATAAACATTTTGACATTTTTTTGCAGAATATTAAGGGGGAATCTGTAGAGGAGCACCAAGATGGCCTTGGAAAAGAATCCAGACAGAGGTAATAAAACATAAGCAGAGAAACAAAGAGAAAGAAAGAAATTTCACGTAGCAACTGCTTCACATAATGATCATGTTGGCAATCCCAAATGTGATCATTAAATGAATCCTGTCTGTGTAGCTTACATCAATATGGTACAGCTCTTGTATTTTTTCTTGTGGTCTCTTTTTCCTAACCTGCCTCCTTGAAAGGCTGACAGGATCTTTGGTAACTTTTCCATATACTGCTCAGAGCCTTCTGTTCAGAGGTGGAATTCAGCAGGATCTGACCAGTTCTGGAGAACCAGTAGTGGAAATTTTGAGTAGTTCAGAGAACTGGTAAATATCACCTCTGACTGGCCCCGCCCCCATTTATTCTCTGCCTCCCGAGTCCCAGCTGATTGGGAAGAGATGGGGATTTTGCAGTATCCTTCCCCTGGAGTGGGGAGGGAATGGAGATTTTATAGTATCCTTTGCCTGCCACACCGACTAAACCACACCCACCAAGCCAAGCCACACCCACCAAGCCACACCCACAGAACCAGTAGTAAAAAAAATAATGAATCCGACCAATGCCCCTGTTCAATACTACTCAGGTATTTACCAAAATGCTAATCTTAAAATCTTGCCTGAATAAAGAACCCGTACAAAGTTTGATTTTTAGTTACCTCATATTTTGTTGCGAGGAGGGAGCAAGCTTGAAGACCAGAAGCCATTTGTTCCATACAGAATCATAAGCCCCACCCTTTTGTCCATCCTGTTTCTTTCCACAGGAAATCTGTGAATGGAGGAAAGGCAGTCACTGCAGAATGCCTTCTGATTGGTCCTTGGGAGCCTTCCGGAGGAAGCATTCTTAGTCCTGCTAAATGCAGCCCAACTTTCCTCACATCATTTAGTAGATTTTATAAATAAAGGCTAGGAAGAGGAAACAGAGTCACAGCTGATGTGATCTTTCTTTGTGGAGGAGCACCTCTTGACCTTTAAACCATTTAGTTGCAGTGTTCATAACTTGTATTATCTCTAAGGTGCTGCACAGTGATCAGTAAGCTTAAGAACAGTATTATCATAAGTGTGTATTAATTCTGCGAGCAGTTTCATTTTTTTTATATTCACCAGACAAGTAATTTGATTTTGGTCACTAGGCTGACATTGTCATGTCAGAGCCATTCAACATGGCTTTAACATGTATGACTGACAGCACATTAGAATGGGTGGATGGATAGCTGGATGGTTGGTTGGTTGGTTGGTTGGTTGGAGGGATGGATGGAGGGATGGAGGGATGGATGGATGGATGGAGGATAGAGGTAATAATGAAAGATAGTGATTATAGAGATTTGAATTTTCGGTTGTTAGAGTTCACACAATACGATTGTTGTCATGAGGATGGCATATAAAAGCAGTGTAATATTTGGAAATGCATATGTCTAGGCAGGGAAGAGGGGATGAAAGCAATTATTCCAGCAGTAATAAAATCAAATTTAAATAATTTTATGGCAGCAGCTTTCCACAAGGTGGCAGAATTTGGCTGCATATATAACCATGAAGGCTAATTTTGACAAATACAACTCTTCTGAGCATCTGTAAACAGAGAACATAATCATTTTCATTATTTAGATCAGTTCCAACTGTCATCTTACATGTGAGTCAATTCCATGAGTGCAATTAAGTTGTGTGAATGCAATTTACATGAACAATTTTACCAGACGTGGTGAAAGTCAAAGCAGCCTTATCACCCACGGTCAAAGGTCTAATTCAAAGCAATAGAGTGAGAGAATATTATGAAACTTTGTCTTTCTATTTTTGATTAATTTCTTTGATGAAATTAATAGGTAGCCATGGAGGAAGGCAAGCCTATTGAAATGCTTCTATCGCAAATGACAGCGCTGGTAAAGCAGCGCAATGTGAAGGTTGCATATGACCATTATCCAGGGGTGGGATTCTACCGGTTCGGACCAGTTCGGGTGAACTGGTAGCTCCGACCATCAGCTGGGAGCGAACCTGTTCGCTCCAATGATGAAGTGGGCCTGCCCACCCACCCCTGCGCTTAACTCACCTATATCTTCTCAGCTGAGTCGCGTGGCAGAATGCGCGATCACCGAACTGGTTGTTAAACCGGTAGGATCCCACCATTGCCTTCATCATACTTTTTGTGATACTGCCTGAAGGAAAGAGTTCACAACACACCTCATACCCACAAACCCTATGGTTCCATGACTGTTGATTAACCCAGATTGTATTCAGATACAGATGCATATTTAACACATAAAAACCACCCTACAAAATCAAGGATGTTCGCTGTTTTCTTCTGAAATTTCAATAAAGATATAGTTATTCTGATAGTTCTTTCCTGTAACTTCCTGCACTTATACTCAAGAATGCTTGCATTCAGCTCTTGCTGCATTGTAAGGAGTCAACATCATCCACTGACTTCTAACCCTGGCTGAGCCTTGCCTTGATGGTGGCATCCATCCATCTTTCACTGCTTTCAGAAAAAGGCTTCTGGGCCGACTTCGGCCTCCCTGCAGTCCCAATTTCTCAAAGGTCATCAGGACTGTGAATCAAATACAGACCAGGGGTGGGATTCAAAATGTTTTACTACAGGTTCTGTGGGCGTGGCTTGGTGGGCGTGGCATGGCTTGGTAGGCATGGCAGGGGAAGGATACTGTAAAATTTCCATTCCCACACCACTCCAGGGAAAGGATACTGTAAAATTCCCTCCCCACTCCAGGGAAAGGATAGTGCAAAACCTCCCTTCTCCCCATTCCAGGGGAAGGATACTGCAAAATCCTCATTCCCTCCTGATCAGCTGGGACTCGGGAGGCAGAGAATAGATGGGGGCAGGGGTAGTCAGAGGTGGTATTTACCAGTTCTCTGAACTACTCAAACTTCCCGCTACCGATTCTCCAGAACTGGTCAGAACCTGCTGAATACCACCTGTGATAGAGACCACAAGAATCCTTGACTCCACAGCTGCTGCTCTAACTAGTAGAGTTGTAGTTACCCATAGACTTTCTTCTTTTCAGAAATAATAGGGCCTTGAAGAACAGCACAGAATCCTCTCTTGAGGGAGGTATATTATCTGAATTTTCTTGGGCAGTCCATCTCTACCACTGGCCATTACAGTACCATGAAGTATGCCCATTGCCTTACTTTTCTTTTCCTTCCCCAGCCTCTTTTCACATTCTGTCATTTTTTAAGTTGTTAAACCTAATAAGGCTTCCGAAGCCTTTCTTTCCCGCTGAAGAATGTGAATCATCATTATAGTCAATCATCGATCATCATCATCATCATACGAAATAAAATCTTGCAAATGTACAATGTTACATTGCTGTCTCGTCTTTGGAAAATGGAAACGTTTCCCTTTTCTCAATTATGCTGCCCCCCTGCCCAGTTAGGTCATATGCTGGGTGCAGAATGTCCAATGCCAGCTAAACAAAATGTTCTATTCCAGCTCTGTCTCCATGGCAGGGAAGTGCAGGTGGTGATGCCCCATCACCATGACAACCTAAATTCTACAGGGAAGTCTCTTGGAGGATGACACCTAGCTGTTGAAACTAGGGGTGGGAAGGGTCACTTGTACTCTATGGTAATTCAAAAAACCCAATTCCAGGTGTAGAGGAAATAGGGAGTGGCCTTGAAAGGCAGGATGAAGTGTTCTACCAGGACAATAATCAGAGGAGCAAGAAGAAAGTAATTTAGGTCTCAGTCAGGACCTTCTTAATTCACATAAATAAAGGGAGAGAGGGGGGGAACCACATTCAGACTTGCAAGATTCTGTCCTTATAATTGTACCAATAAAAGTAATTTTAAAGTAATTTGGCATTGGTTTCTTAGTTTGGTCCAGTTTATATGATGACACTAGGAAAAGGTGCAAAGAAAGCAATGAGCAGCTTATTAATAGTTTGGCCCAGGCTAAACTCTGAAAAAGATCAGTTGAAGCTTTTGTGATTCCAAGACAGACACAAAAATTTATTTCATCACATACTAACAGGCATGATGGCTCGGTGTCTTAATGCCACTGGAGATGGTTTCTGCTTCAGTGGTTCGAGTTCTGGTACTGCGTGTCAGGGTGAGCTCCTGTCACTCATCTCAGCTCTGCCCACCCCACAGTTTGAAAGTATGCTCTGTATGAGTAGATAAAATAGATACCACTTCAGTGGTGCTCTGTGCAGAAAGTCAGATTCTTGCCCTCTGAACCTTCCCAGTTGCAGTGTCCATTTGCGAGGCAGTTCCGAGAAGGTAGGGGGCCTTGGATGCCACTGCGGGAAGAGCCACTTGTCTTTCTTTCTTGTGCAAAGCCAGCTTGCTTTCTTGTAGTGCACCATGGGAACCGCCTGAGCATTTCCTACGGTGGAGCACATACCTTGGCAGCCAAACTACTGCTGTGCAATTGCATTGTAGTCTCCTAACTAATGTAAAAACACCATACGCTAATAAATAATAATGACATACCAAGAAAACCCCCAAAGTTGGAGCAACAGAATCCCATGTGTGGACGTAGATGCAACATACAGTAGCTATGCCCACAGAAAAAATTCAATGCAAAACTAGTGAGCTACTAGTACTAGCTCCAAGATGAATTACTCAAGTCAACTGATGGCATTTTGAATTTGTTTTCAAGTATTCCGCCCACCCCCAACTTCTAAGCACTTATGTTGGTACTACCTAGAGATTCTGTTTTCTTGATCCTTAGGAAAGAACTATCTAGAGCAGGGGTGTCAAACTCAATTTCATTGCAGGTCTCATCAGGGTTGTGTTTGGCCTCGGGGGAGTATGTGTGGCCATGGAGGGTGTGGCCAGCTCAATGTCACTTGTGCGGGGGGGCGCCCAAGCGGTCTGCCAGCAAAAACGGGCTCCCGAGCTCTGTTTTCATTGTGGCGGCCTCCTGCAGACCTCTGCCAGCGAGAACTGAGCTCTGGAGGGCTGCCCGTTGCCTTCGTGAGCTCCGTTTTTGCTGGCAGAGGCACCACAGGCCAGTCCTTCTCTGTTTCCAGGGGGACCCTGAGGGCCAGATTTAAGCACTCTGCAGGTCGGATCTGGCCCCCGGGCCTTGAGTTTGAAACCCCTGATCTAGAGCGTGATTATGAGCTGGTGCATACTAAACTATAATATCTTTTTAGCATGATTTATTAAATAAATTACAGGTACCTGGAATCACATGCTAAACCATTGACCATGATTTTCTAGTCACAAACACTAGAGTCATGTAGCAACCCACTTTATGGCTTTAGTATTGTATAAAACATGCTGGAGTTTTACTGAAGTTTTTCCAGTGCGTCCCAGGGCGAAGCTAGCTTTGTTCTTCTGACTGCTATTTCTTGGCCTTATGGCTATCTGGAATAACCCAGTTTCTTTGTTCTGCATCCACATATAGTATATGCCCCTCCCCCCCCCAGAAAAAAGCATAGATTTGAAGGGAGGGCATTCAAATTAAGACAGTGTGGCTTAAATCAGTGTTTTTCTACTTTGGCAGTTTGTAGATGTGTGGACTTCAACTCCCAGAATTCCCCAGCTGTAAATTATTCATGACACCTCTTATTTAACCTGCTTCCTGTGGTTGAGATGGATGTAAAGGCCTTTTCTCCAGGGAGCTGGTAATGCATTTCAGTTCACTGCAGCATCTTTATTCCCTCTACGATGCTGACTGCAGCATGTTTTTACCATGAAGGTCAAAATGCTTGAATTTATATGAGTAAAGATAAATTAGTAGATCAGCACCATACATTGAATATCGGTTGTGGGTTCTGAGGACTATTTCAGAATAAATCCGCATGGCTTCATTCAAATCCTCATTTGAAATGCAACAGCAAATGGCAAATAATGATTTTCAGTAAGATCCAGAATAAATAAATGAGGGGTAATGAATTAACTCAACTGGAAGTCAATTGTAGAATTTCTGTCAGTGGATGCTTGCATTTTGTGGTTTTGCATATTGAGAAGGAAAAGGAACTTGACTTTAGAACAGTGAAAAATATCTTGGTAATTTTCTGGTTGGGCTGCTTAAAATTAAATCATAGCATAAGAGAATAATATTTGACATTTATCTCTTTCATCATTATATTTGCTATTGCTCCCAGAGGCAACAGTGGCATAATGGTCTTCATTCATTTATCCATTCAACTTGCAGTTATAAAAGAAACGGAAGACTGTGGAGGTGGAGTTAAAAGAGGGATCAGCCTAGAATCCCTATAAGTCACAATGGAACTAAGTTCAACCTACCTAGAATTCTATTGATCTTTATCTAACCCCAAACAGGGTTAACCATTAGTTGAGAAGATTCTTGTGCATACATATGATCAGCAGTAAATCAATTTAATTGTACCTTCACTTGTGGACCTGATCTTTCACTTCTGACACCAGGCACATAATAATAAAGGTGCATAAATTAAAGCACAACACAATTTCATAAGTATAACCAAATCAAAGGTAAAACCAGCAAATCTATCCCTAACCCCAACCCAGAGGTGAAATTCAACTTTTTTTTACTACCGGTTCTGTAGGTGTGGCTTAGTGGGTGTGACAGCGGAAGGATACTGCAAAATCTCCATTCCCACCCACTCAGGGGCCAGTCAGAGGTGGTATTTGCTGGTTCTCCAAACTACTCAAAATTTAACCTACCGATTCTCCAGAACTTGCTGAATTTCACCCCTGCCCCAACCCCAAAATGACCGCTGTTTACACCACAAGGTTCATTGGAAGAGCTTCATTTTCAACACTTTCCAAAATGACATTGTGAGGGCAGACTGAACTCAACTAAGATGCTGCTCCAAAAAGCAGGTGCTATCACAGAAAAGCAGCTGTATTCTGTATCTTGGCTTTTCCCACTTCATGGAAGTGAACTAATGACAGCAGCTTCTCCTGGAACAAACAAACCCAGTGAGTCAATTCAAGTTGGAAAATAGACTCCTAGAGACTTCTGGGCTCAAAGCCACGTACGGCTTTATCAATCAGAACTTGCCCTTTGACTGCATCTAGAAGCCAATGCAGGGCCTATAGCACAGGGATTAATGTGCATTCGTGACATGTGCCCACCAGTCAGTGGATTACTGCTTTGGAAACTAATTGTAGTTTCTACAATGGTCTTCAAAAGAAACCTCCTGTAGAATGGATTGCAATAATCCGTATGGGTGGGAAGGAGAACATATTACTTGGTTGAGTCCTCCTGATTATCCTTGAAGAGCACAACCATGAGTACTACTCTAGTTTTATGGTAAGATTACATTAAGAGCTTGAAACACTTCTTCCTTCTCTCTTTTTTACTATCCAGAAAAGTAGGGAGGGTCCCTTTTGAAACACTTCCCATTCCATCTCTTCTGCAGGATGAGAAATCTTTTACATGAGAATTGTCCAGTCTGTGGCTCTTCCTGTTGTGCCCCAAGGTCATTCCCACTTACTATCTGTTCCTGTAAAGTTGCAATGGGTGTATCAATCGGAATTGTGGAAAATACTCACCAAAACCACCTTCCCGGTTATGACTTCCACTTATCAGCATGAATCAACAAGGACTCCAAATTCTAGACCTGCTCCTTCAGAGGAAGTGCTTCCCCATCTAGGTGCAAGACCTTGCACCTTGACTTATGACCAAAATGTATGTTGCTAAGCGAGACAGTTGTTACATTTTGTACCATTTTACGAACTTTCTTGCCACAGCTGTTAAGCAAATCACTATTATGTTAGTAACATGGTTGCTAAGTGAATCTCTGCTTCCCCATTGACTTAGCTTGTCAGAAAGTTGCAAAAGGTGATCACATGACCCCAGGACACTGCAACCGTCATAAATATGAGTCAGTGGCCAAGCGTCTGAATTTTGATAATGTGGCCATGGGGATGCTGTAACAGCCATAAGTGTGAAAAATAGCCATAAGTCACATTTTTCATTGCCTCAGTAACTTTGAACAGTCACTAAACGGACTATTGTAAGTCAGGGACTACCTGAACTGGGACATTAAAAGGATCATGCTGCATATGTAACCACTCTGTCTTTATTTGGCTCGTTATCTTATCAAATAAATGGGAACACCACATATTTTTTCCCACTGCAGCATTTTAGAAGTATGAAGAGTATAGTGCGCCCCCTTTGCTCTAGCAACAAAAGAACGAACTAAAATGATCAAAGGAATGAAGTGAAATTTGCCAATTGACAGTGGCAGTTAGTAGCTTTACTAGAACTTTCAAATCAGTGGTTTTGCTGTCATTCATGCAACACTGACAAGAACGCTGTAATTTATCATCACTGATATGGCAGTGTTATAAATCACTAGCATATAAGCTCTCTTAGCTTGAGCACGATTTCTTCATACCGAGGCATCAATGTGAAATGTGTCATTAGACAAAGAAATGAACAAATGGTCATTAATTATTTTATTTCTTTTTAGCACTGTGGAGAGCTCAGTTGAAATGAATACAACGAAAATAAAACATGGAAACAAAGAGAGCACCGATGTAGTTTAGGTACATCAATACTGCTTTTTTTTTTTACATTATTTATATATGCTAATCGCACTGTCAACAGGTTAAACAGCTTGCATTATTCCATATATATAGCCTTGGTCTACACCATGGAGTAGCCACTTCAAATTTCAAAAAGCTAAAAAGAAAAGAAAAGTGATCAATAACTGCAAACTATATAATTCAGTGGTAGGAGGAACCGTTTTCATTCAGCACTTCCTATAGAAAGCAAAGGTAACTGGTAGAAAGATCACAGTACACTGGTAGCAATGGCAGTATTCACAAGCTTCAGCATCTTCCATCAAAATTATCTATAATGGCACAGAGTACGAGGATTTGTCAATAGTTTGCAAGCTAGGCCTGTTAGGGCACATGTTTGCAGAAATAATGTTGTGTCCAGAACAACTGTAGGCTCAAATATGTACAAACAGGTCTTTGCAACTTATACCTGTAGCAGTATTATTTTTAAAAAGAATGTAGGCATATACTATACAGAGAGCAGCTGATTACGCAGTATTTTAAGACAAAATAGAATCCTAATTTTTTTGTCCATTCTTTCAGGGCATTTTCTTTCTCTATTTTTTTCCCTCTGAACGTTTTAACTGTGACTTTGAATCAACAGGCGGCTCCGACACAGGACATTTGTGTAGTCCTTGTTCCCATCTGCTGCAATGTATTAGGAATTAACCTGTGACCTAAGTGATTGTTCAGTGCAAAGATAATCCTATCTTAGGCAAAGGGACTGGGTTGAGACAAATCCCTAGGACTAAGATACTCCTTGTATGTGTGTGTGTGTGTGCAACGTGTGCTAGCACACACAGACACAAACATAAGTATGTGCATGTGCACCCTTTCTGATTTGGTAACCAGCATAAAAAATAATGCAACTTGGAATTGGTATAAATAGTAGGGCTAAGAGGTTGCCACGTAACAGAAAGTATAAAATTGCTCCAAGCTGAAACAGCAAACAGTGAAAACCTGTACTGGATGATGCCACAAGGGTTCCAACACACAATCTAGGAGCGCGCAGCATCTCTTCGAGCAAATTGCTTCCCCTGTCTGAAGGTTATAGAGAATTAGAGAGTGGAACACCTGGTCCTACTTCCTCTATCCCTTCCCTCCCACAACAGAAACCCCATTTACAAAAATAGTCACATATATAAACACCCTGCGGATTTTTTTTTTTAAAAAAATGATAAATTCACCTATAATGTGTATTTGTGTGTGTGTGTGTGCGTGTGCGCGTGCGCACATGCGAAAATATGGCAAATGTGGCTGCTGAAGAACACACACAGTGAGAACACTTACTGAATTAAGTGTCTTGTGACTTGCTGAACGCGTGATAGCTTTGCCCACTTTATGCTGAGCAGCAATGTCGTTCCTTTTCTCTTTTTCAGCTAGAGCAATGAAGGCTGCCACTCCATTTCCAGAGTTAAGGTCCGGTGACTAGGGGGGTCACTGTCTTGTTATAGGCACTAACCTTGAAAGAGAGCGTACATATCTGTATAGAGACATATCTTTGTATGTCTATATCTATACATAGATATACAGGTTTTTATATTTATAAATGCTGACAGTTTAGCATAACTCTCCAGTGGAGCTTTGCTGACAAATACATCCCCTTCAAAGGCTGTAAACAGGTTGAAGAACAAATAATACAAATGATTGTTTTTCACTTTTTGCTAATTTTTATATCTTTCCCTTTAAAGTCTCTCTCTGTTTTGCCCTTTTCATATTTCTCTTTGTTTGGCTTAGTAACACTATCATAGGAAGGGGGAGAGGTGGTCGAGGAACTCTCATTGGTTTTCTCTGGACTGGAATTCCCATTAAACCTATCAGAGGTCACGTCTTTGATGGGTAGGACCTCGCCATCTCTGCATTTTTCTTTATTATACATAGAAGTTACTTTTTTAACTTTCTGTTTGAGGAGGAAATGCCTGAAAGCCCGCTGGATAATGGTAGCGGACACCTCCTCCTGCTTTCGCTTTAATGTGGTGGTGATTGGTTCGTATGAAACTTTGGATGGATTGGCTGCCATGAAGCGGTCTTCCATCTGCACTCTGAGTAAATCCATTTCTTCACTTTCTCCCAAGACACGCTTTGTAAAAGCAAACAAGATGTCAAGGCAGTGGATTCTATCACCACTCACCATGGGCAGGTCCATTGAAATTAGCTGAACATTGTTTGGTTTGGCAATCAGAAGAGGAGGATCCAATGAAGCAGCAAAATCGGAAAGTTTACTATATTCTATAAATTGGGATGCATCTGGATCGAACTTTTCCCAGACTTCATAGAACATCTCAAAATCATCCTCGCTCAGAGGTTCAGCACTTTCTTCGGTAGCCACACTGAAGTTCTCCAAAATGACAGCAATGTACATGTTCACTACAACTAAAAATGAGATGATAATGTAGCTGACAAAGAAGAAAATCCCAACCGAAGGATTGCCACAGTCTCCCTTGACTGAGCTACCTGGATGGTCTATCTCAGGGTCACAATCTGGAGGCCCGCTGTTTAGGATGGGCGCTAGCAGGCCATCCCAGCCAGCAGAAGTGGTAATTTGGAAAAGGCAGAGCATGCTGTTGCCAAAAGTTTCAAAATTGAACAAGTCATCAATACCAACTTCTCTCTTCACGTAGGCAAAGTTGGACATTCCAAATATGGCGTAGATGAACATGACCAGGAAAAGCAGGAGACCAATGTTGAACAAGGCAGGGAGAGACATCATCAAGGCAAAAAGCAGAGTGCGGATCCCCTTTGCCCCCTTGATTAGACGCAGGATTCGACCTATCCGGGCAAGTCGAATTACTCGGAACAAGGTGGGGGACACAAAATATTTCTCAATAATCTCTGCGAGGAACATTCCTGCAAAAGGAAAAAAATAAATAAAAGTGACACTTCTATAGCACCCATTATTTCTCATCACTTTAAAAAGCAGAACCTGTGCATTAAGCACACATGCAAATTAAAATAGTTTTAAATTATTCCTAAATGTAAACTGCTATATTAGTCCAAAGGAAACATATGGATTAGATGCTGGTATGTTGAAAAAAATTAACAAGCAATAAACTTAACGGTTAAAAACAATAAGACTGTTAATCTTCATTGTCTTAGGCAAATTCTAAACCAATCAATTTGCAAACAGAAGAAAATGTGTAAAAATTATTTGGTTCTGTCAGGGAATTGCACAGCCAGTATCCAAATGGAGTCAGAGATGCTAACATGAACTTGTAGTTTTATATAATTTTACATTTATGTTTACAGTAAACAAGATAGCCAGGCGCCCCACTACATCATGAGGTAAATCATGAGGTAAATCACAGTACAGCATATAAAGCACACAGAAGGCGGAGAAAAGGGAAACTCCTCCAGCAACCAATCTTAATGTAGATTGCCTCATGCAGGACCAACCCTCCACCCGCCCCGTATTTGAAGTTTAGCATTTTTCTATGTTTTTCAATATATCATTTCGTCATGCTTATATTTAATTCTATTTGCCAATTACTATTAACTATTATTTGAATTATATATATAAAACAATCCTATTACTGAACTAGGACTCTAAAAAAAGGGTACATGACTTTATTGAATCAGATTACAAACCTATTACTGAATTAGAAATCTAATGCAATTTAGTAAATGAGGTTAGCCATTATGTATTTTTGGAAACAAGTGGTTCTTACCTACAATGGAGAGAATGACAACGACAAAATCAAAAATATTCCAGCCAATGGTAAAATAATAATGACGAAGTGAAATCAGTTTGAGTACACATTCTCCAGTGAAAAGAATTATGAATACCAAGTTAATCCTGGATAAAATAATTTCCATTTCTTTACTTTGGTCATCTGTTTCAACCATCATGGTGACCATATTAAGGCAAATAAGAATCATGATAGTGATGTCAAAGGCTTGTTTGGTTACAAAGTCAAAGACTAATCCTTGAAATTTATTCTGTAAAAACAAATACAAAAAATATTAATATTGCAAAAAGAGTTTTCTTTAGTATTGGATTATTTTTCCTTCATTGTTTGTTTTACTAATGTTCATGCCCTCTCCTTTTGGGAACTGATGATTATACTAAGTGGTCTAAATCAAAAGAAAAAAAAAATCAAATCTTGAAACAAAATCCACTATTTGATAAGCTGTAATTTCAGATATTTTATTGTCCACATATCATTACAGGAAATATTATTTTAAACAAGATGTTAAGAGTTAGAAAGTGTGATCTGAGAGTAGAAAATATGTAAAATAGAAATCCTTACCCCTGGTCTTGGTATCGGCTTTTGTGGTTTTTTGGAACCCAGCTTTTTCATTGCATTGTAATATTTTTTCTGTTCCTCTGTCATAAAAATGTCTTGTCCTCCAAAGTAAAGAAATAAATCAAATCTAGTTACACAACATGTTTTCAGACTGATGTGTGTAATGATGTAGAAACACATATTAATCCATTGATAATAATAATATGTTATTACAATTTCATATTATTTCAGTATCATATCATATCCACTGGCCTGAGTTTATTTCTAGGCGAAATAAAAAGAATTGCGTTTGAAGTTTAAGACCTGGAAGAGTCTTAAGAATTTATTTCTGTATAATACCATATACACTGAATAACTTTTAAATCTGACCTTTCCCCTCAAAATATGGACAGTAGGGTCACAAGATAAGATTTCTTTTCTGGCTATGAGATCAAAGAATATATAACCATTCTTGTTTCTCTATATTTTGTATTAGCAATAGCACTTAGATTTATATATCGCTTCACAACCCTCTCTAAGTGGTTTACAGAGCCAGCAACATGGGTCCTCAATTTACCAACCTCGGAAGCAGTGGTGGGTTTCCATTTTTTTTACTATTGTTTCGCTCATGCGTGCGTGCACTGCTTCTGCACATGTGCAGAAGCATCCAGGCAGGTGGGCCCCCCACTGCTGCCACTACTGGTTCGCCCGATCCGGGCTGAACCAGGAGCAACCCACCTCTGCTCGGAGGGATGAAAGGCTTCTAACCTTGAACCAGTGAGATTCAAACTGTCGAACTGCTGGCAGTCAGCAGAAGTAGCCTGCAGTACTGCATTCTAACCACTGTGCCACCACCGCTCTTAGTAGAAAGAGGAAGAACAATTAAAGGTTTCTCTTTTCTCTAGTTTTGCTGCTAGATCAGTGGGTCTCAACCTTCCTAATGCCGCGACCCTTTAATACAATTCCTCATGTTGTGGTGACCCCCAACCATAAAATTATTTTATGTTTCCTGTATTCTTTCAAAAATAGGTGTTTTCTGATGGTCTTAGGCGACCTCTGTGAAAGGGTCGTTTGACCCCCAAAGGGGTCCCGACCCACAGGTTGAGAACCACTGTGCTAGATCATTTTAATAGAATGTGTGCAATGCTTTCATTGTTTTAGTTTCTGAAGTATAGTTTTGTTAGCTGTCCAGGGAATATTTATAAATATAGACTGTTAGAGAATAAATTTAAGAAGTTAAAGCAGGATTGGCTAAACTCTTCCTGAAAGACCAGGCTTATAATCTAGGAAAGTCTTTCTCCACATTTGTCTTTGTATCCTCTAGTGCCAAAAAGCACATTTGCAGAATTATGCCTGCTGTAGCAAGCAGCAACTTTCTGTAAAGCTTAAATACAGGCACAATTATTGATGTCTTGGTTGTGTTTAGAGTACTGCAATATGCTGTGTGCGAAATAATCTTTGAACAGTGTCCCAAAGCAATTAATGTAAAATACAGCTCCTTTATTGTTAAACTATGTCAAATTCCAGGAACATATTATGTTTATGCTAAAAGAACTGCATTAGTTTCGGCTATCCTATGGGCAGAATTCAACACAGAAGAGTTTAATTTTTAATATGCTGGATGGTTTAGGTCCTAATGATCAGTTAGGAACCTTTCTTGTTATGAACTTGTTTGAATATTAAGATCTGCAGGAGATGCCTTTTATGGATACCCTTATTTAAAACTCTCACCTCCCCTTGTGTGGGTGGAATAGGGTCTTGCCATGCATCAGTTCCTAGTTATCAAATGCCTACTCTTAGAAGTTGTCTTCAGCCCCTCTTCTCCATCTGCCTTTAGAAAGGGAATTAGAATTCACTTCCTTTTAGTGTTTTCTGTGATTCAATCATTTATATGTCTGGTTCACTATGCTTTGATTTGTTGATCCCCTTTTTCTTTTGGTTTTATGCTATTACTCATCCTGATCATCCTTTTGAAAAAAAAAATATGCTTATGAAATAACTACATCTCCTCTCCTCCTATGAAATTAATATTCCAAATACAAACAGGCAATTGTTGTAAAGGACATCAAGACTAGATCACATGTTGCACTGAATTATAAAGTCCTGGACCTCCCCCCCTCCCCCAATCACTCATAAAACTACAACTTTGAACAAACTATACTTTCTCAACTTAAGTTGTTGGGTTGTAATCATGCTCAGGGGACCCCAGTGAAAAGCTGTAATATAATAACATATTTTAGAAGAAATGAGTTTTATCTACTCTTACTTCCTTAATTTTTATTTTCTGTTTTGTCAACCAGTACATAAAAAACATTTAATTTCTTTACCTTCATATTGGTTCCTGCACTGAAAGTGAAGTTGTGGTTGGGAAGGAGGATTATAGGTTAAAAAAAAACCCTAATAATGGTGAGATTATTGTAGCTGGCAAAAAAACCTACTGGAAACTCAGGATGACAAGGTAGTAGTATTTATATAAATATTTAAATGTATATTGTTCTAATAGTTTAAGGGGGGTTCTTATGGGTTTTTTTAAATTGTAAATTTTATTTCCAGAGTATACAGCAAACATTTTAAATACTTATCTTCTTCTTTTGCTGATTGAAATTATCTATGATGACACCAATGAAGAGGTTTAAGGTAAAAAATGATCCAAAGATGATGAAGATAACAAAGTAAAGATACATATATAGGTTATCCTCATAATAGGGTTGTTCTTCTACCTACAAGGCATAAAACAATACAGTATCTTAGTACAATCACTTAAGGCAGGCAGTAATCAAATTATTTTGTAACACAACAATTCAGTATAAATTAGGAATCTATTCCTGTTTCTATCCATGCTGTGAAAGTAGACTTTGATCAATCAGAAATTGTCCCATAATCAATGTACTCAGATTACAAGGAACCTGCCATGTTTCACATAGTCCTATTCTTCCTGCTACACTCTATAGCAGTGTTTCTCAACCTTGGCAACTTGAAGTCCTGTGGACTTCAACTCCCAGAATTCCCCAGCCAGCTATGCTGGCTGGGGGATTCTGGGAGTTGAAGTCCACAGGACTTCAAGTTGTCAAGGTTGAGAAACACTGCTCTATAGCATCCTATCTTTGGGAATTCTGAAGGCCCTCCTAATTTTCCCAAATTTCCAGAGGTGATGGGGCCAAAGTAGGGAGAAGGGGAAATCAGCAGAGATCACTTCTCATCTCATTCCATTGTTGAAATGTTTTATTGAAAACTTCCACAGGTGGCAGAAACTTTTTCATCTGTAGGAGGACAAAACTGGAACCAAGCTATGAAATGAAAATGTCTTTCAGTTCATCATTCCTGTGAAACCTTTTCTCAATTACAGGAACTGAGAAATGCTTTAAGCATTTTTATTAAACAAATATAATTTTTAGCAGAGGAAAAACTATGGATTATAAAATACAACATATAGTTATGAACCAGAAACCTTTCTCTGTGTTTAATAGAATATGAAATGCTACTTACATCCCGTGAATCAACAGCCGCATACATAATATCCATCCACCCTTTAAAAGTAGCCTAAACAGAATCAAAATGAGTGAAAGTTCAGTGAAAGAGTGAAAGAGACATAAATATGCAACAGATTTTAAATCCTACTTTAAAAAGTCGTGTTGGAATGTAACTTAGTCATGGGGAAATATTAGGGATGTGCAAAGTGTTTAATACCTGATTCAAAATGTGAATGTTTTATTCAGGGCAGACGTGCAAAGGTAGGGGGAACTATTGTAGGTAAAGCCAAAGATACTGGCAGCTATAAGAAGAAAAACACTGCAAAGGTGAATAGACAAGGTTGGTAGAATATGTTGCATGAGAACACTGGCAGAAGTAGCTGCTGGTGGGCACTTCTGTGGAATATACACGCTGGGACGTTGACAGTGGCTGAAGGGAAAATAAGAAGATGCTAGGAAGAGCAGGGACTACCAAGATGATGGGATATAATACACTAGATATAATATACTGTGCCCATTGGAGGCAGCTGACAGGACAGAGTGAAGGAGACTGCTGGGAAAATGATGGAAGGGCCAATAAATATGTTGCACAGGGAACTGCTGATGGAAGGAGGGCAGAAACAGGTGTCCTCTTCATCAACCCCAGATTTCATTTTGAAGCCTGGAACAACCAAAACATTTGGGTTTTGTGGATCCACAATTCATCTGGATGAATTCAGCAGATGAATTCAATGATTCAACAGATTCATCAGAATGATTTGTTCCAGAAGTAAAACATTTTCCCCACTTATGTGCACATCTCACAATGTGCAAGATTGTCGAATGTAAACTGCAACAATCCAGATTGGACTTGAGTGGTAGCAAAAAGTTAGGGGTTTCTGGATTTCTATGCTGCTCTCTAGTGGCCATATGGATTTCTGCAGCCCACCTGGAATTCTGAAATCTAAATCCAATAAACAAAGCATTAAACGTAGTGACTCTATTTCTGCTGCATAAATGCCGGAAATATTGGTGTAAACATTTAATAGAGGAGTGTCTATGGAGATACTCAGTCATCCAGGTCATGGTTGCCCCTAAGGCGCTTTTTTCAGAAGTCAACTGGACTTTCTGGTTTTCTCTTGAAGACGTTTTGATTCTCATCCAAGAAGCTTCTTCAGCTCTGGCAGGATAGTGGGGAAATGGAAGGATTTATACTTATTTAATAGACGAACTGAGTCAATACAGCCTCGTTTTGCATTCTGATATGTTACAGAAGAAGATGTGAACTGATAGAATAATACTGGACTGGAACTAACACAAAGGGAAATTAAAAGATGCCCTCAAAGGTGCATTTACTTCCTGTGCTTGGCTAACAAGAATTGATGCACCTGTACTAGTGGACTTACTATTCGCTATTGATGTGTTTATTATATTTTACTGAATATATTTGTGATGTAGTGATGGAATTAGTGAATCTGGACAGGGAAACCAAGTCTCTCTCAGCCACAAAGCTCAGAGTGGATAACTTTGAGACAACTATTTTCTTTTTGCCTAACCTCTCTAAAAAGGTATTGTAGTTGTGAGAATAAAATTAATAACACTCTTCACTTCAACCGGAAGAACTATCAGGCTAGCCATAGTAATATTCTGCATAACGGAATATTTTTTGGAGAGGAGAAGTGTGTCTGGATCCCCAAATAAATGGTAATACCGATGAATCTTTATTCTGTGTATCTGATCTCAATCTCTTCTTAGTGATAAATTAATTTTGTGCAAGCAAGACCAAGGATTGGACATTTCCAATCCTATTGTATTAACTCCATTTTTCATTAAGTCTTTGCCTGTAGAAAGAGAATATTGTCGCTACACAGCAGCCCAGGATCACCTTATCAGTGGAGTTTGCTAATAATCGTAGGCAAGACATATGGATCCCACCAACATAATTCACTGGAATTTTCTCATTGTTGCATTTCCTGTGGGAGTCACTAAGGATACTTGCAATATTGACATGGAACTGTATCATTTCAAAAAATGGCTTACCACATATCACTCTACCCTGTTCCCCCCAAAATAAGACCTCCCCAGATAATAAGCCCAATCGGGCTTTTGAGAGCATGCGCTAAAATAAGCCCTCCCCTGAAAATAAGCCTTCTCCAAAAATATTGCAACACAGCAGCAGCCATGAGGTGACCACGCACCTGTACCTCAAAAATAATAAGACTTCCCCAAAAATAAATCCAAGCACTTATTTTGGGGGGTCAAAAGAAAATAAGACCCTGTCTTATTTTCAGGAAAATAAGTACTCCTTTTGATTCACCCGCCTCTATAACCTGGCCTTTAACTTCTATGAGCAAACTCTCCAGGAAGAGAATTTCACTAGATTGACAACCACTATAATACTTCTCCTTTGTTATAATAAGCCTTATATCTAATGGAGTGGCATCTAGAGAACATCATCAAACAGTGTTATCATAGTTAAATCAGGAATTCTTTTTACTTATAGAAATTCCAGTGTGAACCTGGAACAACAAAGTAGCAATGCAACAGTTTCACTTACATTTATTTATTTTTATTTATTAAATTTACTACATATAGTCACCCATCTCACCAAAGGCAACTCTTTTGATCCTGGAGCTTGATTCAAGCAAGTATCACTGGAACCTAAGTGGAGCTTTAGAGTGAAAGTAATGAACTTAGATGATTTTCATGGTTATTCTTATAGGTACTTGGGGAGAAAAAAATGTACTTACAACTTGAAGCAGAGCAAGATAACCAGCCCCAACGTTATCAAAGTTAACTTTCACGTTTTTCCATCGGGCTTGCTGATTGTTGTGTATTAGCTCATCACATTCAGTTTTATTGTTGACATCACTGATGTTGAACATTTCACCCGTTGTGGTATTAACGCAATGGTAGAATTTGCCAGCAAAGAGATTCACACCCATAATACTAAAGATCAGCCAAAATATGAGACAAACCAGAAGCACATTCATAATGGAGGGAATTGCTCCAACAAGGGCATTAACAACCACCTAGGGTACATATTGAAGAGGGGGAAAAAGGGAGGGGGAGGGAAAGAAGGCCTAGATTATTATTATTTTTTGCAAGTGAAGCTGTTTATATTCAGAAACTGTATGGAAAAAAATAATACACATGTCAAAGTAGGAAAGCTAAAATCCCCCCCCCCCCAAAAAGGCAAAACGGTAACTAAACGCTACAGAAGGTAAAAACAAAAACAAAAACCTGGTAAGATGGAATCATAACATTTGCGTGCACTGAGGAAAAAAAAGAAAGAAAGAAAAAGGTTACATACCAAGAACATAACTGGTAAAAAGTACGTACAGGTATATGTCTGATAAGTAATGGAACAAGAACATAAATATGCAAAATATATGAAGCCACAGACTTCAAGAAATCAATAAAGAGACAAAAAAAAAGATAACAATCAATGTAGCTCAAACTAACAATTTAGGGAGAGATGAATGACCATTTGTTTAAATGCAACCAATCATGGAGTCTTCATAGACTCATAGCTTCTGTTCAAAAGCAGGCAGCAACTGTGATCAGGAAGTCCTTGCACAGGTCCATCTGGTGCACAGTTGCATCCTTTCCTGGATCAGAGGGCCCTCGAAACAGTCACATATGCACTAGTCACCTTATAGCTTGACTAGTATAATGTGCTCTGGTCTTTTAAAAACCACTTGGAAACTTCAAGTGCTCCACTTTGCTTCTGGATCTGATTGGCCTACAAAGGCATGCATAGCACAGGGTCTAGTTATTTGAGGGACCACCTGTCTATTATGTGTCTGCCTGGCTGATGTCACATAATGATATTGACTTGGTATGCATGCTTTGGGTTCCTTTGATCAAATGGTGTTATCTATGGAGACCAGGAAGTGCACCTTCTCTATTGAGTACCTGCTCTCTGGAATCAGGTTTCCTGAGATCTGGGTAACTTCTATCCAAAGGAGTTCCAGAGGAACTTAAAGATTTGTCTGATCTACTAGTCTTTAGGCTAGGGTGGAATCCCTCAACGGATATTTCTTTTAGATTTCAATATTTCTTGGCTTGGATAATCAAAACTTCAAAATTTTAATTTTCTGAATATACAACATAAATATCTTGATAGTTTTTAAAAATACATGTTTGTGATTCAAAATACATGTATTGTAGCTATCTATACTAATGTCCACATACATTGTACATATATCCCTAACACCTGAAGAATGTCCTAATACTTGAAACACAACATAATGTTAATCACGGAAGCACTAAAATGGCTTAAACAATTTATGGGGGATATCTCAAAGAAGGTGGTAGAAAGATTTTTTAAAAATATTTTGGAAGTGCTTATGACCAAGGCATGAAATAGCAATGAAAAAAGCTCAACATTTCTGCTCTGATACATCACTGCTTATATTGCAGAGACAGAAAATATTAATTTAAGGTTTGTTTCTTAATGTCTCACCCTCATTCCTTCAAAACGTGACAGAGCTCTTAAAGGCCTCAATGCTCTTAGTGTTCGAAGTGATTTAATGGCTCCTAATTCAGAATAGCCTAGTGCATTGGCTACTAAACTGACCAATGAAACCTGGAACAAAAGAAAAAAAAGAGAAGAAAGTAAGTTCAGATATTCATATAACATATTTTGAGTGAGATTCTACAGGCTCCAACTGGGCTTTTATGTTGCCTGGAATGGATGGGCTAAGGACACAAAACTAAAATGAAATTCCCATAGATTATGTTTCTTCAAGTCAGACTCTTTAAGTGTTTTTTATTCTGTATATGTGCTTGATAAGCACCCGCTTTCATACACTTAGATGCTTGCCTTCAGAACAGATCTGACTTAAAGTGAATTTAAAGTGTACTTTATATATATATATATATATGTGTGTGTGTGTGTGTGTGTGTGTGTGTGTGTGTGTGTGTGTGTGTATATGCAAATGCATATGTATATATGTATGTGTGATTCTTTACATGCATTTACACACACCTTTCACCAATTTTTAATCTAGTAAATCCATTCTTAAAATAAATTCCAAAAGGAGGCATAAAGAACTTTTAAACAGAGAGGCAGGAATGTCAGATTTCCACATATTTCTTTAAAAACTGTGGGTTTCTTCTTGGATAATTAAAATAAAAAATATTTATTTCCTTGAGTTCACTTTTCTTTTGCCACAGAATGAGATAGAAAACAAGAAAGTAGCATTGGGGGGGGGGAGATATAAAACTGAGAGGAAATATTAAATTTAAATATTGTTACTACTAATTTAATGTTAGTTACCCAACATGAGGAGAAGAACATTCTCATGCAAAATGGAAAGTAGGGAGGAAAGTAGATGGTATTTATCTTCCAAACTAATAAGACTATTTCAGGATGACAACTAAGCTTATCTTTTAAAATTCACGATTTAGACTCTTTTTTGAAGTCATGGCTGTTTTTCAAATCAAGCACATACTTCGGGTAGGTTGAGAAAGAAAAACTGGGACACTCAGAACTCTCAGGGTGACATTTCTCAGAATGACAAAGGCTTAGCATTATGGCTTAATTCAACAGGCCCAGTTAATTATTTCTTCAGTCAACCTTACAAGCTAAAAGGGATTCTGCAAACTGAGACACCTGCTATTATTTTTTATTCTGAAAGCATTCGTGTTGTTATTCCTTATTCTTTTTTTTTTTTGTAAGTCTATTTGATGTTTCTGTGTTTTAATTTTTTCTACAGCTGTCACTGATTGGAAGCAGTTTGGGCCTCTCCATGTCTTTCAAAGAGTTAATATAATTGGCATTGCCTGTCAATTAATTCAGCTATGTATCAACATCCCATCTTGACAGCATGTGTAAACACATCAGAGTATGTTATCTCAAACAACATATCACTTTCATCGTGGTAAGGCTGAATCAAGCACAGCTATGATTTCTCACACATTAGCCTTATGGCATTCTGAAAGCACAGGAAGACCTGGTAGCTATATTCTAGGACAAGGTGTAACCAGGATCACCGTTATTGATTTCTCCAGAATGGCTTACTAGAAAAAGGGCTAATAGAAAAAGAGCTTTTTGGGGAATCATAGAATGAGATGATTCTGTTAATTGTATTTATATTTGCTCCAATGGTAATCAGATACCTTTCCTTTCCTTCCATTCCCTTTCCCCCTTTCTCTTTATTAGTTTGTGTTGGTTTTCATGTGCTTCATACAACTTTTATTAAAAACAATTTTTAGGCTTACTTTTATGGATATAATTTTGGCTCAGCCTTTAAAATCTTTTAAAATTGTTGCAGTGATTTTATATACAGGTAGTTCTCGACAATTGAGCCCAAAATTTCTGCTGCTAACTGCAACATTTGTTAAGCGAGTTTGCCCCATTTTATGACCTTTCTTGCCATCCATGTTAAGTGAATCCCTGTAGTTGTTAAAGTAGTTGCACTGTTGTTAAGTGAATTTGGCTTCTCCAATGACTTTGCTTGTCAGAAGGTTGCAAAAGGGGATCATGTGATCCCAGGACACAGAAACCATCAGAAATGAGTCAGTTGCCAAGTGCCTAATTTTGATAACATTACCATTAGGTCTAAGTGTGAAAACTGATCATAAGTCACTTTTCCCAGTGTCGAAGTAACTTAAATGAACAGCTGTAAGTTGAGGACTAGCTGTACACACTAAAATGTATATAATTATTTTTATTTTTTACAATTTTGTATTTTTGCAAGTTTTTATTGTGTCTTAAGAGGGCTGAAATAAGGAATTGGCATGTTACAAGTTGCAAAAATCTGTCATATGAAATTATATAAGTGACAAAGAATAGAAGGCTGTCTAATGCTTCACATTTAAAGTCCTTGAGCAGTCAATATCAAAAAGAAAAACAAAAAAAGAGAAGCAGTAGAAAAGCCGAGGATGTAATTGTTCTCTAATAGAGTGTTTGGATTCACGTACTGAACTTTTAGCCATACTTTCTTAAATAAGCTATAGTGGTCTCATTCACACTTAATACCAAGCCAGAAATATGACTATAAATCAAAACAAAAATTAAACAACCACATTACAGTACAGTGTTCATGTAGATCCAGATCAAAGGAGGATTTCTGCCAGTTTGGCCCGGATCGGGCGAACCGGTAGTGGTTGCATACACACGAGCAAACCGATAGTTTAAAAAAATGGAAACCCACCACTGATCCAGATAGATATTTACTGTCCAGATCATTCTCCTTCAGCGTGGTGCCTTTCAATTGCTGAAATTGAATATCATTTAGAGGGGCATCATGTTGAAGAGGACATCTAGACAAGTTAGAAGGCTATAATATTTTTTAAATGCACCAATATGTATATATGAATTAAAATTATGAGAAAATTATGATCAACTCCTTGTTCCAAAAATTTGCTTTATGCTAATTAGAATGCTAATAGTATTTCCAGAATAACCTTTTATTAATGGAACACCAGTGTTCCATTTCAGTTCTTTTTAGCTTAGCAGGGTATTCTTAGCAAAAAGATGCTAGATAATATATCTACAAAGCAAACTATGATTTTTCAATACTTACATCAACAATTAAAAAATCCAGCCAACACCAGGCATTTGTGAAATAAATCTGGAAGCCATAGGCCACCCATTTCAAAAGCATTTCTAGAATGAAAATGTATGTGAAGACTTTGTCTGAATATTCCAGCATTGTCTTGATAGTCTTACGCTGTTCAATATATATATCTTCAAAGGCCTGAAAAGAAATGTGTTGCTTTCATCATTCACCAACCATATTTTAAAATGGAGGAAAAGGCAAAAAAAAAACCATTTCCCAATAACACATTAAAAAAATAGCAAGCCGCAAAGTGTTTATTTTTCTAATCTTCTCTTTCACTTTCTTTTTTAACATAAAAATCTCAATTGTCTTTCCATGGTTTTATTAATTAACTAAAGCTTTCAGATCTGAAAATACAGTCTATGCACCAAATAAAATCTTGTCAGGTTCTTTTCTAAAAACATTGATACCATTAATATTTTGAGAATAATATTTAGTTTTCTTTTTTTTTTCTTACCAGAGCACCACTGCTGAGGAGAATCATAAATACAATGAATGTTTCAAACCAGTTATGCTCAACAATGCAGTAGCAGGTTTTTCTAAAATTCCACCAGATTTTTCCTTTGCCATCTTCTATACTCACTTGACAACATGGGAACTTTTGGATGCAGCCTGTTATAACAATAGTAAAAATGTTACTGACAGATACTTTTTTTAAAAAAAACCCTGTCTTTTCTCCAAAGAGTATAACTTTTATACACGGTATTTAACCTTGTAATATCCCTCTGAAGTTAGCATAACCTGAATAGGTATATCAACATTTCCAGAAGTATTAAGTAAATGATGGAATTCATATAATGTATAAATTTTCCGAACCTGGAGTTATTCCTATGTTAGCCAGGATTTAAAGAAACCATGTCCTTTCAGAAGACTGGAAGACTTTTTCATTCCAGACTTTTAAAGCCAAAATCTCATCTGTTAAAACTCTTATTTAAGGCTTATTTTAACATTTTGGTATACAGGTAGTCCTCAACTTATAACCACAACTGAGCCCAAAATGTAGGTTGCTAAGCGAGACATTAATTAAGTGAGTTTGACAATTTTTCTTGCCATAGTTATTAAGTGAATGGCTGAAGTTGTTAAGTTGGCAACACAGTTGTTGAGTGAACCTGGTTTCCCCATCGACTTTGCTTGTCGGAAGGTTGCACATGACCAGGGTACGCTGCCACTGTCATAAATATGAGTCAGTTGCCAAACGTCCGAATTCTGATCACATGACCCTGGGGATGCTGCAACAGTCTTGAGTGTGAAAAATGAGCATAAGCCACTTTTTTCAGTCTAACTTTGAACGGTCACTAAATGAAGTATTGTAAGTCAAGGTAGTAATTAGTACTAACATTCCTGTCCAATGAACCACTGAATTTAAAAGTTTAAAAAGAGGAGAGTTAAATTACTGATACAGGACACAATGAGAAAAGCATTTGGAGAAGGAAGGATGCTCAAATTAATATTGCACCCTGGGTCTCTGGGTCTCTGACTTTCTGGAAACAAAGAGAAAACCATCCCATAGCTGCTGCACTGGAAACAAAAACTGTGGGTGTAAGACACCCCTAACACCCCTTGGGGCATGTGTTCTGTTAAGGTACAGCCTGTTGTGCCTTAAAATGGCTTCTACGGTACTGCCGTAAAATGCCTTCTACTGTACAGCGCAGTAGAGTTGCCATGGTAACAGCTCCACAGTACTCCACAAGGGGGCTCCCTCTGGTAAGGGGAAAAATCCAACAAATTACATTTGGTCTCAACATTTCCCCCCTATAAATAAATACTCGGGCAATGCCGGGTTATCAACTACTACTGAAATAAAACTATTCTGTCTGTCCAGTCAGTTTCTTACCATAGAAGATGGATGGGGCATCATTTTTTCTTTCTCACAGTTAGTATCTTGGACAGGCTTTGGTTTCTGGATTTCAATTTTTCACAAAGTGGTTCCAAAAATGTTTTTGGAAGCAGAAGATGACATTCCAGGGAGAGATTGTATTTGAGAAAATACATCCAGACATTTTTTTTTTAAAGCTGATTATGCCCAGACTTTGGAATATATGACTCACTAATTTATTTTTGTTTTGTTCTTTCAAGAAAGTGTTTATTCTCCTGAAAAGAGGATTTGGTGGAATGGAGGAGGAAGCAATGTTTGGGGTTAGGGTTAGGGTAAGTACTTCACTTTTCTTTCATTCAATTTCTCTCCTACGTTTCTTTTCTAAGTTACTTTCAGATTCATGGAAAATAGTTCTTTTTTTTCCCTGTGGAGGAAGAAACATCTGAATGGATTTAAAGAGATATTATTTATATGTATGTATGTATGTATGTATGTATGTATGTATGTGTGTGTGTGTGTATATATGTAGGTCTCTAGTTGTTCGGGTTTTCTCCCACGTAGAATTGGAGATGTCTTGGCAACGTTTCGACGAAGTCACATTCGTCATCTTCAGGCTGCTGCTGACTACTTCAGGTTTGGTGTTTCCAGGAGTAGGTGTTTCCACTACTCCTGGAAACACCAAACCTGAAGTAGTCAGCAGCAGCCTGAAGATGACGAATGTGACTTCGTCGAAACGTCGCCAAGACATCTCCAATTCTACGCGGGAGAAAACCCGAACAACTAGAGACCTACATACTAACACCCGCGAAAACCTCAGAAAACATTATATATATATATATATATATATATATATATATATATATATATATATATATATATATATATATATATATATATATATATATATATACACACACACACATACACACACACACACACACACACACACACACACACACACACACACACACACACACACACACACATATATATATATATATATATATATATATATATATATATATGCCTTAAGTTGGCCTATCCTTTTTGAGAAAATCAAGCAACGTCTCTGTAAGTTATTGTCAAAGGTACCAATGCCACATAATGGGTGAGAATGAAATCTGACTGCTAGTGCTTAGAAGCCAGCCCAGCTTGTGCAGGGATCTCATTCACAAAATGGCCATTCCTAGGAAGCCAGGCTCAGAAATACCCTGTTACCTTCCGTGAAACAGGCTTCAGGCTCAAGAGCTTCTTCGGGTTCAATCTCTGCCTGCTCCCCCTCTCCTGGCAGGGCAACATCCACAGTACTGCCTTCAGATGAGCTGGTGGCATTTATCTTCTGGAAATAAAAACCACACAGAAAAGTTTGCATTTTTTTCCTTTCCCCTATAAGTTTATCATCGCTCAAAGACCATACTGATGGAGGTCTCTACTCAATTTTACAGTAATCGTCCAAAGCAGTAAATAATTTAACATGAATATTGCTCCTGCATTTATGTTTACTCACCAGAAATGCTGCTGACAAACATCTCTATCTGGCAATTCATATTTCATAAATAATATCACCATATTGTAAAGAAAAATATGCAACAATATCAATTATATCCCTCCTAATGAAACCAGACACTTGATAGCTACCTTCAGGACTGCTGAATACTACAGAAGAAAATGACAGAATGATAGAAAATGGCATGTTGTCCAACTGTTCCTTGCTAATTTCACAGAAAAACAAACAAACAGAAAATTAGCAAATTAAGTTCCTGATATCATTAATATATTAATACCCACATATTATCAAATTATAGGCTGTTGAGCTATAGTCTGAAAATCTAGCATAAATATAATCCTTAAACCTTGTTGCCAAAATAGATTAATTCAGCTGCATGGGGCGGGGGGGAATCTAACAACAGCATGTCTTTGCACATCATTTTTAGCACATGGACTTTGTTTGTGCAACTGCAGGTGTGAAGTGCCCTGTGGAACGCATCACTTTTTGAAATATCTAGGCCACAATCTTTTCTAACTTATGGAAATGCTGAATTACCCGGAGTTCTGGAAAAGACTGGAGCAATAATAAGAGAAATTCTGAAGATACAGATTGGAAGAACAAGACAAATTCTGAGCTTGAAGACAGCAATTAAAAATTGAAATTGACAATTTTATTCCTGGATCTGTATATGTTGTGTCTTATGTGTCAATCAAGACTGTGGATGAGTTCCATTGGCTGAGAAATGGGGAGTGTTCAGGCGGGAAACAGTTCATGTTCTGATTGGTTGCTGATTTGACAGGAGCTATATAAATAGCTGTCAAACTGGAGAGTTCTGTTCTGTCATTCCAGCTGGTTCCTATTAAATGGTTCTTGTTGCATTGATCTTCGCCTCAGTCAGTTATTCCTTCTCACAGAATATGCAAAACTGGCGATGTGGATGGGATTTTAATTTCCTCAGCCACCGTGACTAGCGCCATAAGTCTCCGCCTCAAAAAAATGTCGGCTGTACCTAGTTTCGCACCGTTCAGCGCAGAGAAAGAATTCTGGGAACCATTTATTGAGCTATTTGAGTGCTTCATAATCGCTAATGATCTTACTGAGGTGAATAGTGACAGGAAGAAGGGATTCTTTCTTAGTGCCTGTGGGCTGGATATGTTTGGCACAGCCAGTGCGCTGTTGGCTCCTATGCCAGTGAGTACAGTGCTGTGGGAGCTGTTGTTGACTAAATTAAAAAATCACTATGCGCCAACCCGAGGAGATTCCGAGGAGACATGCCTTTAGACCAGGGGTTCTCAACCTGTGGGTTGCAACCCCTTTGGGGTTTGAACGACCCTTTCACAGGGGTTGCCTAAGACCATCCATCTCCACCGGCGTCGCCCATGCTCAGGAGCGCGTCCTGAAGTGCAGGTCATGAAGAATGCCAGGTGGCAAAGCAGCCTCCTCCCGGCTCCGGGCGCAACTCAGATGCCACCCCGCCCGGTCTCCATGCCAGGGAAAGGCCGAGGAGCTGAAGGGGGAGACAGGTTCTTCTGGGTGGCAGATCAACCTCGGCTCCGATGGACATCTGAAGCGAGCGCAGTAGGCAGTGCCGCTTCAGCCCAGCCGCCTGCACAGGGGCTTGAAGGCACCCGGAGAGCAGGACACCGGCAGGGTAGTCGGGCCACCTGCTTCAGCCAGTGGGATGGGCTCTCATCCAGGCAGGCACATGCCGGGATTCAAGCTGCCTTGGGCCTGGACGCTGCCTTTGCTGCCCCCAGTCCTGTCCTGTGGGCTAAACTGAACTCAGAAACTTTTTGGCCCCCAGGAAGGGCTGGCAGGAGAGGCCGGAGGGGAGGACAGGCCCCGCCCACCCATTCCTTCCATGTAGCTTAAGCCTCCATTTAAAATCCCATTTAAAGGGCAACTTCTTAATCTGTGTTAAATTGATTGCTCGCACGAATTAACCGCTACGCAGTTCCATGCCTGGTTGTAACGATTCTTAAGAAAGAAAGAAAGAAAGAAAGAAAGAAAGAAAGAAAGAAAGAAAGAAAGAAAGAAAGAAAGAAAGAAAGAAAGAAAGGGGAGGGAAGAATGGAAGGAAAGAAAGAAAGAAAAGGGAAGGAGAGAGGAATGGAAAGAAAGAAAGAAAGAAAGAAAGAAAGAGAAAGAAAGAAAGAAAGAAAGAAAGAAAGAAAGAAAGAAAGAAAGAAAGAAAGAGGTGGGTGGGTGGGTGGGTAATGGAATGTAAAAAAAGTTAACTTAATAAAGTGAAACTCGTGTAAACCACGAACTGCTACTGGAGGCAGGCAGGGAGGTCGTTTTATCCTGGAAAATCCCAACCTGGCTGATCTTCTCCCAAACCAAGATTGGCAGATTAATCACTATACTTTAATTATGTTCAATTTGTAATAATGAAAATACATCCTGCATATCAGATATTTACATTACGATTCATAACAGTAGCAAAATTACAGTTATGAAGTAGCAACGAAAATAATTTTATGGTTAGGGGTAACCAGAACATGAGGAACTGTATTAAAGGGTCGTGGCATTGGAAAGGTTGAGAACCACTGCTTTAGACAAGGTATACAAAGAGAGGGAGAATTGATAAGCCAATACGTGGCATTGCTACGCAAAGAAGCAATCAATTGCCAGTTCCCTGAATTAGAGGACGCACTAGTGGAGCAATTTTTGTGTGGCATTAGGGACCTGCAACTACAACGGAGGCTATTGGCTAAATCTGAGCTCACCCTCCAAATTGCAGTAGATGAGGCAAGGGCCACTGAAATGGCCGAAAGATCTACGGCCCAGATCCAGTGTTACATGGCGGCTGCCACCTCAGGGCCCCAATCAGCTGTGGTCAACCAGCAAGAAAGTCCTGAAGGGGAGTTATTTGATGACTACGATGAGATTGCCCACCTGAAAACCAGAGCGACAGGAACTGGATGGCCCGCCAAATTTCCCCAGAATGGTTGCCTAAGTTGCGGTGGCAACCACAATAGATCAATTTGCCGTTTTAAAACAGCCACCTGCTGCCGCTGTGGGGAAAAAGGCCATTTGGCGAACGTATGCCAGGCTATCCTGCCTGGGCCCGGCCAAGCAAGTGATGCCTATCCAGAAAGGAATAATGCTGGGCAACCCGGCACCCTAGAGCATTCTGTGCCATGGTGGACGACGACCCCCCCTCCCAAGAAGTGTGGGATGTGCGTTCCACAGGAAATTAAAAAATAATTCCTCACGGTGCAGATTGAATGTTCTCCATGCAAAATGGAAATCGATACCTGTTCAACTAAAACCATTATCTCCTGGTCCACTCTGAAACAGCTGATGCCAGCCATTGCTAAAGATTCTTTATTTCCTTACAGCTGCCGTCTCTGCGATTATCAAGGCAACTCAATTCCAGTGTTCGGAAAGGTCTCGGTGTTGATAGAGCACAATGAGTTCTGAAGTCACCTGCCGCTAATTGTGGTGGCCAATCCACTGGCTAGCCTTTTGGGCATTGACTGGTTTGAGCCCCTGGGCCTGACTATTGCGGGCATCCACGCATCGACTGTTTCTGATGACTTTGATGAACTATCCAAAGAGTTTGCAGATGTGTTTGAGGGGGACACTTGGTAATTATAAGGGCACCCCTATTACACTAAATTTAGACCCTACTGTTGCGCCAATTCACTTAAAAGCTCAGAGAGTTCTTTTCGCGCTTAGGGCAAAAGTGGAGGCAGAATTAAATAAGTTGATCAGCCAAGGAATCCTGGAACCCGTTGATCATTCACAGTGGGAGACCCCTATAGTCACCCCTGTGAAGGTCGACGAGTCCATCAGGATCTGCATTGATTACAAGTCAACTTTGAATAAGGCCTTACAATCTAATCCGTACCCTGTTCCAGTAGTGCAACATTTACTGCATTCATTGGGACAGGGACAGATTTTGCAAAATTGGACATGCACAGGCTTATCAACAGTTACCTGTTGATGAGTCTACTGCCAATGCCCAAACCATTGTAACCCACAAGGGAGCCTTCAGATGCCGTAGACTCCAGTTTAGAGTCTGCGTGGCTCCTGGCATATTCCAATGTTTAATGGAGCGCCTGCTCCAAGGGCTTGATGACGACATACTGCTGGCTGCTAAAGATAAAGCAGATCTTGTCATCAAATTACGAGCCGTTTTGCTTTGCTTCAGAGAAGCAGGGTTGTGTCTTAAGAAGAGTAAGTGTCAATTGGGGGTACCCCCAGTGGAATTTCTAGGATTCTTGATTGATGCTAAGGGAATCCACCCCACGCCTGCTAAGGTACTATACTATTTAAGAACCAGGAGTAATAGAATTCAATTCCCTCATGTTTTATTTGGCAGTTAATATGTGTTGCTTCAATCCTCCTTTTACTGAATAAAAACTAGTTCTTATTTATATATCCCTATGACTTAATATTTTCCCCCTCACCCCTCCTCCCCCTTTGGCAAATTGGAAAACCTGTGGACTTGAGTTCTCACACACTGTTTGGGAACAGTTAGTACTTTGTTCTTATATTCATCCCAGAACTGGGAGACCAAGGTGTGCAAAGAAAATGGGGCTATATGAATGCTTCCAAACTAAAGTCATACCACATTCTTGGGTTTGAGGAGTTTTAGTGAAAGGATTAATACAGACATGTTACATGAAGAAGGTACAATTTCTGCAAGCTAAGGACTATATTTAGTCTTTGGGTGATATGCCATGGAGATACATTCCAAAGAGTAATGCATGGAATCAGGATAAAAATTAAGTTTGATTCAATATATTACTTATATTTTCCAGACATGCATTTAAGAATTGTTGATGTTGCATTAAGATTGTGATTTGGTCACAACTTTCAGATTGCATTTGTGAACCAGATAAACGCCTTGGAATCTCAGCTTATTCACCTCTGGTTAACCAGATTTTAATGCAATGTTGCACCTTTTTTTTCTAGCAAATCTGTTTTCCTTCTAACTATGGTAAGGTGGTGCCAAGCATACTCACAGACCTTCTGGCTAAAGTATTTTAAAGAATCCTTGGTGCTCTTTGGGCTTGGTTGTTTGCTTGGAGATGTTTCATTATCCAATTAGGTACCATCATTAAGGTGAATGAGTTTGGGATTTGCTTTCCATTTATATTATACATTGGCTTGCCCTGCCAGTTTTGGAAGGGTTGTAGTTTGCTCCCTGGAAGTTTCTTGATAAGGGCATTGTTTTCTGCTTTATTGTTTGCCTGGTATTAATTCATGTTTATCTTGGTGTCCGCTACTAAAGAGGATATAGTCTTTGTTTCTTTAGCTTTTTGATTGTCTCTTTTGAATGGTGTGTAAATATGCTTTATTTCTATGCGTCTATTGATGGCTAAAGTCAACACCCAGATAAGCAGGAATCTTTTTGATGTTTATATTTTATGTTTTGTAGAAATGGATATATTTTTCTGCCATAATTTCTGGGAAACTTTAGGATTTTTTTTTTTTAATGTTACGGGAGCATTTGATCCGCCAGCATGCGCAGCTACAGCTATGTGGAAGAGATGCTCAACGTTTTTTTCCCATGCTCTTTCCCCAACTGCATTGTACTCAACATTTTAATAGCAATACAGTATTGTTTTATTTTCGGAACAATAAAATATCCTGTTCATTTCTTAATACACTATATTTCTTTAGTGATCCACTTTTTAAATGTTAATTCCTTTCTATTAATAAATTTTTCAGCTGATACTGTTGAGGACATTTTCAAAAGATGATGAAGAAATACCAGTACGGTAATAGTACCGATGCCCTAGACCTGGATATGCCTCCAAATAATAAATGCTATTTATATTATTTAGACATACTATATGCCTCATATTTAAAATCTACAAACATCTCAATTTAGTTTTCCAGTTGAGATGTACCAGAAGAGAAGTACATTTAATCATTTAAAAAAGTTGCAGTTTACTCTCTTCCCCTTCTACCTTTGCAATCAGGATATCTGTTTTTGTTTTTAAACAAACCACCATTTCCACTGACATCCATATTGATTAAAAATTTGCTTTTTAAACTTATGGTTGGTGAAGATGAGTCAAAATCAAAGTACAGCAATAGACTTATACACCGCTTCATAGTGCTTTTACAGGCCTCTCTAAGCGGTTTACAAAGTCAGCATATTGCCCCCAACAATCTGGGTCTTCATTTTACCCACCTCTGAAGGATGGAAGGCTGAGTCAATCCTGAGCCTGGTGAGATTAGAACTGCCAAATTGCCTGCAGTATTGCACTCTAACCACTGCACCACCGTGGCTCTCTAATCTCCAAGTATGTTTTCTAATTATATCTGATTCCAAAACCCGAGACAAAATAAATCATGTTTCCCTAAATTAGTGTTGTAGAATGTAGTCAGGAGTCAAAGGAGAGAGCAGCTCTTTCCCAGAGGGCACAAAGACCAGAGAACTTGGAATGTCCAATAGGCAAGAAGAGAGCAAAGTTGGATTCTCCCTAGTAATTCAGAGAGTAGATCCATAGTTATTGCAGATAATTGGGTTAGTCTGGCAACATTCTGTTTATAGACAAACAACCATAAAGGAACAACTCAGAAATAACTCCGTGCCTTGTTTTTGGTTCTTTAGGCCTAAGAACTAGGATGGCACAAGGAATTGATCTTCGCTCAAAGTATGGGCTTTTGCTAGTTATCTTTTAAAGTTTAGGAAATCAAGAAAGATAGCTGAAGGGGGTCTTGAGTTGCAGCAACCGATTTATGACATGGGGAGCAATAATTCATAATACATGTGAACTGGACTTTTTCATTTTCTCCAGTGGGAAATAATATCAGCAATATCAGACCTATTGTAATATACCTCATTATTCTCACCTACAATGCAATTTGTAGTATGTCAGAAGTTAAGATCCTGAAAATAGAACAATATTTTTATAAAGGAAAAAGGGAAAACTCTAACTCACAGGAAATACCTGAATCCAAAGGCCCACATACATAGAGTAATCAAGGAATTAAGGAATTAAGGGAGGGAGGGAGGGAGAGAAGGAAGGAAGGAAGGAAGGAAGGAAGGAAGGAAGGAAGGAAGGAAGGAAGGGTTCAGGATAAGATTGTCTCTTATTATAAGATACTCAAACCCTTCTGCATAAAATATTAAAAGTTTAAGAAAAGTTATCCAACTATTCTCTATGACACACAACTCTGCATATATAAGGAAGAAACATCTTAATTATCTTCAAGAGTACACTGGAAGGCATTTGTTTAATAGGCAGCATTCCCAAGACCTGGATCAGCAAAACAACATGCTGGATTAGAGCAGAAGCCTGTGCAATATTAGTGAAACTGTGCCAAGACAGAGAGAAATCCAACTTCACTTTTTTTTTTAAAAAAAAAGATGCTTTACGAACGTTACATAACACAGGTGCAGTCAAAATCGGCATAGATAGCAATGGGACATCCATTTTAAAGATCTCTCTTGGATTTTAGAGAAACTCTTTTTTTTTTGCCCATATCTGTTTGCCCAGGTAAGGCCAATTCACACAAGCTTTGCCCCACAGCATGTTAAGAGAGCCCATTTCTATTATTAAAGCATTCACTTCGGACCCAGTCTTGCTCTCATTTTATTTTTGCTTTATGTTACCTCAATGGGAGCAGGAGCAGGTTATTTTACAAATGTTAAAGCTTTACAAACCACTTTATGAGTCAAATGACATTCAAATAAACAAAGGGATTCAGCCATTATAAATTATTAGGAATAAGTCATCTCGTACTGTTTGAGTATTCTAAATTGCTTCATGACTTGACAAACCTGCAGGAAACAGTTACCCTCGTTCTTCGCATTTCAGCCCCGTCCCTTGACTATTTTTAAGATTTTGAATTGATTTCTGAGCAAGACAAAAAGTTTCTCACTTTTTATTAAATATTGTTCCTTATCTCTGAAGCAAGTGAAACACTTAATTAGTAGCCTGCATATAACATGTATATAACTGCATACACCAAGTCTAAAAAAAGAGAAAACCCTAGCCACTGTTAAAAGTCCATAAGGCTGAGACTAGCACTTTCTATGAAAATAAGAGTTAATCACTTTGCTTGTTCAAATCTAGACATTACAAAAGCAATTTTCTTGCTCTATTCTAGAGTATCTCACTATATAACCATTATCTGTTTTGTCTCTCTTAATGGTACACAGAGGGAAACTTTCAAATGATGGACCAGTTGTAAACTGGGGAATATAGCCAGAGGATGAAAAAGCACCATGGACAATCTTGTAGGAGATGAAATTAGTCTGGCTCAAAATGTAAAGAGCAGTTTTTCATATTCAGGGGGAATATGCTAGTATGAGCTGGTTATTACTGAATCACATAAATATGTTTTAAAGCTTCTGTATCACACAGAATTAAATTCTGAATAATTTAAGTTCTCCTTTTAGACCATTAACCTATTTATCAATAGTTTTAAATGTTGGTACTTATGCAGTAGCTCGTAACTACTGCCTTCTTAAAATAACTTTTATTTCTTTAATGTTAAAAGCATGACATTCAGAAAAACAAGTAGGATAGAAACATCTGTTTCCCTAGCAATGGCCACTGCCAAACTGAACTGAACAATTTACTGTAATCTTTTTTTAGCAATAAAAAATATCTTACACAAAACAGTAAATGTCACTCAGGCGCTACCTGTATTGCTTCTTTAGCAAAAGAAAAGAAATATAATTGGAATTTTTAAATTATAAAATACATTTTGTATGTATTTAAATTACAGCTTGCTACTTACTGCACTCTACCAACACTGAAATGCATATCAATGCTAGGGTTAATTCATGAATCTTTGTTCTAAGCAGCAGTTTCATAAAACAGTGAAACATTCTTTTTTTAATTTTCTGTATAGAATGTGCACCAGTTGACATCACACATGAAAATCCAAAATACTCAGACAAATACTGGGGGAGAAAGATATTAGAAGTAGGAAGGCTTGCTGCATAAAAATAGAAATTAGAAAAGCGAATAAGCAAACAGAATACAATTAAACTAGTAATTTGAAATTGTTTCTCCAAAGTCCACCTGTGTTAATTGTATAAATAATTACACAACACATTTATAAGGGCTGAATCAAAAAGGGGTTGTTTTCATTGCTTTAAAAATGCTGCATGCTCTGTTTTTTCCCCCTCTTGACCTTTGAAAGAGTTAACATTCTCATCAATTTAATCTACTTTTCAACACCTCTAAGACATGCAGTAGCTGTTCAAAAGAGTTGATAATAAAACGTAATCTAGAGAAATCGTTAGCGGGATCGAAATGTATGTAAAGGTTGCCAATCTTGCCTGACCATGCTGTGATGAGTCATGAGACTCAGCGGAGAGTAGCTGTATGTCTGAACTATCTTGCGATGAATAGGGAAGGAAACACAGCTCAATATAGCATGCAGGCCAGTCAATATCCAGAAATTGATTATGTATAGCTTGCTTAGATAACCTGTTAGGAGGTGTGATAGGTTGAATCTACCTGGTTAAAAAGCAACAGAGCTGCATTCTTGATTGCTCCAGCTTGATTTTACCCCTGTGAGAAGTAAGAAGGGCAGGCAATGAAGTTCATGACACAGTACCTCACATCTTTTGCTCTGGCTTTGAAGCATCTTCAGAAAAGTTAAACAAAAAAAGCAGGAGGAGAACCTAAAGATGTAATCATAAAGCTAGGGAAAAGAGAGATCGAATGCCTGTGGCCCTAATGACATTTTAAATCAGCTTTCTCCAAACTGGTGGCTTACAGACATTTTATATTATGAGTTCCATCATCTCCAAAAGACTTGCCGGGTTTTGCTGTAGCCCAATTGTTCTGTGGACAACTGGGTTGGCGAAGGCATCAATATTATTGGAATAAAATAAAGCATGAGGAACGAGTGATACTTTATCACTGGGGTTATGCCACATAACTGCTTTTATTTGTTTGTTTGTTTGTCTGCTAATGATGCTCCCAATTCATTAGTAATCCTTGAGCAATGAGGAAAGTTTTCTCAATTTATACTCCCTCCCTCCTCCATTCTAAAGTAGAACAGTGGTCTTTGGCTTGACCTCATCCACACTGAAGAAAAAGAACTTGGCTCACCACCAGAACCAGGAGCTGCTGGAGATCATTCATTGGGAGGGACCCATTGTGGCCACAGTCAACAAACCAGACTGACTTCTCCTGCTTGAATCTGGAGGACCTTTTGCTCCTTCTATGTTCTACCATTCTGGTATGGTATCAACAATGGTGGCGCCAGGAAAAGGTTGTGTGACAGGGAAATTACTGCAATCTAATCTAAATAATTCTTCAAAGTAGAATCTAAACAGCAAGTGATTATTGGAACAAAACTTAACTATATCTGTCTCTAGAATGGAATTATTCCATTATCACAAAAAACACATACATTTTCAGAAATGTCTTTTCTTCCCTTTCTTCACATCTCTTTTACCAGTGAATATTCTAATGGGCTACCACTGAAATTAATTTAAACTTTATAAGAAATTGCTCAAAAATTAAGTTCATTCCCTCACTTTGGTTTTTATAAGGAAGCTTCACCTAGTCTTTGTTTTACTACTCTTCCTAATTAGCAGAACCACCAAATTAATAGATGCACCAAAGAAAAATATAATAAAAACGTATTTTCTTTGAGGAAGAAATATAGGACCTTTGAGAAGGGAAATATGTAAAATCCCTTACAATTAGGTCATTCCCAGTTTGGAACTTTAACAGAAATGTAAGAAAATGACTTTCTTCAAGATGAAAGTATTTCTTTAACTATAAACAAATAAAAAGAGGATTGAACATTTTTTTCTTTCCTTGGAAATCTAGAAATTATTTCTTTCTTCCAATTCAGTGGGAAAGCTGGCCTTGCACAGTGTTAAGTTATTTACTGTATGTGCTAAAATAAGGCTACAATTCTAGTATATTTATCTAGAAGTAAGACTGAACAAATATTGTATTATAGGTAGTCCTCAACTTACGAACACAATTGAGTCCAAAATGTCTGTTGTTAAGTGAGACATTTGTTAAGTGAGTTTTTTCCCATTTTACCGCCTTTCTTGCCATGATTGTTAAGCGAATCGCTGCGGTTGATAAGTTACTAATCCGGTTGTTAAGTGAGTCTTGCTTCCCTGTTGACTTTGCTTGTCAGTAGGTTGCAAAAGGGGATCAATCATGTGACCTTGGGACACAGCAACTGTCATAAATATGAACTAGTTGCCAAATGTCTGAATTTTGGTCACATGATCATGGGGATATTGGAAAGGTCATAACTGTGAAAAACGGTCACAAGTCACTTTTTTCAGTGCCTTTGCAATTTTGAATGGTCACAATGAACTAAATCACAGTGAACTAAAACTAGTCTTGTAAATCGAAGACTACCTGTACTAACTTCTAAGAAAACATGCTTGGAATTTGGCTTATTACCTCTCACGTTCCAAGAAATAAATTGTTAATACACAAATGTTTATACTTTATTGTTGTTTTATTTCTACTGTGTACTCCTTATTTCTTGCGTGTTCATCACACTCATGCTACTGACTGCATTGTTCTGCAGAGATATTCACTCAATTCTGCCCTGTTCTTCTGGCTTCTACTTTACTCTCTAAAATAGTTCATATGATTTAGGAAAAATCACAATAATTCTTACTGTGGTTAGAAAAATGTAGAAAATTAACCTCCACCACCATCACCGCAAAATTCCAGAAATATTCAAATACAAGTCTGATCCAAACATACTGTTATTTACTGTTCTTTCTGGATTGCATTGGGTGGAAAGTGAAACCTGAAATTTTGAGGTATTTAGATCTGAAGCATTTCTTCCAAACTATTTTTGAAACATGCATGGTAGATCCTATGGAACCTTTTTCAGTAAATAATGAAAGTAAGTCAACAGTTTTCTCAAATCCCAAATAGCTAACATGTATGTGCTTGAATTTTTTTCTCAACCATTTTTGCAGGAGGGTAAAATATTCCATACACAAGAAAACAAATGGTAAAAAAATCTGAATTCTTCATATCTTGAATCTTTGATAATACAATTTTAACTAAAACTAAAAATACTAAGAATGAATGAAAATGACTAAAGTGCTTTTACTTCCCCACCCCTCCCCAAAAATACAGAACTTCTTTTCTAGCATGGCTGAGGGTTCTCCAGAATAACATCCTATTATACTTACTATAATGTAATCCCTACTTAAGGAGACAAGCAGAAGGGTATTGGAAAGCCTAAAATGAAGGGGAATGCGGTCTTTAAAATTGATATACAAATCCTGGATCATCGAAGAAAGGAAAGATCAGCTCTGGCTTCATTGTTAAACACCTAAAAATCATAGCAGCCAAATGGAATTTACTATAGAGAGATGGCCTATGAATGAACACAAAGATAAAATGAAGACTAGTTCAAAAAGAATCTAATAGTTAATCTCTTAGGCCATAGTTGTAGCTCATCTCTATTGCTAAATAAAATAAGGGAGACCTTGTTGTGTTTGAATTGTAAAAATGGCAATAGGCTATTTTGTCTGTGTGTGTGTGTGTGTGTGTGTGTGTGTGTGTGTGTGTGTGTGTGTGTGTGTCTGTGAATAGTTCAATAGTTCTCCTTCCAGAACTGTGCTCAGAGTAGCCAGCAATCTATCATGGTTGCTTTGATCTAAGTTACAGTTGTGGATTAATGGAGATACACTCCACTGACTCTATAATCTCTTCTTCTTTGTCTAATGGTTTGTTTTGACTCCTTAAGGCTGCCTAGATAAACCCATGCAGCTTTCATACTAACCTTTTTAGAAATGGTTTGTCATTGCTGTCTTCCTAGGTCTGAGAGAGAACCACGGGCTCAGACGCTCAAAAGGCTTGTATTCAAGAAGAGACTAGAATGCACTAGTTCCTGGCCTATGAACACTACACCAATCTGGTTCCATATTACACAGAACAAACCAAACACCAGCGGTACGGTATAAGTTACCGTATTTTTCGGAGTATAAGACACACTCCCCACCCAAAAGTGGGTGAAAATTTCTATAATTTCTTATAGACCGAATATGGGTCTGTTTTTGGCCTCCGAGTCCTGAACCTTCTGCATTTTGTGTTTTCACCCTCCCCAGCCCCTAGAAGCACTCTGCAGGCCAAAAAGTGGGCATGTTTTTGGCAAAAACAGGATGCCCGGGGGGTTCGGGAGGACAAAAATGGACCTGTTTTTGACCTGCAAAGTGCTTTTGGGAGCCGGGGAGGGCAAAAACGGGACACAAGGAGGCCAGAAACTGTTCTTTTTCTTGTTTTCCTCCTCTAAATCTAGCTGCATTTTATGGTCTGAAAAATACAGCAAATACCAATTTATAACAAAACGAATTCATCATTATTTTAAAAAAATGATTAGTTTTTTATTTAAAAAGACAACTATGTTAACCTTTTAAACTATGTCATAAATAAGAATAATTCAACATAACATATTTAAAATATTTTTGTGTCACTATTTTTCTGCTTAATAGTATATGTATATTATAAATATAAGAAGGCCTACCTCTTTGCTTCCTTCCAGCTCAGATTCACTGCTAAATTCTTCTGTGTTTATATTTTCAAAATCTGACTCTCCCACTGCGATTGGTACAGTTACAGTAAGGCCTGGATTGTTTATAAATGACAGGTAATCATTCTCATCAATAATATATTTTTCCACACTGCTGCCTGTTCCTAAACCACTGGTCGTTCCATTTCCATCTCTCAGATAATTAACATCCTTAGTTATTTCAGCCATGGTGTGGTTGGAAATGTAGACATCTTTCTTGTGGTTTAGTTCTTCAAGGACTTTGATATCGTCTATAGCTTTCTGCTTTCTAACTGTGCCTTTTTGGACAATTTCTCCCAATTTTTTCTTAATGTAATCTATTCCTTTCTGAATCCTCGCCACAGCAATCTGGAGATTGTTCGTCTCATTATCATCATCAGTAGCAGCAAGATTGTCTGAACTGAAGGAGCTCAGGAGCAAGGCTAGAAACAGGTTTAATACCTAAAAGACAAAGAAGGAAAGCATCAAATGCAGATGAGTTTTTTTTAAATATAAAAGTAAGTTTTATAGCAAGAAAAAATGACAACCATGGAAAAGGAACCTTGCTTATGAAAGAGGTTCAAATATTCTTTCTTAGTCTTCTATACTGTATTCATCAGCCGGAATGAATAATGGTCTGAGAGGTGTTAGTTCATCAGTACGTTATATCAGGAAAAACAGAGGTGAGGTACAGAATACTATGAGCTACTTCAGTTCCAGACCTCCATTATTTGCTGTGTTTAAATGTATTCATCAGCAACATCCCAAAGGGCCAGTCTCACCTTCATGGTTAGCAGAAATCAGAAATGGAGTGAACTGTGACATTTATCTTAATTCTTAATTCTTAATTCTCCAAAACCTCATCAAATACCACTCACTCATCACGAAATCTCCAGAACTGTAAAGCCTACAAACTTGAAATTCAGGACATATGTTCCTCTTGGCTTTTAGGTGTTCGCTAAGAAAGGATTTTTCAAAATGACCATCAGATCATCAGTATTTCTTATACAGTATTATGTTAACACACATCAATGCTAAGGAGTTAGATATTCTACTCACCCTCCTCACCTGAAAGGAACTCTGTTGCCTGCCAGTTGCCTTATATGGGTGTGGCCAGCACATGACTCATACAGCTTGCGGGCTGGGAATTTAGACATTCTACTCCCCCTCCCCACATGAAAAGAAATCTGTTCCAACTGCCAGTTGCCTTATATTAACACACTCTGATACTAAAGAGTTACATATCCTATATTAATTTTCAATCTTTAAGTGTCAATTTATCAAACCTGATCACATAGTTTTGTAGCGAAGCACGGGTATCCAGCTAGTAAAATAAATAAATGAAACATACACACCAATTTTCGGTGGGTTAAAAAATAGAACACCCAAAGTTCTGGTCTCCTTGCTTTGTGCTATAATATTTTTAATAAAAACATTAAATTCATATGCTACCCAATTCCCAGTGAATTTGGGTGGTTTATGATTGGAACATAGTTTTGTTGTGTTAGTTTTAACCTGGGAAACATTAAAAATATGACACCTCTTAATCAGTACATTCCATTCTGAGGACCTCACTATATATACCCTAGTCTGCAGAACAGTAATTAGAATCAATACACTCCACATATTTATTGATGTTCCTATTCTGCTTTGATTTGTGTATTCTTTTATTAATACTATTAACACAGTACTATACATAAAATATCTAGTTGGTCCTTATGCAACAAAGTTTGATCTAATCAAACAAAGCAGTTTCATTCTTATCTGTTTTATTTTCCCAATTTCTCTAAATAGGCAAAATCTTATATAGGGCAGTCATGTTTTTTAAACAAAGTTTTAAAGCATCCAGAAAAAGGAACTGCTGTCATATAGTCAAGAGCTCCCTTTTGATCTTTTAGCTGTTTCTGGCTCTTAATGAGACAAGTTGTTTTCACACTGTGTGATGGCTTGCTTCTTTTGCTATCGGAATGATTTTTAGGAGATCATTCAAACAAAACTCCTGTGGTCAGTCAGCCAGTATATTTGAAAGCTAAATCAAGCAAATGTGAAAAAAGCGTTAGCTACAGGTCGTCCTCAACTTACAACAGTTCATTTAGTGACCGTTTGAAGTTATGACCTTTGCAACATCTCCATTTTGATCACATGATCAAAATTCAAATGCTTGGCAATTGACTCATATTTATGACAGTTGCAGTATCCTGATATTATGTGGTCACCTTTTGCAAACTTCTGACAAGCAAAGTCAATGGGGACGTTCACTTAACAACCTTGTTAATAAATTAACAAATGCAGTTAACTGTGGCAAGAAAGGTCGTAAAATGGGGCAAATGTCACTTAACAAATGTCTCAATTAGCAACAGAAATTTTGGGCTCAATTGTGGTTTTAAGTCGAGGACTACCTGTACCCTATATGAAGGCAAAGTTAAACATGTACATAATTAAAGTCAACTAATTAAATGGAGGATGAAAGCATGTCTATGTTCCTGCCTTATGTTCACCTTTAATTTTAAAACAGTTAACAAATTAATAGGCTCTTCATCTAGGCTACCGCTTAAGAAGTTTTCATAAGTAATGAATATTGCACTCTTTTGTAGGTAATAGCAGAAATAGTCCCAATAAATGCTGTAATGTATAAATATATTGCAGATTTCAGTTGATGCATGCCCTTACTTCCTTACTTCGTTTAACTCTTGCTGGTGCATGTGTGTGTGTTGACACAATTTCAAGTTTATCATCACAAAATATTTCTTCCAAACTGCTGCCTACTGTTTTGTTCTGATGCAGGACGACGGTGGATTCAGTAAAGTCAGACTGCATTGGGTCAATACTTTCTTTAATTTTGGAAGAACAACTTGAAGAGAGCATTGCAGGGTGAGTACCCAGTTCTGATTCTCTTCCTTCCATGTTTTTGCATACTGCAGAGAAAAGTCCATTTTCTCCCCAGGAGCTAATTTATGCTTTCAATAATCAGTTATGCTAAATGCATTCACATCGAGGGGGGTTGTGTAAAGCCTAAGAAGAAATTAAACCAATCTTCAGTCTAGTGACTTTTCTATTGATAACACACAGTTAGTGTCTTGGATATAAAAATGCAGAGCACTCACCACTAAATTTCCAATCACCATGACCAACATGAAAACAATAAGGCACATGGTTTGGCCTGCAACCTCCATACAGTCCCACATGGTTTCTATCCATTCTCCGCAAAGAACTCGGAACACGATCAAGAAAGAGTGGAAAAAATCATTCATGTGCCAGCGAGGGAGTTCACAATCTTCTGCGATCTTGCACACACATTCCTTGTAGCTTTTACCAAAGAGCTGCATACCAACCACAGCAAAAATGAAGACAATGATGGCCAGGACCAAAGTCAGATTTCCCAAAGCACCAACAGAGTTGCCAATAATTTTGATCAGCATATTTAACGTTGGCCAGGATTTTGCTAATTTGAAAACACGAAGCTGAAAACCAGAAGTAAAGAAACACAATTATTAATATTCAAAATTATTTGGGGATATCTTTTACACCAGCAGCCCCCAACTTTTTGGGACCAGGGACCGGTTCTGTGGAGAGAGGTTTTTCCACAGACCAGAGGGGGTGTGGTTTTGCATGCTCCCTGCATCCCATGGATGGGGCTTTGCTTGTTTGTGTGGACCCGTTGCCACGGCATGCGTGGACCAGCATGCCACGGACTGGTTGGGGACCCCTGTTTTACATCACAATTTAGAAAAAGAAATATTAGAGGAAGAAAGAACTATGCTGCTTCGTAATGTCCTCACTCCCAAAGTGAGTTTACTATTTAAGCCCAATATTTTCCAAGTGTCACTCAAGATTCAAAACAGCATTTAGGTTATTAAACAGTGTTTATTAAAACACACAATAAAGAAAAAACAGAAAAATGTTTAGAGAAAAAGGAATAGTATTAAAGTATACATATGAACCAAGAAACAATAATTGGAGTAATTCTTAAATGGAGACTGAAGATCAGGGAAAGGATTTAGGTAAGGAACTCCTTTAAAATAAAACAAAATGCACTATTTTCTCTCTATTATGTCACCTAGAAATCACCATACATTCAATTCTTTCCTGCATCTTAAGAAATGATGTTCCATAATCCTGGAAATAAGGGACGTGGTGGCTCAGTGGCTAAGACGCTAAGCTTGTTGATCAGAAAGGTCGGCAGTTCAGCATTTTGAATTCCCTAGTGCCGCGTAATGGAGTGAACTCCTGTTACTTGTCCCAGCTTCTGCCAACCTAGCAGTTTGAAAGCACGTAAAAAATGCAAGTAGAAAAACAGGAACCACCTTTGGTGGGAAGGTAACAGTGTTCCGTGCCCCTTTGGTGTTTAGTCATGCCAGCCACATGACCACAGAGACATATTCAGACAGCGCTGGATTTTCGGCTTTGAAACGGAGATGAGCACCATCCCCTAGTGCTTGGGAACAACTAGCACATATGTGCAAGGGGAACCTTTACCTTTAATCCTGGAATTGGCTTAAATTCCTTCTTTATTCCCAAACAGCCACGCTACTCCAGCAAAATCTTCCTTCACTATTGTACAGTACTCAATGGGATATAATCACGTTACCACTGATAGAGAAAATCAGTCCATAGGCCAAACATAGGCATGATCCGATGCTCCTACTACTAGAAGTGCCCACTACTTACTTAAATACATTTGATGAAATATAAGCCAAAGATCAGTAAGAGGTGATTTCTTGAAATCTGAGAGCAATATTTAGAAACATATTTTAATTTACGCTGAAATAGGGAAGGTAGTTCTCATGTTATTTCTTATTTTTAAGAGGGGCATTTGCATAATAACATAAACTGTACTTAAACAAGTGTATGGAGCTATTGATCAATTAATCTCAGCCATTGTTTCTGAAGTTCATAGATCAAGATTTTTGTTCAGTTTCTTGTTTTTACCAGATACAGAAATTAAAATTCATTTTTCAAAAACATTTGCATTCTTCTAGCATTGTTTTGAGCTACTCTGAACATTATCTAGGTTCAAAAACCATATTAAAATTAATAATTGTAAACTATGAAAACTCCTTTTGCTTGAATAATGGCTGCTTCAGATTTCCTTTTTTATTATTAATGGTTGTAGGAGCACTTTTTGATCTTTTTAAGGGACATTATAAGTTTTTTTCAGTCTCTGGAATATGACTACAGTGCATGGTTTCTAGGAGCATACTGTACCTAGCCGAGATTAGAAACTGTTCATTAGCATCCTTAAATTCAGTTGACCATTGAGATATCATTATAAGCTTTACAAAATAATTTTTGAAACAGTAGTATAAAGACAAACATTCAAGAGTTTTACAGTTCATTGTGACTATGCTGATATTGTTTGTGAATTATAAAGGCATGGAATTTGGTTTAAAAAATATATATATTTCTTGATATATTTACCAATCTGAAGGATCTTAGAACAGACAACCCTTCCACATTTGCAAGACCCAACTCCATCAAACTCAGGCTGACTATGATGCCATCGAAAATATTCCAGCCTTCTTGGAAATAATAATAAGGATCCATGGCAATTATTTTGAGGATCATCTCTGCAGTGAAGATCCCAGTGAAAACCTATATGCAAACATCAGTTTAAGTATGATTTATGATGTTTTGAAATTAAAGCAAGTACTTCATGCAAGAAACATTTTTTAATATTGAAGCAGAACATTAGTACATCTAGATCGGTATTCAGAGTTGTGGCCTTGTATGAAAATATGCTAAATATAAAATCCAAGTTCTTTGGCACAGAAAGCATCTATTCTTCCACTAAACTATAATTCCTCCTGATAGAAAATGCAGATACAGCTTGCTATAGAGGTATAGCATCGCAGAGATACTAATACACAGGTTTAAATGCTTTCAAATTATATACATTTGCTAATAGAGAACTCTTTTCTTAAGCATTGCATATCTATGTACTGTATCTCACATTCCAAGGGCATTATGCTTAACATCCTTGGAATGGGAGAGTAGAAAATGGGAGACCCAACCCAACCTTTCCTAAAGGTTTGTGGTAATCTGCTTTGAACTCTGAAGATATAAACAGGATGGATGGAAGGAGAGAAAGAGAGACAGGGAGAGATAAAGAGAGAAGGGGTCTGAGTTCTAGGCCAGTTGGATGAGTTTAAACCAGTTGTACTGTCTCATCCCAACCCACCTCACAGGGTTATAGTTGTGGGGAAAACAGGAAGAGGGAGGAATATTAGCTGTGTTCTCTGCATTGCATTTTATATATAGAAAAGTAGGTTAAAAATGTACACTCCCGCCCACAGCATATATTCATCCTTTTTTAAAATTGTAATTTCTGCAGAGATTTTAGATGATGAAGAAATAATTTATTAGATTAAATAAATTTCTTATTTAATTTCTTATTTAAAAAAAGCACTTGGTTTAATATGATTTGTTTTAAATTTTATAGAAGTAAACCATCATACTTCACTGTAATGTTCGTTGAATAAAAAGAAATATATTTATTATAGTCAATGACTGTAATAAACAACTCATTCCAACCAGTTCACTGGCGACCTTCCTCATTTATCAGCTTGAAGACTCAAATTCCTAAAGCTCCCATTGACACTTTCACAACATCTGCCCAACAACTTTAACATAGATTCCCAATGGAAAGCCAAATGGGTTGCTGAACACCTAGACATAGAAATATAAATTACCCCACGAAAAAAGTGCCAGGCTTTGAACTACCGCACCAACAATGGACAATTTTCTGTATATATTAAAATCCCTCTCTCTCTCTCTCTCTCTCTCTCTCTCTCTCTCTCTCTCTCTCTCTCTCTGTGTGTGTGTGTGTGTGTGTGTGTGTGTGTGTGTGTGTGTGAAATTGCCTTGAGCAACTTCAACCAAACTTGGTACAGATTACTCTCTGGAAACAAATACTATGGGGGTAAGACACCCCTAACACCCTTCGGTGTGTGTGTTCTGTTAAGATACAGCCTGTTGTGCCTTAAAATGACTTCTACTGTCAAGTGCTGTGGAACGCCTTGAGTAATTTCAATCAAACGTGGTACAAATTACTCTCTGGAAACAAATACTGTGGGGGGTAGGACACCCCTAACACCCTTTGGGGTGTATGTTCTGTTCAGATACAGCCTGTTGTGCCTTAAAATGGGTTCTACCATATTGCCTTAAAATGACTACTGTCAAGTACACTGGAGTTGCCATGGTAACGGCTTCACAGTACTCCACAAGGGGGCTCCCTCTGTTAAGGGGGAAAATCCAACATTAGAAATTGTGGCGACGTTCATGGAAGGAAGGTTGGGATAAATAAATACCCAGGCAGCGCAGTTATCAGCTAGTCCTGAATAAGAATATCACCCCACATGGCATCTGCCTGGACTCGCTATCTAAATGCGGCATACTATCCTCCTCTAAGTGTGACTTCAGGGTCCCATGTCAAACTGAAGATCCCATTGCTACTGGCTGTAAGCTGAGGCCATATACCAGTCCAGTATCTGATTTTTAAAATATAAGCAATGCTGTGCTTCAGTGGTTAGATGATCTACACATTCGTATTTGAACACAGGTGTCTGTGCATGCGCAAAACATTAAAAAAGAAGAAAAGTTAAATTTGTGCAATTACAATTGTTCTGCACATGCGCAGCACTGAAAATCAAGATGGCGGCCTCATAGGAGAACTGGTTCAGGGGTGTGGCAGGCCTGGGTCACTGCTGATTCCAGCAACCCAGGCCATCAAACCACTACCAGTTCAGCCAAACCGGTCCGAACCAATAGGAACCCACCTCTGGCATGAAGGCAGTTTTACATGCTACCCTGAACATGTTTTGCACACTCTCTGCACACTGCTGAGGTTGTCATATGAACCCCAATGGTCAATACAGTGTAAAACAGTGCTTTTCAAATTTGGCAAGTTTACGATGTGTGGATTCCAACCCCAGAATTCCTCAACAGCATACAGAACACATGTTAAAACTGCCAAGTTGGAAAAATACTAAACTAGAATAAAATTCCCCTTAAATATATTTCTAATGACATACTTTACTGTATTCTGCTTTCCTAAAATAATCAAACTGAAGCCCTCACCAAAATGTATGCCCATTTACCATATCAAATTCTTGGCATTTAATAATACTGTACTATTGATATCTAAAAGACAAAGCCAGATCTGTTTCTCAACAAGAATAAACATTTTTCAGTGGACAAAAGTCTGAGGTAAGGATAAGGACTTTGGGGCAGGGCAGTGATTTAGGATTGTTTCTAAAAATGAGAGAGGCAGGGCTTAGAGAAGAGTTTTTTCTTTGTCATTCATGGTTGTTATTGCTTTATTTTTTTTCCTGATGTGATAAGCCTACACAGGTTTTTCTTCCTTTCTATTTTCTTTTCTGCACTGAAAATAATCAAGCACAAAAACTGTTTGGCAGGAAATCCTATTTGGCTTCTGAATTTCAAGGACACAGTTTTGAAAGAATATGGTTTAGGCCTTGCCTGCAGCTATTCTATAGCAGAAAGCCTTCATTCTCCCCTAATGCTTTTCCAATTTATTAAGATGATGATGGAAATGATCTATACATTTGATTAAAAGTACACTCTACATTATAGATCACAAATATGGATCTATAAATGGGATTAAGCTCTATGTCTTCCTCCTGGATTCATCTTCCACATATCATCATGTAGTTTTGGCATGAATATCAGTGGTGGGATTCAGCTGGTACACACGATTCGGGCAAACTGATAGTTGTAAGGACCCGCTTACACCCTACCCCACCCACTCCTCCCAGAAGTCTCCACATGGCCCATTTCAGATGCCAAGTAAGTGCAGCGGCTACACAGAGGGCCTGGGAGGGCACAAATTGGGGCTTCTGGAAGTGTGAAAACAGCCCTGTTTCCAGCTTCTGGAGGGCCTCTGGAGTCCAGGAGAGGCTGTTTTCACTCTCCTGGAGGCTCGGGGAAGCCTCTGGAGGGCAAAAAATGGGCCTAATAGAAGTACTAAAAATCTGGAAAGGCCCATTTCCAGCATCCGAAGGGCCTCCGGAGCCCAGGGAGGCCATTTTCGCCCTCCTGGAGTCTCAGAGAAGCCTCTGGAGCCTGGGGAAGGTGAAAATGCCTCTCCCTGCTGTGCTGCAGGAGGCTGAGTAGGCCACGCCCACCATGGCCATGCCTACCCAGCAACCAGGCAGAGAATTGGTTGCTAACATTTCAGAATCCCACAACTGATAAATATATGATTTCTGTCTATAGAAGTTAATACCTTGGTGCACATTTTCAAATCTCTGGCTTAAATTAAATAAAATTAAAAGAGTGGCATTTGCTCATAAAAAAACATATTGTGAGTTTCAAGAGTGAATAAAAGAAATTAACTTATTAACAATAGTGCAATTGTTATTTCTGGCTATTATTTTCTCTCCAATATTAAAGTAGCAATATTACATTGAACAATTTTTAAAAGTACTTTCAAAAATATGAGTCTCTCAAATAAGTTTAAGAAGTTAAATGGATCTGAGATTACAATATGGTTCAGAAAGTTTCTAGCATTAGAATTTTACAAATGAACAAAGATGGGTTGACTAAATCAGCTTATAGAATTGTTCATAGGATAAACCTTAATATTTCTTAAAATGATCTCTATTAAGAAGCTTAGCTACATTTAAGATTGCATAATGTTGTCAAACAACATTACTAATCACATTGAATGTAATAGTGGGCTTCATGTAAAGGGAATCATCTACTTAAGAGCTTTGTGTAGTCATTTCCCACCTGTCTTCCTTACAAAGGAAAACTGCCAATGAAATTTCATTACTGACAACTTCAGGACAATTTCATGCAATAATCTTGCCCTTTCCTGAGTAGAACACTTTAGCTTAAGACTGTTCTGCACTGCTTCTTCAGCTTCCCCTGCTACTAATGTATTACAGAGACTCCCCTCAAATTAAGACCATAATGGAAGCTGCCCATTATGACTGTGAGCTGTAACAGTCATAAAACACCATTTTTATTACTTTTTGTGGCTATCATTTTGCAATGATTCGCTATCGGTACAGTTTTCAGCAAAACCATTGCAAAATGCAGTCATGTAACCATGGGACATTGCAGATGACCTTGGATGCAGCTGTGTTGGTCAATCACTCAAAGTCATCACATGACCCGGTGGGGAGAGAGACTGTCAAAACTTTGGATTGGGTTGTAAGTCCTCTTTTTCAGATAGGTCGGGATTTCGAACAATCGCTAAGCGATGGATTGTAAATTGAGGACTATCTGTAATGCATATCCTCTGCAATCAATTGGAACAACCTAGGACAGGGGTGTCAAATTCAAGGCCCGGGGGCAGGATCCGGCCCATGGAGTCTTAGATCTGGCCCTTGGGGTTGCCCTGAAAATAGTGAAGGACCAGCCTGCAGTTCCTCTGCCAGAGTGTAGCCCTCCCGAGCTCCGTTTTCACTGGCAGAGGATTGCAGGAGGCCGTTGCAGCTGAAAATGGAGCTTGGAAGCTTGTTTTCACTGGCAGAGTGCTCAGGTCTCCACAGGCACCCCTGACATGAATGACATCAAACTAGCCATGCCCACCCTGGCCTCCCAAGGTCAAGCACAACCCTGATGTGGCCCTCAATGAAATCGAGTTTGACACCCTTGATCGACGATAAGCAAAACTCTGCTCACACACACCCTTTCTCGCAATCCTTGGATAACATCCTGCCTTTTTATGAGGTATAGTTTAATGTTGAAATAATGTTTTCAAATTGTGGATGAAGAACTATGTAAAAAGATGATCATGGTTTCAGAATTGGAGAAATAAATATTAATAATATGCTGGCAGCACTATTTGGATAGCTGAAAATATGTAAGATCTGTAACATGCAGCATTAAAAGTCAAGGAGCACAGTGAAAAAAATGGACAAAAATTAAATAATAAAAAAACCCCAAACTAATGACAGGATGGAAATAATCAGCCTTAGACCTGACAATGAAGACATCAATTCAAAGGTTGATAGCTTCTGATTTTTAGGATCAACCACCGAAAGAAACAAGCAATTGAGAAATATGCTACAGACCAGCATATAGAAAGAAGCCATGAAGGCCTCTTGAGAAAAATATTCAGATTACATTATGGGTCTTGTGGGCCACACAAGATGCACTTTGCAATACTGACAACATGGACTTTGTAGTATTGCTTTACTTGTTAACTAACATAATTATTTTGTATTTTTGTATTGTATTTGACATTTTTCTCTCTTTTTAATGATGTTAGTGGTTTGATTGATAACTTCTCACATTCCTAAACTTCTAAATTAAAAAAAAAAACTTTCTTTGTTTCCCAGGTCAGGATAGGATGGGGTCTGGAGTTTGTCTTCTGAGAAGAGATAATGTATTAGCACTAATTGATACCTGGTTGCTCTCATTGTGAACTCCAAATAACTTTATGACTTTTTTCCTCATTAACATCTTAAATTTTTACACCTCTGCTTTTGTCAAACCTCATTTAAATGGGCATGTGCCTTGTCACCTGTAATATGTTTTAACTCTGTATAACTGATTTTCTATGCAAAGGGGGGAGGTTACTTTTGTCCTGTCTGATCAACTTTTCTCGTGTCATTTCCTGTGATATATTAATTCTAAAAGGGACTGAAAGGTAGGTCTCCAAGTTCCCTCGTTGAATAAGAGGAATCCTTTTTAGTCAGAACATTCTAAATAAATTATAATAAAATGATCCTCCTTTCTCGGTCTGTTTCATTGGAAAGTGTGCATGATGAGTCCTGGAAAACCATATTTGGCTAACAGTCTATATCCGTGATGGCAAACCTATGGCACGCAGAGGCATTTGATAGGGCATGCGAGGCATTGCCCTGTCAGCGCCAACACTGGCCAGGTGACTTTGCCGTTCTTTTGAAGCCTCCAGAGTGTGAAAAACCGGCCCTATGGGCAAACCAAAAGTTCAGGAATGGACTTCCGGTTTGCTCATAGGGCCGCTTTTTGCCCTCCGGAGCCTTCAGGACACTTCCCTGAAGGCTCAGGAGGGTGAAAAACGGCCTTACAGGCAAACCGGAAGTCATCATTCCGGAACTTCCGGGTTCCCCATAGGGCTGTTTTTTGCTCTCCAAGTGCCTGAAGTCAGGGGGGGGGCTGTTTTCGCCCTCCCCAGGCTCCTAGAAAGCCTCTGGAGCCTGAGGAGGGTGAAAAACCGTGCCAAAAGTGGGGGGAGTTGCGCGCATATCATTATGGGTATGGCACAACTGTGTACAACCCCCCCCGTGCTCCCCCCACTTTTGGCACAGGAGCCAAAAAAGGTTAGCCATCACTGGTCTATAATTACAAAGATCAGTACAGTAGACTTACCAGGCAGACCAGACCAAAAACATGACCAGATAAACTAATTATACTTAATTGTAAAGCTAAGTCGTGGTGGCCCAGTGGTTAGAGTGCAGAATTGCAGGCTACTTCTGCTGATCACCAGCTGCCAGCAGTTTGGCAGATCGAATCTCACCAGGCTCAAGGTTGACTCAGCCTTCCATCCTTCCAAGGTGGGTAAAATGAGGACTCAGATTGTTGGAGCCAATAGGCTGACTCTGTAAACTGCTTAGAGAGTGCTGTAAAAGCACTGTGAAGCAGTATATAAGTCTACGTGCTATTGCTATTTCTAATAGAATCTTGCAGGTCCGAAAGTAGAATTCTCCTGCTTCCATCTTTGCAGATGAAGAACTTACAGATCAAGAACTTTGTGCCTCTTCCTCCACCTACTATGCAGATGTGGGCTATCTGTCCCATATCTGACCATTCGCTAGGCAGCAGCATTTCCTTGACTCATCTCCCAAGGCCTTATTTTTTATTTAGTGACTGCATTTATATAACTGCCCATCTCTCTAAAAGTGTCTCACACAGGTATTCTCTGTGTCATTCTATTATGACCTGGAAGTTGGGAGTCTGAAGGAGGATGGGGAACATAGCTTTTGAACTTTGGTGTTGGAGAAGACTCCTGAGAATGGCAAAGAAATAAATCAATGGATCAAACAAATCAACTCGACAGTTCTCCCTCAGGGTATAAATGATCAGGCTGTAATTAGCTTATTTTGTACACATCATATGGGGAGCCTTGGTGGTGCAGTGGTTAAAGTGGAGTATTTCAGGCAAACTCTGCCCACAACCAGGAGTTGGATCCTGATAAGAGTCAAATCAACTCAGCCTTCCACCCTTCTGAGGTTGGTAAAATGAAGACCCGGATTGTTGGGAACAAATATGGAAATAATGCCTACATTGTAAACAGCCCAAAGGATGCTGTAAAGTGTTCTGGGGCACTATATAAGCCTAAATGCTAGCGATATTGCTATGAAAGCTAGAGAAAGGTCTAATGCTGGAAAATGTGGAAGAAAAGAAAAGAAAAGAAGAGGAGCAGCAGATGGATGAACTCAATTATAATGGCGATGAGTACACTGTAGGAAGACCTGAAAGACCATGCTAGGGACAGGTCGTCATGGAGAAAAATCTATCTATGTGGTTGCTAAGAGTCAACACTGACGTGATGGCACATACTCAATTAAATCAATCAAAAAAAATGAAGAGCATGTTTTTCAGATCCAATTGAAGAGACAGCCACTGTATTCTCCTCCCCCATACAATAGCTTCTTTTCCCCATGAATTTCATCCATATAGCAAGAAAAATTTTCCTTTTCACAAATGAAACCAGCAGTTGTGAAACGGCCAAAACGGTTATGGGGCTATAATATAAATCAATGCTTGTAGAAAAATTAATAAGCTTAATATCCAATTAATTATCTTTGGATGCCATGAAATTTTTCTGGCTCTTTACGTTTGTTTAAAATTAAATGGATACCTCAATGTTTTACTGATTTCTTTTTTGCATTGGCTTCAGTTCTTAAGCTTACTAATTTAAAATCCTTGCAAATTGTACTGCACAGTGTCTTAACAATTCCTACATAAAGATGTTGGACACACATATGAGATACAGGTATTTTAAATCCTGCTTGTCAAATACGTACCAGGTTTCCCACTGAAAGTACTTGGTAGAAATCAGAAGTCATTGGATAATGTTCCATGGCCATAAACAGTGTATTCAAAACTATACAGATAGTAATGGCAAGATCGACAAATGGATCCATCACTATCAAATTGACGATGTGCTTTACTTTTAACCAAGGGAGCCAGCAATCCCAGATCAAGAAAACATTTGCAAATCTATACCAGCACGGTGGACACTTCTGTCGAGATTCTTCAAGTTCTGGAGATTGATAAAAGATAGGTATTAGCTTTTTCAATTTAGTGTATTCCATGTTCTGCAGTGTTCTGGTAAACTACTTGTAAAATTAAGAATGCACGGTAAATATGTTTATTTCTACTGCTTACTAATTTATTTACAGAGATAGAAATATCAGGGTTGATTTGTGGAGTCTTTGGTGCTGTCTGAACTTGGTTGTTGTTTGCAGACATTTCATGCTACACAGTAAGGCAGGGGTGTCAAACTGGCGGTCTGCAGGCCAGATGTGTCACGTGCAGGCCACACCCACCCCAGCTCCACAAAGGCAAAAAATGTTGCGATGCACTGGGATATGTCACGTGACGCGATCGAGTTTGACACCCATGCAGTAAGGTTATGAAATGCCTGCAAGCAAACAACTAAGCTCAGAGAACAACAAGGATCCACAGAAACACGTACTCTTATAACTAAACATGCTTTCATACAGTCCTCAGAATTAATTCTGACACAGGACATTTTAACTGAAACAGATAAGACTCTTACCAACAGTTACTCCTACCTATTGTCTTAGCTGCAATTAAGTCTTATTCACCACAAGAATTTGCTGCAGTTAAACCAGTAAACATTAGGGGAGAATGTAAGGAAGACTTTAATTTTTCAGTGGAAAGTAGAAAAATCAGCACACTTAGATCACAGACTATCCTTCACTGCTTTATCTGACCTATCATTTCAGTGAATTGATTAAATTTATGCATATCTTACTTACAATCAGGGGTGGATTCCAGCAGGCACTACTGCCGGTTCACTTGTGGGTATGCTGCGCGTGCGCGCACTTGATGCACGCTGTGCGAACTTCCACAGTACAATCAAAATTGTTCTCTGCATGTGCAGAACTGAAAAACAAGATGGTGGCGCTTATGACGCCACCCAGAGAACCAGTTCGGGAACGTGGCAGGCCTCCAAACCACTACCGGTTCGGCCGAACCAGTCCGAACTGGTAGGAACCCACCACTGCGTACAATTCTGTGTGGCTAAGAACAGTAACAAAATGCAACAATAAAATTACTGCAACCAAAGAGTTGCAAATATATTACTTTTGAGTTCAGAGTCCTAGAGCTCTTGTTAAATTGTTGCATTAATATGCTATTTTTAAAGTAATCACTTGATTCTATGTACAGTAGCTGACCTATAAGTATTCAGGTTGACCTTTGCATGAATTCTAGCTGAAGGTTTTTAAGTGTCTTTGTCTGATAATCTAAAGCATTGGCATTTTGACCCAGTGTTCATTCATTACTGAATGAAGTTTTCCCACCATACTTTGGCACAGAATGTTGGAAGCTAGCAACTTTTATTCCTACATCCCTACATTCCACCTGTTCCTTCCCACTTCATGGATGGGACACAAAAAGAAAAAAAGTACTGGAATTAAAATATACGCCTAAGATTTCACCAGTAAAACTGCTTCCATTGGAGAGAATGAAATCAGAGTGGTATCACTTTACATAAAAATAATGACTCCTACCATACCTTCCATAGTATTTGTTAGGATACTGGCTATACTCATGGCTCTCTGCCTTGCTGCAGATTCTTCCATCAGCTCCATCGAAATTTGATAAGAACTTAATCTTCTTTTTCTTATTTCTGTTTCAGTTGTTGTGCCCTGAAAATAAAATTATGAGTGAGAGATAGATTGAGTTCTTGGTACCTATGTAACCTTAGGGAAGGGGGACTTTAAAGATCTTATCTGTGTGTGCCAGTTACTGCTATTAGACCTATCATTTATTACGTGATGATGGAAGTAAAATGTTTCCTCACAGTTGATTTTAATAATTTTTTTCTGTGTTGCACAAAATGATTTCAGGCTAATCTTCCAGTTTAAAGCTTTAGGGCAGTGGTTCCCCACCTTTATTTTTGGCCATGCCCCACCTAAGCATCTTTAAAATCCTGATGCCCCCCCCCCCCCCCGGTGAAATATAATTCTTAATTTACTCAAAAGGTGAACTCTACTCACGCGGAGGAAGCCTAAAAGGCCATTAACTTGGTTTAAACAAGGTTCAAATTGCCTCCATTAAAAATCAAATTGCCACCCAGTGGGGTGTGGGCCCCATGTTGGGAGCCACTGTTTTAGGGTAAATCTCTTCACTATATCTGCTAATAAGTCAAAAAGAATTAAACTTTTATGATAGTATGTTGCAGGTTTTAGTGAAAGAGCATACCAAAGTTACTCTGAGTCTGTCAAATATATATCATCACACCTATCTCTCATGCAAGGATAGGAAACAGAAAAATCAGATGAAGTGACTCCACAAACAGAGTTCCTGCTTACCCAAGATTGATTTCTTATTAATTCTCCATCCCTCCATCCATTTTTCTTTGACATTTCCTAACTCTCAAAGAGGATTTTTTACAGATTAGGGATCTGATTGACCTCTGTCAATCAGATACACCCTCAGGCAACGTAGAACCACGTATCTTAAGATGAAAGGATGGACAGTCCAGAAATAACATAGCAAATAAGTATTTCAGAAAAGGTCAAATACAACAAATGTAGTTTAATCACCTCTGGTAAAAATTGTCCAGTAGGTGAAGGGAGAGCAGGAGGTCCTCCCATTAAGGAAACAACACCATTGCAATCCACTGTGCTGTGCATCTTTCCGTTTGCAGGAAGCACCGGCACCATCTTTGATGACAGGCTGATTTGACTGGTAGTACTGTTGCGACGCTCACTTGTTTGTCTGTTTGGAACAAAGAGAGAATCTCTCCTGCTCTCATTGTCTTCCAGAGTACTGTGTTCATCATCAGCAAAGTCATTCTCTGACCCAATATCCTTCACTCTCCCTCGGAAGCTGAAAATACTTGTTCTGCTGTTGCGCCGCGGGGAGAACAGAGAGCCACGAAAGCTCAGCAAAGACTGTAAGGGAGGCAAAACAGAACACAGACCAAACCCGTTATTGTTGGGAGTTATTTGTAGATGAGTAGCTTCCTTGATAGTTATCTTTCAGGAAAGCAAAGAGGTTATCAATTGGGGGGGTCCCAATCGGGGATGCTCGCACCCTCTGGGGGTGCGGGACGATATTCCAGGGGTGCGAAAACTTTCAAAATTATAGTGTAGATGTATAATTATATGCATATAATTATTTATTTTTAAATGGGTGGAGAGAATATATCAGAAGCATTCTAGTGGTGCGGGGTATAGAAAAGGTTGGGAACCCCCTGTTATGAATTAAAGAAATAAATGACACATTCTTTGACATGCATTCTTACAAATTAAGATATCTAGCTCTGATCTGTTCTACAAGACAACATGAGAAGAACAATGGGTCATATATTCTTCCATTCATCCTCTGTCTTCCTTGAGTGGAACACTTCAAATATAAGAAAATGATTTCCAATGACAAAAAAGACACCTCGACCAGCCAGCTGTTACAGACAGTTACGGGAGCAACCCAATGGCTAGATCTATTTAACCAAACTACTGTAATTAATCCACCATTTATTAATCATGCTGCTTCATCAATTGATGCTTTCAGCAGCCACAGGAGACTGAAGTGGTGATTTTGACATTGAGAGCAGGAAAAAATCAATTTTTGCTGCTTATCCTTTTATTTAATTGCACTACAAGAAATCCTCAATGGAAACTTTTGCTCCTTCCCTACATATTTCATTAGTAGCATTCATGAATTAATAAAGTTATCACCAATGTCAGAAAAAAACACACATTCACAAACAATTCATATATTATTGTTCCTATATTTGAACTTCTTTTCAGTAGTTTATATTCACAATGATCACTGCAATTGCAGTATGCAAACATTTACAAAACACTTAGTTCAATTTATTAATGTGAATTTAAGATGATAAACTAACAATTTTATTTAGACATCAGTATTCATCAATATTAGTACTCATATCAAATTCTACATGCTCTTTTAAGGAAAAGATAGATATAATTGTCCAAGTTACAAGAAAAAGTGACTTTTTCAGGCACATTTTTAATCAGACAATCATTTTTTAGACTTTAGAGACTCCACTGCAATGCCCAAATAAAGTTAACACCAAGTATAGCAATAGCAATAGCAGTAGACTTATATACCGCTTCATAGGCCTTTCAGGCCTCTCTAAGCGGTTTACAGAGAGTCAGCATATTGCCCCCAACAATCTGGGTCCTCATTTTACCCACCTCGGAAGGATGGAAGGCTGAGTCAACCCTGAGCCGGTGAGATTTGAACCGCTGACCTGCTGATCTAGCAGTAGCCTGCAGTGCTGCATTTAACCACTGCGCCACCTTGAAGTATTCATCAATATGAGCTCTATTTATTGTCTCAATGTTTTGAACTAAATTTTATTTAATATTCATAAGCTGCCTAAATACCTTTGGGCAAGATGGGAAGCATACAAGTTTGATAAATCCATAATAAATAAAGAAATAGAGAGGAAACAATCTATTGGCCCTCTTTCCATGCAGTGTTTACTTAAATTCTATAAACCAGGCACTTGAAAACCAAAATTCCCACCCTTCTCATCTCACCAGCAAATTACTACTTTACCTTAGGTAGGCAATACTGCTGTTCTTTCCTTCTTGGTGACAGGATATGAAAGCATTACAGCCCTTCACAATGAAGAAGACTTAATATAAATTGCACAAAAACTAAAGTTCTTTTTTTAAAAAAAGGATCAAAGACAAATGGCAGCTTGGCGGCCGCAGAGGAAGATAGACACTACACACATTTCATGGCACACAAGGTCACAAGAAGCCCAAATCCCACAAAGGATAAGAATCTGATACTCTTTAAAATTTTATTTTTAAAATTCAGATGGGAGGCCGGTTTATACTCATAGCTTCTGGGAAGTTTTAAAGAGTAAAATTTTGCAAATCTTTTATTTGGTGTGCAGCAGAGGTGAAATGCTACTGGTTCTGACCAGTTCACTAGAACCGGTAGCAAAAAATGCTAAGGTTCGCCCCAACCGGTAGTAAAAAAAAATCTTTAAAAAGTGGAAAAAAATGGTTCCAACGATCGCGTGGCTCATAGCTGATCCGTGCGATTGTGGGAACCATTTTTTCCCACTTTTTAAAGCATTTTTTTTCCTGCCGGTTCGGGCGAAAAGGTAAGAAAAAATGCTTTAAAAAGTGAAATAAAGAGGGTTCAACAATCCCGCGGATCAGCTGTGAACTGCGCAATCATCAGACCCTCTTTATTTTACTTTTTAAAGCATTTTTTCCCCTATCTATTTGCCTGAACCGGCAGGAAAAAAATGCTTTGAAAAGTGGAAAAAGGTTGGCCACACCCAACCGGTCAAATGACCATAACCACCAAGCCACGCCCACAGGACTGATGGCAAAAAAAATTAGATTATACCACTGGTGTACAGGCCCTTACCTATAAAGATTTCTATATTTTGGAAAAATACAACCTAACTTTCTGAGGGCAAATTTTTGGATTTCAAAATAAAGCCAATTTTATTTCGCTAGAAGCCCTGTTTGGCAAGATAAACTCATATATTTGGCTAAAGCTATAATATTGGCCAGAAAGTTATCCCATCCCAACTTTACATAATCATTTCAGATAAACTCTCTCTTAAAACAAAACTATCCATGTATCTATGGAATATCTAAAAGTCAAGGAAATAAAACAGAGTGCTTTGAACACTGATAAACAAAATTATTTTGGCAGACCAACCCAAACTTTATTATTTTATTTGTTTATTTTCTTTGTAACTTTATTATTACCTTCGGTCTGGCTTCTTTCTTTTCCTTTCTAATGCCTCTCCTGAAGAGGCTGCCATGTATTTTTATACAAGTGCCCCACATTTTGAATGAGTATGCACTTATCTGTTCTGGTCTGGTTGAATCAGTAGCACATGCTTGATCAAATTGTTCCTTTTATAAGGATTAATAATAACATCTCTTTGAACAAACTACGTAGGTAGATCCGGCGCATTGTAATGCACTCTTTTATCTGATTCAAATCTAGCCAGGACTTATAAGGTACAAAAACCTGTTTCTTGGAATGGAGTTATTAATAAACAAATGACATAATCGGATATAAAGGTTGAGCCATAAGCTTAAATCCAAATCCTGTTGCTGTACTTCAGATTTTAGGGCCAGTTTGGTATTGTGGTTAAGGCATCAAGCTAGAAACTGGGACACCATGAGTTCTAGTCTCCCCTTAGACACAAAGCCAAATTGGGTGATCTTGGGCTAGTCACATCCTCTCAGCCCTAGAAAGCAGGCAAGGGGAGACCACTTCAGGAAAAAAAAACCTTGCCAAGAAAATTGCAGAAACTAGTCCAAGGAAGTCACCTGCAATCAAAAACTGACTTCAAGGAACAAAATAAATAAATAATGTTTTTACATCTTTACATTCATACTGCATTTTGTTCTTTGGTTTGTAATTATTTTTCTTCTGCTCATCCAAAATCGAATTCAGTCTAAGGCTGAAATAAAGTAATTTTCTAAACAAGATTTGCCTACTGAATTTTTACTGGCAATGTCCTCCCCACCTCCTTCTTTTAAACTGTAAAGTGGAGCTGTGGTGGCGCAAGTGGTTAGAATGCAGTATTGTAGGCTAACTCACTGCTCACTGCCAGCAGTTTGATCCTGACTGGCTCAAGGTTGACTCAGCCTTTCATCCCTCTGAGGACAGTAAAATGAATGAGGGCAAGAAGCTGTAAACTACTTAGAGATGGATATAAAGCACCATGAACCGGTATATAAATCTAATTGCTATTGCTATAAGCAAACAACTTGTATGTTGTTGCTAAGATAATAGCATAGATGGGTTCATGTACTTACTTGATTCAATGGATACTTCATTGATTGTTAATTAGATTCATTTTTGTGAGGTTTTTAATCCGGAGTCAGTTCTGTACCCTTACTGTAAACAGTATTAATTTTAACTATTTTTTTCTCTCCACAGTATACTGTGGAGGACAAGGAAGAAGCCTCTCTGAGCAGTGTAGGAATCCCTAAACTCAAGCGTTCCCTAGGCAGCCTGTTTTTCCACAACAGCAACAAAGCAATCCTTGTGATCTCCTGGCTTAAAGCACATCACTATGAGAAGGCCTCTGGATTTTGCCATTTGCTAAATAAAGTCAATAAACAGTATACTGTCTAATTTGATTTTATTGTTTTTAATGATTGTAAGTAGTTTTAGGGTCTTTCTGAGCCAAAGAGAAAAAGATAAAGATTTCCTGTCAATTGTGCCTGATTATAGGGCATGGTGCTCATCTCCGCTTCTTAGTCGAGGGAGCCAGCGTTGTCTAAAGACAATTTCTCTGGTCATGTGGCCAGAATGACTGTATGCCAAAAGCACATGGAATGCTGTTACCTTCCCACCAAAGTGGTACCTATTTATCTACTCACATTTTCATGCTTTCAAATTACCTACCCACAATTACATGCTTTCAAACTGCTAGTGGGCAGAAGCTGGGGCAAGTAACAGGAGCTCACCCTGTTGCATGAAGCTCGGGTCTCGAACCCGGGCACTCAGCTGACAAGTTCAGCATCTTTAACCGCTGAGCCATCCTACCCCTCTTTCTGAGCCAAAGAATGAGACAGGAAAAAACCAGATGGCATCAAATGCAGCAAAAGAAAAAGGGGGCTTTCTAGGTGCATCAATATTTCTGTCTATCTCAATATCATCTACATCTCTATCATCTATCTTGCCCTCTGTCTCTATCACCTCTATCTCTGTTTCTTTACTGAACAAATATGTTTTCAATACAAGATTTCCTCCTTAAAGTGGGATACAAGTACATTAATAAAGAACAAGTAAAGAAAACTCTTGTGCTGCTATATTTTGGTATTCAGCCGGTTTGGACCAGTTCGGCCAAACCAGTAGCGAAAATTGCGGGTGGGCCTGCCCACCCATTCCGGCTTTATGCCATCTTATTTAGGCATGTTTTTGAGGCTGGACATAAGCGCAGAGGGTGCATGTGTGAGCAAAGCGCATGTGCAAAAGGCTGGGCACATGCACAGAAGGGATATGCATGAAGCAAGCGAGTGGGTGCACATGGGGAGAACTGGTGGTAACAAAATGTGAAACCACCATTGTCCGCAAGTACAAATGCTTTAAGTTGTAACTGAAGTTGCTTCTGTTGTTCAGGATAGCTATTGGTTGATATTATCTCCTATTCATAACCCTATAGTTTCCCTGGAATCTGGAAAGAAAAGAAACACTCTCTATAATAGACCCTTGTTGCTAACAGAATAATTTGCGACTCCATAATATGGTTACCAAATTGACAAAGTTCACATATATGGGGAAAAAAACATAAAACACACTCAGGGCTATGAATTTTAAAAAGATGAGACCAATTGTGATCCAAAATCAGCAGACTTGTTATCTTACTCTATAAAAGTCAATGGAAACCATAGCAAAGAACACCAGCACTTATTAGGCATAGCCTGCCCTGGTCCCCGAGCTTTTAAAAAAAAGCCACTTTATTTTCCTACAAATGGGAGTTATCAAGTTCTTCCAAAAGGAAATTCCATCGACGTGGGACTGATGTATCTCATTCTGATTTTCGGACCTGAGCTATACATTAGAATCTACTGCATAGTTTAAATGAACACTGTAGCATACCTGGTGAGTTGAGGTTCTCTTTTCATAGGACAAGCGACCTCCCCTTCTGATGCTGTCTTCCGATTCAGACTTCGGATACCTCTCTGCTTCTTCCTTATCTTCTGCTTCCGAGAGCTCTTTCTGCTTCTTTTTTTTCCTTTTGTTCCTTCTGTCTTTGGCACTCTTTGAGCTTAATTTAGATGCCTCCGAAGAACTTTCCAAGAGCTCCCCCAATCCACCCACGCCGCTGAAATCTCTGGATGCTACTGATGCTGCTGCCACAGCTGCTGTTGTCTGTTGTGTTACAGGATCAGGTAGTGGGTATTACTTGGATTAAAACATTCATCATCCTTGTAGAGAATTCCATTATTATTCCAAAGATACAAGTCACAAAGCAATTTCATTAAATACTAACATCAATAATGGATGTCTTCTTTGGAATGAAATAGAAAGGGAATACACAAATGAAGGCAAATATATGTATACCAGGATAATATTGCAGGATCCAATCTGGGTCGGTCCCCAGGACCAGAGGTCCAGTCTTCCGAGCTTCCGGACTCGTGCTGGAGTCCATCTTCATAGAACTTCTGTCTACCAGGATGTATACATAGACAGTATACTTTCTTTCTATAAGACAAGTTCCCTGAGGGTGGGCTCCAGCACAAGTCTGAAAGCTCGGAAGACTAAATCTCTGGTTCTGGTGACTGATCCAGATTGGATGCTGCAAAGGTAATACAGTTTTCTGCAAAGATGTGAGTACAGCAGTCCCTAATGTTTTTAATAAGGTTGCTATTAAGGAAGTGGGTTTTTTTAAGACCGCTTTGCTCCAGGACCTAAATTTTGATTAAGAATTTGGAAAAGAAGGACTAGGGGAGACATGATAGCAGTGTTCCAATATCTCAGGGGCTGCCACAAAGAAGAGGGAGACAAGCTATCCTCCAAAGGGCACATGAGGGCAGGACAAGAAGCAATGAGTGGAAACTACTAATCGAGGAGAGAAGCAATTTAGAACTAAGGAGAGATTTCCTGACAGTTAGAACAATTAATCAGTGGAACAACTTGCCTTTAGAAGCTGTGGATGCTTCATCACTGGAGATCTTCAGGAAAAGACCAGACAGCCACTTTTCTGAAATGTTATAGGACTTCCTGCTTGAGCAGGGGATTGGACTAAAAGACACCCCCCCCCCCACAAGGTCCCTTCCAACTCTGGTGATGTTCCATGTGCTACGATTGCAGTTGCCTTTATTTTGGCTGCTGGGTCACCCTGCCCTGTTTCTTTAGCTGTCAATCTAGTCTTCAATCATTGCAGCTATTATATAAATATACCATTTGTCATTTACTTCAGCATTAGCTACTAATTTGTAAATGCTCCAACACTGGAAGTTTTAAAGAAGATGTTGGATAACCATTTGTCTGAACTGGTGTAGGATTTCCTGCCAAAGCAGGGGGTTGGACTAGAAAACCTCCAAGGTCCCTTCCAACTCTGTTATTCTATTTCTAAGAAGGCAAAACCTAACTGGCAGAGGATCTGCTTTGTGTGACGAGTTTGATCCTTTGCCTATCTAAAGAGGCAGAAAAGTCTCCATGCAGAGCTTGCTGTCAATAATGCTGAGCTAGATGGACTAATAGCTCTCTCTGCATAAATTAGCTTGTTCAGAGAGGCTGCTAACTCACAATCACCTCTAGAAACATCTGCATAGGATTTTTTTGGGGTAATACAGCAGATAATCCCACCAGCTGTTCAAGAATCAGTTGCTGTCAAAGTTTGTACCTCTACTGCTTCCACTGTGTTTTGAAAGCTTCACAGATGCCAAAGTAAACTATTTTCACCTACTGCATTATTTTTACATTTTCTTGAATGCCAACACTGCGCTTATATAAACTGCTTTCCACATCTCTGACACCAGGAGGTGAGAACAACTATTGTATACATAAACATGAACTTCAGTCATGTCGGGGATCTCAATCACATATGAAAAATGTCTCAGTAAAAAGCCCACTGTTACATTCCCTTAGCTATAGAGAGTATACAGAATACAATTCTTCCCCTATTCCCTACAAGAGCCATGTTCAGCTGTGTCATTAAGGACTTCAGACAAGGTAGAAGATGAAACTGCATGCAGTTTGTTGTATTAACCTCCTGTCCAGTCCAGGATAAGCTCTCTACAACCTCCACACATTTAGTTGGCAGGTGAGAAGAAAAGTACTCCGGGGTGAAATTCAGCAGGTTCTGAATTTTGAATAGTTCGGAGAACCGGCAAATACAACTTCTTGCTGGCCCCAGAGTGAGGTGGGAATGGAGATTTTGCAATATCTTTCCCCCAGGAGTGGGGAGGGAATGGAGATTTTGCAGTATCCTTCCCCTGCTATGCCCACCAATCCACGCCCACAGAACCAGTAGTAAAAAAAATTGAATTTCACCACTGAAGTATTCCCTTCTGCAGGAATGCAAGTAGATCTCCACTTATGATTTGAAAGTCTGGTGACAGATTACACTGAGATCTGAACTCACAATCAAGCATATATGAATTCAGGATTCCTTTCACGATCTTGCTTGAATGTGTGAAGCTAGAGAAATCCAAGTAAGTATTCCCACTTTTCACATTGTTCAAAATTATCATGCAAATGCCTAACTAGAACTACTAACTGGCCGCAAAAATAAGACTTTTTATAAAAAAAATAAATGCTTGTGCTCTAACCAAACAATTTAATTGTTAGAATAGACTGCCTTAGGCATTACTTGGATAATCTTACAAAATCAATTCAGTAAGAATGGGAGACACTGTTTCAGTCTCAAGTGGGAAACCATAAAGAGGGTTCCAGCTGGATGGAGGTATAGATTCAACAATGGACCAAGATGACCGCCCCCCCCCCCCTTTGCATTCCCACACTCTCACTATCAATTTATTTTGTTTTTATTTCATTTATTTAGAAATTTTATATTGCTGCCTATTCGCACATGGCAGCTCAAGGCGGCTTACAGGAATATAAAAAACATCATATATAAAAAATAAAACCAATAGAAGAAAATAATCAAATAATCAATTAATAAAATAGTATAATCCCCCCCACCCCAGTGACAACACATCACACAAGCCATTTAATGGGCTCCATCCCACTCTGGGTTGATACCTGGTACCATCTTTCTCCAGCTGACTCCAGCAAGTATTGTTTAGCATGTTCCTGATAGCACACAACGGCAAAGGCATAAGACTGCAGAGATGAGGTATTATGTCACTGGGATGGCCCTACAGCCCTTTATGGATGGCAACAACACTCCTTATTGCTAATTACGGGATATTTTGATTTAAGCTGCTCAGAAGCACTGGAATGAAAAGGTCCAGTATAAACAACTCCTATGACAAAGGAAGAGGGAGCATATGAAATCAGTGTGGCTCCATCTCTTCCAGGTTCTGGTAACTGGCAGCATAATGTGCATCCTATATTTTATTTATTATCTAGTGAAACACACTTAGATAAAAATCTGCATTTAATACATCCCCGCACATTTCAGCAATTTCAAAACAACATTTTCTAAAAGCAAGCTTACCTGAGCCTCTTCTTGCTGTTTTTTCAGCTGTTCCAGCATCTGCTGGAACTCTGCCTCTTTCTGCTCAGCTTCTTCCATGGTGGCTTGATTCTGCTCTTCATAAGCCATGGCAACAACAGCCAGGATCAAGTTGATCAGGTAGAAAGAACCCAAGAAAATCACCAGGACAAAAAAGATCATGTACGTTTTGCCAGCAGCACGTAGAGTCTGGGAAAGTGAGTTGAAGAAAGAAAGACAAACAAACAGAACAAGGACTCATCTATCTGATTTTAAAAATTCAGTTTTAGTTATTAAAAATCACTGGTATTTTACGATTACAATCATAAAACTACAATGGCATACCAAATAGGCGTAATAAGTTTCAATTCTTTGTTGCTAACGTAAAAGATAGTTACACTAAAATAAATCAGCAGCAAGACTGGTGCTTTTGTCCCAACATCATACATATTAATCTTGCCTCATGACTGTTCTCACCAGTTGGTAAAGATTTTCCCAGAAGTCCTGAGTCATCAGCCGAAAGAGTGACAAGAAGGCCCAGCTGAAGGTGTCAAAGCTTGTGTAGCCGTAGTTGGGGTTTCTACCAGCTTTTACACACATGTATCCTTCTGGGCATTGGCTATGAAAAGGAATTGCATTGAGTATTATTGTTATTTGCCCTTTAAAAATATTTTCAAATATGACATTTTAATTCTAACCTGAACCATTTATTTTCTATTATGTTCCGGATCGTGACTGAATGTACAAAACTGGGTTCAGCTCAGGGGTGGGTTTCAACCAGTTCGCGGCAGTCCCCGCGAACCGGTTGGTCAGCGAACCCGGAAGTGAGTAACTTCCGGGAACGGCGAAGGGCCCACCCGCCCGCCCGCGTTTCTTACCCGGTTTTGACGAGTTCTACGCTTCCACATATGCGCAGGACGCATACAGCGCCTGCGCAATCCTCCAGGAGCAGCTGGAGCATCGCACAGACACTAGTACGCATGCGTGTGCTTTGCGTGTGCACGAGGACGCCACCGGCCCCGTTCCAACCAAACCGGTTGGAACGGGGCGAGAAACCCACCCCTGGTTCAGCTGCACTTTACATCTCACTGAGATCAAAGGACATTTTAGTGCTATATAACTAATATTCCGTTCATGCTGAGATAGCAAGAGAGCTGTTTGCCAGAAGATGCCATGACGCACAGATCCCACAGACTCCTGAGTCCATACTCCAGCGTGAGTCTGAAAACTCAGAAGACTAAACCTCTGGTCCCAGTGACAGACCCAGATTGGATCCTGCAACATTATCCTGGGACACGTATATTTGCCTTCATTTGACAGACTTGATCCCTTGATTGCTTTTATTTCCCTTCTCTACTCTTCCTTATTAGATCTTGTAGGCAACTGCTTGAATTTCAACGTCCAGAGTTTTTAGCTAGTTAACTTTTGATTGAGGATTAACAGCTCATTAATTTCAAAGACACCTGTCCTAATTACAAAAAAAGATTTTGCATTATACATGTTTTGTATACAACGGCACCTGATCTAGTGGCCAATGTCTCTAATATTGGACCAGGGCACTTGCTTGATCTGAAAAATACTTAATCTTAATCTCAAAGCTATCTGAAATTAGTCTTTACCTCGTGATAAAAAGATTATAGCCAAAATAATAATAAGTATTGTTAGCCTTTACAAAACTAGAATTCCTGGTCATTTTTATTTCTTTAGAAGTAACTACATATTTTCTGCTCCTACGTATTTTAAACAACGTTGGCAGACCAACTGCGTGATAAATAATTTGGCAATCTTTCTAGAGAAATTTTGATATGCTCACAATTTTTTTTTAAATTTTAAAATACATTTCAAAAATTAATCCATTGATTACCAAAGTGCTTTGCAAACATTTTGGTTTAAATAATTTTGGATTATTTAAACCAAACATTTGGAATATTTAAGCCAAATATATATTTTAAATAATAGATAAGAGCGTGCACTTATACTTGAATAAATCCATTACCAGTGCATAACTAGGAGTCTGCTAATTTCTGCTAGCATTATCTTGTTAGGTAATTACATTACATTAGGATGATCATTCTAATATCCACAATCATCTCTTATGCTCATAAGATGTCCTACTTCTCACAGAGTAGCTCCTACAGATCCTGGAGCATGTGAGGTTAACTGTTTCCTAACTACTGTATATTTTGGAGTAGAAGACGCACCCTTTTCCCTCAAAAAAGAGGAAAAATCTGGGTGTGTCTTATACACTGAATACAGTATTTTTTTGCCTCCTGAAACTCCGCTCCCTTCACCAAAATGGCCGTGCATAGCTTGTAAGAGGCTTTCAGAGAGCTCCTGGGGGCTGGGGAGGGCAGAAATGAGCAAAAAATGGACAATTTTTTGCCCAATTTTGCCCGCCCCCCAGTCCCCAGGAGCACTCTACAAGCTTCCTAATGGTCATTTTTGCCCCCCCCTTCCAGGAACACTCTACAAGTCTCCTAAGGACTATCCATGCCCTTTTTTTGAACAAAAAAATGGGTCAGATTTTGCAAAAAAAAAACCGGGCCATTTTTGGGAGGTTTGCAGAGTGCAAAAACTTTTTTTTTAAAAATTGTCTCTTCAAAACCTTGGTGCGTCTTATACTCTGAAAAACACGGTACATTACAATAGTATGGAATATAGTGGGTTATTAAACATTCTTACCCAGCATCTGAGCTATTACCACAAAGAAGTGCATCTCGCTGTCCTTCCAAAACATAAAAATGACCTGATTGAGAAAAGAAAAAACAATTATGGTATTATAGATCCATAAGCATCAGAAGTATCAAATAAAAATGCTACAATTAATTAATTAAAACAATGTGTGATAAAGAAAACTCTTTTATGGAAGTTATGGATTATTGCTCCAAATGCTATTTTTTTGCTATCATTTTTATTATTGTTTTACTTAATTATTTTGTAAGCTTCTTGGAGTTTTGTTTGAATTAATCAGCAAATAAATTAGAACAAATAAAATATATCAGTTCAAACTTTATTTTATTTTAAAAGTAAACAAGGGTTTCTCTTTCATAGGTTTAGATGGTCATTGTTAGACACACTCTACTAATTGATTCAAGTACATAAATCTGTATCATTGTATGTATAAAGAAATCTTAAATTACAATCCCATGCCCAATTTTTAGGAGTTAGCCTTACTGAATTCAGTAGAGTATATGAGAAAGGTGAATACTAAAGGTGCTTTTTTTCCAAAAAGCAATTGAATTTAATTTTTTGCTTTGAAAACATTTTACTTCTCATCTAAAAGGCTTCTTCAGTTTTAAGTGACTAGAGGAAAATGGAAGGATTTATACTCTTTGCAGCTCATCTGGTTGTTAGTTCTCTGAGGGTACTGTGGTCATTTTGGGGTTTTATCATTTATCATTTGGAGATTAATCAGAGTACAAATAGTGATGGAGCCTTCTTGGGATTGCTGAAAGGACTACTATGTAAACAGAAGAGAGGTGGTGTTGTATCCTTCCCCCTATGTTGAGAGAGGACTGTTCAATCTTGATGTACATGTTTAATGTTTAATGTTTAATAATTTACATGCCACCCAATCCCGAAGGACTCCAGGCGGCTTACATAAAAACAATTTAAAAGAATACTAAAAAAAATTTAAAAGATAGAAAGACAAGGCAAGTTAAAAGACACAACATGCACTCAACCTTAGTGGGGCTGGACCTCATTCAAGAGGTCAACAGCCCCAGGCCTGCCGGAAAAGCCAGGTCTTAATAGACTTTCGGAAAGCCGCGAGAGTGGGGAGGGGCCTCTTTAATCCCTCCTTCAAACCAGTGGTCCTCTCTCTATCTAAAATGTGGGCTTCACTGTCTATAAAAGAGTGACCTTTGTCTTTCAAATACAGATGGACTGTTGAATCTTGTCCTGATGGGTTTGTTCTCCTGTGTTGTGCCATGCATTTGTGAAGTGGTTGTTTTGTTTCCCCAACGTTCAGGTCTGTACATGTCTCACTGCATTGCACTACATATACTACATTGCTCAGTTTGTGTCTGAGTATTTTGTCCTGAGGATGGACAAGCTTCTGCCTTAATGTATTCCTGGGTTTAAGGTGGGCACATATGTTGTGTTGGTTCAAAATCTTCCTAAGTTTTCAGATATTCCTGCAATGTATGAAATGATAGCGTAGCTTTATTTGTTGTTTTCTTCTTTTGTTATGAACAAGCTCTGCTGGATCTTTTCTAGGAGAATTTTCAACCAAGTGGGTTCAATGACTTTCAGAGAGCTGACAAATAACGCCCAGAGTACTAATGATCAGATGACTGCAAAGAATGTAATATAATAGTAATATAATCCCTTCCCTTCCAGAAAGTTAGAACTGCAGAAGCTACTTGGATGAAAAGTGAAATGTTTTCACAGACCAAAAACAAAAAACAAAAAAACACACAAGAAAGTCCAGTTGCCTTTTGGAAAAAACATTTCTGGGACAACCATGACCTGAATGATTGAGAATCTCCATAGACAAGAAGGGTGAATGCTTCTTCCAATGACAATTGATGCCCTTTAATTGTGTGTATTAAAGTAAACACACACAAAATGAACATTTAGTTTTATTAATAGGAGGGAGTTCAGTGAGATATACACCTGGATAAATAATCAGAGTTCTATACCAATTACGATTACATCCCTAATTTATTATTTTAGCTTTTTAGAGATCATTTAATTAAATCCATAAAAGTTAAGCATTTATCTTTTAAATCCATGTTAAACTCTTAGCTGTCTGCAAACAGTCAAAGAGGAGACAAATAACCTGGGTCATGATAACATGATACAATTTCACCATTATCACTTCATTGTGATTTTTATTCACAACAGAACATTAAGAGTTTTTAAAATGCAAGTTTTATTTGCATGAAATTATGTCAAATGATGTCAGTATGCTAAGGTCAATGGAAAAGAAAGGAGATGGTTTTTAACAATTAGTTGAAAATCAATTAGTAGAAGAATCCCTGCTAGACACAACCAATAATATACATGGTTATATATTTTTCCTCTATATACCAATTATATTAAAGCATCCTTACTTTCATCCTCAATGTATTCCTCCCAGTTAAAAGTGGTCACTGTCATATTTACAAAGGTATCATTGTCTCCCTCCGTGCTATTGAAGTGGGAAGTGATGTTTCCTTCTAAAGTGGAATTGTCCAATGGCCACAGCAAGCATTTATGCCTCAGGTTCCCCATGAAAAGTTGGAGCCCTATTAGTGCAAATACACTCAGACAAAACACCGTCAGGATCATGACATCTGAGAGCTTCTTCACAGATTGAATGAGGGCCCCTACAATTGTCTTCAGGCCTGCAGGCAGAAAGGACCAAAAATGCTGATCAGAGTGTGTCAAAAGTTCTTCCATTCTATTTACGATGCCATGCAGCCACAACTATGTCCCATTTGTGAAACAGTGAAGCTTTATGAACAGCATTAGCACTTGTGAAAATGTATGAAGAAAAACCTTCTGTAATAGGGGTCTCCAACCTTGACAACTTTAAGACTTGTCGACTTCAACTCCCAGAATTCCTCCCCCAGCTTTGCAAAGAGTTGAAGTCCACAAGTCTTAAAGTTGCCAAGCTTGGAGACCCCTGTTCTATAAGGTATACAAGATGAGGTGGACTGCTTCCCTTTTTTGTTTAAAAATGGCATATTCATTTAAGGAAGTCCATTTTTAAAATTATTCTCCAAAAAAGTGGAAGCAGAGTGGTGAGATCCTAGGTGATGACTATCTTGACATTTATTTAATAATCTCTTCTTGGCAGTGACGTGCGGTGAGGTTTATGGCTGGTGAGGCAGTCCTCTCCCCCAACCCCCCATTGACTAAAGCACTTTCTTTCACCCGCCTGTGCTCACGGCAGCCCACTTGAACTCTGCCACGAGCACAGGCGGGCGAAAGAAAGTGACTTTCGCCCGCCTGTGCTGGTGGGCTGCCGTGAGCACAGGCGGGCAAAAGAAAGTGCTTTAGTCAGTGGAATGTCGTGGGAGAGAATGCCTGAGCATTGCATTTATTAAAGAAAAAAGCAACGAAAAGAGAGCGTGGGGTGGGTGGGGGGCATCAGAAACAGAGAAAGAGAGGAGGAAGAGTGAGAGTGATGCTGCAGCTTTAAACAGAATGACAGAGTTGAAGCCTCTAAAAAATGCGCCCTCTACTATGAGGCAGGAGAACTGCGTGCCTCAACTACCTCAGGATTTTTTGGGCTTTTAACTCTCGCTTAACTCTGCTCGAGCGCCTAAAAAGTCAGACTAGATGAGGTATGCAGTTCTCCTGCCTCATGGTAGAGGGCGCTTTTTAGAGGCTTTTTTAAACAGGCAGTCATTCATGGTGTGGCAGCAGCTAGATAGCCTAACCTCAGCACTCGCCTTTTCCCATTTACATTTTTTTTCCTTTTCATGATTGACAGTGGTGAGGCTGTGCCTCCCCTGCCTCCCCTGACTGCACGTCACTGCTTCTTGGTCTTTTGGCTAAGATCAGGCATAATATATTCAATGAGTATATGTCTCTATCATTTATTTTTTATTTTAAAAATTATCCCACCTTTTTTTTTTCTTCAGTTCATTCATATGTCTTGACATATTGGGATAGAAATTCCTGGAATTTCCGGGCCAGCATGCTGGCTAAAAATTCTGGGAACTGAATACCCGATGTATGTCAAATAAGATTTCTATAACATCTTATGGTCATTCAAATCGGAACATGCAGTAGGATCCTGTCCTTTTATGTTCTCTCAGGAATAAATCTCACCATGTTTTTTGGGAAGTCTTCTAAATGTGTTTAAGATGACACATTTAAACAATATGTAAAAAATATGGCAATACAAGAGCCATATATTAATAAAGCTTTCTGTTGTGCAAAAAAACAAACCACACCTTAAATGCAGCAGCATCAACATAAAGCAAACCCAGAACCAAAATAAAACATGTAAGCTGTGCATTTTGTAGGTGTCACATGCAATTGTTTTTAAAACTCAAAGGCTGACTTTGCAAATCAAAATAAATGTTACATTTGAAAAGGCAAAGATCTTCCGTTTCCTGCCTTTTAGTAACATTAGCAGCTATCAGCAAGACTTATCTACAAAAAAAGTGGGTGATTTCCATGAAACAAAGAAGTCAGCCTCTGGTTTTAACCTAGCTCTCACCTGGAATGACTGATATTGTTTTCAATGCCCGGAGAACTCTGAATGTTCTCAACGCTGAGACATTGCCCAGGTCCACAAACTCTGTCACATATCTGTAATAGGGGAGTTCACATACAAACACAATGACAACACACAAAAAACAGCTGGAAATATCAGGGGCCTGAACCTTCGTCAAGCCACTCCTTACCTGGAATTACAGAAATAGTTTTCAAAGCTCTCAATACTCTGAAAGTTCGAAGAGCTGAAACATTGCCTAGGTTTACAAATTCTGTTACATACCTGTAGAATTAAACCACAGTTATTCAAAGTTGAGGCAGAGCTTAGGCTTATTACTTGGTGTTTTTTCATGAAGGCCATTTAGATAATTTGTCCTTTTGCAGCACCCATCAATAAAATTCCCCTATTTAATGCCCTTCAGCCTTTAGCCATGCTGGCTGGAAACTATGGGTGTTGACTTCCTAAATCATCCTATTAAATATTTAATTATTTGGATTTTGGATTTTGGATTTTATTAACATTTATAGGCCGCCCTTTTCCCTGAGGGGACTCAGGGCGGCTTACATAAAATAGGGAGGGGAGGGGTTATCATTTCTAAAATGTAAAGAAACAATTACAATATTAGGTAAGCATTTGCATTTTTACTGAAATGCAAACTTCACTTTTGGCAGAATGTTGTTTATTCCAGGGAATATATGCCTCTTGATGAGATACACTCTTGCACCAATTTCATGTCCATTATAAAGTTTTTTTTAAAAATAAGTATAGTACAGTACTTACGCCATCAAAATGACACTGAAGTCAAGCCAATTCCAGGGATCTCGAAGAAAAGTAAACCCTTCTAAACAAAAGCCCCTTGCAAGGATTTTTATAAGTGATTCAAAGGTATAAATTCCAGTGAATGTGTACCTGGAAGCATGCAGATGAAAATTGAAGAATGTTGAATTCCATTCTCTCCTTAATTTTCCCACAGATTTAATACTTAGGAAAAAATACAACTTTAAAATAAATAAATAAATAATATAATATAATGTTGTGGCCCAGAAGGTGCCGTTGGAGCTGCCACCAGACTCCAACAGCAAGGGGCCCTATGAGTCGGCTTTGGAGGAGGTGGAGGATCCTGGACAGGGTTCCGACTCCGAGCAGGGCGCAGAGAGACTGGTTGGCCACCAGGTGGCGCCTGAGCCTTGGACCAGTGGGGAGGAGACAAGGGAGAGTGATCCAGAAGCCAGCAGTGAGTTGTTCCTGGGTGCACGCCATCAAAGAGCTACTATGCATCAGGAACAATTACGCAATTACAGGAGGTAATTGCACTCAGTTGATGGTCATTGGGCTCCTCTCCAGACTATAAAATAGACTGCTTGTGACACACCCTTCTTGCAGAAGTCAACACTTTGACTAAAGAGAACGTAACTACCTTGGCAGGCTGAATTGCTGCCAAGGTTTGTCTGAATTGCTGCCAAGGTTTGTCGGACTTGCTGCCAAAGTCCTTATCTGTTTGTTTTGCTTTCAGCCACCGAGATTCTGGTCTTGCTAATTAAAGTACATTCTAGTTAAGCTTGTCTTGGCTTTCGTTACTGAACGGAGGAGGGGGTCAGAACAATATAATATAATATAATATAATATTATACAATATAATATAATATAATATTATACAATATAATATAATATAATATAATATAATATAATATAATATAATATAATAATCTCCCCCAAATGTTCAATAGTATAACTCTCTAGTGAGATCAGATGAAGATAACATACCTTATTAATATATTTTTGTATTTTATTTTGACCTAGCAACAATAATTTAAGATACATTGGATGGCTGTGTCCATGATCCACTGACATCACAGCTAAGGTTGTGTTGACAAATACATAAATCAGCCTCTCAGTATATATTATAGTAGAAAGTTGAATATGTAAATACATTATAAGTTTCACTTCTTGTTTCTAGAAAAAAGTTTTTAAAAATCCAGTTTCCCTTTAGGAGTGAACATGCCTTACATAAGCAAGCAAACATGTTTCATGTATCAGAAAATCAACTTTCTTGCTATTCCTATATAAATAGCTCATTCTCTGAATGTCCATTTTTATGAACACCCACATCCAAGAGCTGGTGCCTGGGCAGTGGGGGAACCTCAGATTTGCATAAATAATTTATTTATGAAACATATGCGCTTTCCACCCCAGTCAAAAACAACTGTCAGCGACTCACAATATAAAACAATCCTACATAAAAATTAAAAATACAATACTGCAAAAATAGAAATAGGATACAAGATCCAACAAGAATCAAATTAGGGGAAGATTATCTGAAGAAAGCTCTCTTTACAAACATGGAGAGAGGAAAATCAACCCAGAGAGAGCCAGCCTGACTTTTACATGGGCAGAAAAGCAATGGCTTCAGCCCCGGAACTTTCCAGAAGCATGGGATTTGGTCTAGTTTTGCTTTTGTTTCTGTTTTGGGGTGGAAAGAAATAATGAACGTTAAAATAATGAATGTTTGATTGTGGCACTTTCAGGAGACTACAAAAAGGGGTGGAAATAAAGGACCTTAAAAAAAAGAGTATGCTGTAGTAAGTTAGCCGAAATTCTGAAGAAAGTATGAGGCATTTTGGGGACCTTTGTTACAAGATCCATTGTAACTAATTCAGTTTTTCTTTTCCTTTTTCCACTCTGACTCTACAACCTCCTTTCCTCTTCTCTCCTTAAGCTGTTTTTGAATATGCACAGCAATGCATACATTCTGCTGAATAGGCAGGGATTGTGAGCACAAAAGGAGAAGCGTGATTACTCAGCTCTTAAAAAAGATGGGCCACAATGAGCATTAAGGCATCATTTGAATGGCCCCGAAGTAGTAGTATAAATAAGGTGGGCCAAACAAAAATGAATGGTTAACTACTACAAAGGAGAGGATGGCCAAAGGAAAGGAAAATCGAATGCAGTAAAAAAAGAATTTAGTCAAGCTGTAAGGGAAGGAGGTTATCACTGCCATAATCTCAGCAACTTTAATCATAAAAGGGGCAGGTTTGTGGAAACTAATGCTGGTCTGAGGATCTAACTAGGATTGATGTCATTCACGGAATTAACAAGCCACTATATGGCCTCTTAAAAATAATTTGCAGGCCCAAGTTATGGAAATAGCTTTTTTTAAAAAGCTGATTTGTTGGATAGCCACCTGGGACAGTAAATCTATTTGCTGTATTTTTTTAACTCCAAAGTAAGAGCAAATGTGTATATGCGGATGCACCGCAACTGTAGCTGGAATGAAAGTGTTGAAGTCATATCACGTATGCAATCCATGATACTTGTTCTGCTCTGTAGACTCTTAGTATGGTTTCTAATTGTCTGAAGGTCAGCCTGTCTATGAGTGTCTAGGCTTACCTTCAATCACTAGAAGCATGTTTTTTGAGGAAACCAAAGTCTGCCATTTGGAGTTTCAAGGAAGGATATAAATCCAAAGTCACACATTTATCACTTTATTTATAAACTAATCATAATCAAATATAATTATATTGAACTATAAATATAAAATTAGATTTAAAAAGTCAAAGTGCTATTGCTATAACTTCATTTACAAACCAATTTAGAGTAAAGGAGGCTGCTCATTAAAATCTGCAATTGAAAATACATAAAAACAAAGACAGCTTATATAGATTTTAAAAGAGTTTGACTTACTCTACATTCTTCGTCCATTCTGGAGGATTACTCATGGTCATAAATACACAGTTGGTCAAAATAGTGCACATAATAAGCATGCTGAACAATGTAAAACTCAAGTTAAGGAAAGATGGGCCTTTTATTATTATTTGTTTATTATTAATATTTATTATTATAAGCCATCCTTATTTTCTCTGAAACAATCCCGCAAAGACACTAATTACAAAGCAGCACATGCTTTGTATTAAGAGAACTATCATAGGCAGATTGTCACAGACCATGTGGCTACATATCAGCCAATAATAGCAAGGAGACTCTATATGCCAGCACAATCTGCTGCCCATAGCTGAGTATTTTCCTTGTACTGGAGAATTGGATTATATGAACCAGCCATATATTTGTTGCACTGATATCTCAGTAGCATTTGTGATATTTTATTCAACAAGCCTCTACTACATTCTAAATGATGCCAATTTAGCATAAAATTGCCAAGGCCATAATGTCACTGAGTTATAGTTTTTCTAATTACAACTTCATCACTTTATTTAACTTTCTGAATAAAAGTTATTCCCATAACTAATTATTCTTTATATAGCCAAGACAATAGATACCCATTAAAAAGAAGAATCCAAACACAGAGTTTCCCCTCCTCATTCCCCTCAAAACATTCATCCTTCTTCATCCCCACCCCCACCGCAATTTCCCTTTTGTGACTATGTTATGCTCCTTATGCCACCTGGTGCAGATGATACATTTCATGTCTCCTGAGATACGTAATTATTCCAACAGTATTCTTTCCTTTTAATGACATGAACAAACATAGAATGCATTAGTACAATTAATAGAAAAAATACTATGGTACTATTAAGCATTTAAGCAATGCCAAACATTTAGATTTGTAATCTAAATATCATGAGAGAGAGAAAAATATTTGACCAGGAGCTTTAACCCAGTTTATTCTAAATTACTGTTCAAAACATGGCTTTAAAAGACTTTCATTTCTGACCTTAGGGGTAAAGATAGTAATTATTTTTAAAAATAATATTGGAAAAACAATTGAACTTTCATTTGTGACATTCAGCTGGAAAAGGATATGAATGTACCAAAATTTTAATAGCAATTTTTCTGAGAGGATTAAAAGGGGTTAAAATGTACAAGGCAGATGTGGCACTGAATCGGAAAATTGTCTTCCCTCTATTCAACACAATGAAGGTCTGTGGAAAAAAACACACAAAGAATAGCTCAGAATATTCTCATCAAGAATACATAAATAGTGTGCTTCCTAATTCTTGATACTGTTTTGATTTTGAAGAAAATGTAGCACTTTATATTCAGAACCCAGATTCAAATAAGTTAAATTAAAGGTGTTGGGTTTTTGTTGTTCTTGTTATCACAATACCTATGATTATTATCACTGCTAACTTTATTGTCCATTTGATTGTAGCACAATTTCTTACATTGAAAAACAAATTAATTGTTTATAGGACAACATACAAATTTTAACACATAAATAAAAATGATCAGAATCATATAAAGTTCATATTTTTTTCCATCAGCGCAACACCACCATCACACTTTAATGAATCCAGAAGCATAGGTAAATATTCTCATATTCAGTAAATAATCTCTTTTTTATTATTGTGTATGAGTAAGAAAATCTATGAACTGGAACAGGCTTGCCCAATGCATCATTGTTCAGATGCTGACTAGAAATTCTGGTCGTTGCAGATCTGGAGAGTACCAGATTGGAGATGTTTGACCCGAAACATGGTGCAACGCATAAGGAAAACTGTGTGGTTTGTAACTCGCAACTACAAACTTGTAAAGTGACACATAATTGTATCTCTGTAAGAAAAATGGGCTATGATGATATAATAATGTCCATTCAAATGTCATATACCACCAATTTTCAGAGGCTGACTCAGAATGGCTATCGTTGTGGGAGGAGGCTGAGTCACTGGGAACTCTGCACAGTAGTAGACTCTACAGCTGGGAAGTATTGTAATCTCTCAGCTAAGGAATATCTACCAAGAACCATGGGTAATGATATTTCTTAGTATTAACTTTAAAGAGCATTCCATCTTGGACCAAACAGCTAAATGTCTACTGTATTATGGTACGTTTCATGGCTGGAGGAACAGCAACTCCAATGAACTCATGAACTTGTGATGGGCAACCTTCACCTGCTGCAGTAACTTATTGAGACTGCACTTACTCTGACTAGTTCGTCCTTCAAAATAACTTACTTTCCCCCTGTCTTGCTGTTGAAGCAACTTTATCATAGAACCTTCTTGTCACACTGTTCCACAACTCCCACACTACTATCAGTTAAGGTACAGAAATGAGTTTAGCTATTACGAACAAAACAGATCTAGTGTATATAAACAGAGAGAAAACCCACTCCCTTCTGGCACTGATGAAGTGATCTAGTTGGGTAATGAAACGTCTTCAAGAAAACAACAAAGCTCAGAGACATCAAGATCTCACAGATCTGGTTTATGTTTGAAACCTCTGTCTCTTCTCTTTCAAGTTTGATTCCCATTCTCTAGCTTTTCTCTTCATTTCTTTCTTTCAGATTCTGTTTTTCTGTAGGATATGAATTCTGGCAATAAGAAGTAGAGATATTCAGTTTTATCAGTGGCAGGTCTGGGACAGGTCTGTTCACTCTATGGGTCCTACTTAAAATCAATGAGTTTTATTATACTGGGAGTCTGTATTCTTAGCTGACCCTATAGTTATTGTTGTTTTTTTTTAAAGAAAATATTTTATTATTGCAAAAGGAACTATGCAAAAGTAGATCAAGAACAGATAAGCAAGATGCTATAGTGTAATTAAATATATATGCATTACAGGTAGTCCTCGAATTACAACCCAAAATTTATGTTGCTAAGTGAGATATTTGTTAAGTGAGTTTTGCCCCATCTTACAACTTTTCTTGCCAAATTCGTTAAGTGAATCACTGCAGTTGTTAAATTAGTAACATGGTTGTTAAGTGAATCTGGTTTCCTCATTGACTTTGCTTGACAGGAAGTTGCAAAAAGGAATCACATGACACTGGGACACTGCAACTATCATAAATGTGAGTCAGTTGACAAGCATCTGAATGTAAATCACATGGCCATGGGGATGCTGCAATGGTGATAAGTGTGAAAAATGATCATGAGTCACTTTTTTTCAGTGCTGTTGTAACTACAAATTTGTAAGTCAAGGACTACCTGCATATAAAAAGTGTTCTATAGTGTACAACTTTCTTTCATCCCCTCCAACCATTAACTTCTACTTAGATCATTGTACTTTGCTTTAAATTTTTATAGTTGTTTATATTTATTTAACTCATTTTTGTAGTGATTTTTAATCAAGATCGCTCTTTTCTTTTTTTCCAGCCCTAGGGCCAGTTCTGCATAAATATAAAATGGGAAGCCCACGATAATGCCCATAAAGCTTTGTTGCAAATATTTTTCACATTTTTTTTCTGAGTGCAAATTGAGAAAGACAAGCTTAAGTTAATACACACTGAGAACATCAAGTGTTCCCAAAACCTTTGCAAAATCCAGCAAATATTATTAAAAATCCAGCCAATCTGAATTAAAACTCACTTTTTTATTGCTATAGTAAGGGTCCAGGTCCTCCAATGGTTCGGACCCCATTCCAGGAGGAATATCGCCATATATAAAGGGAAGTGTTTTTCCTGCTTCCAAGTCACTATTTGGTTTTGGCCCACTCTCATCATCGTTATCCGTATGTTCTTGTTTGGGCCTTTTCGCTTTCTCTTCTGTGCACCGTTTTTCAATAGCTGCAAGAGATTCTCTAGTAAAAAAGCAGAAACTGTCAGGTCCTGGTGGTACCAGCAGTGTCTGTGCCATTTTTTCATCCTGCACATTGAAATTACTTTTAGCCTATTGCATAAGAATGACCTGCAAAAAACCAAGGTGAAATAAAAAATAATTAGAGAAATAGACAGTGTTAATATAACGCATATAGGTAATATATATAAATAATCAAACACAGATACCTGCACACATATACACACAAGCCCTTTGTATTCCTCATCCCAGTACCACTATTAATCAATCCTGCCTCTGCTTAGCTTCTGAGCCAAGGCCAGATCAGCCATATGCTGTTACCTGCTGAGGGACATACATGGATGGATGGATGGATGTGTGTCTTTACCCTATGGAACAAGCTGTATGACTTAAATAATCCCTAAAATGTTGTTGGAAGAGAAGAAATTGCCTAAGAGTCTGTAGAGCTTCTCAGTCATTCAGGTCATGGTTATCCCAAAGGTGCTTTTTCAGGAGGAAACTGAAGTTTCTTTTGTTTTTTTTCTTTTGAAGACATTTCGTTTCTCATCCAAGAAGCTTCTTCAGCTCTTACAGGATAGTGGGGAATGGGAGGATTTACATTCCTTGCAGACAGATGGTCATTTGCATCCTTTTAGAGAGTCGTTGAAGCACTTGGAGGTTTAGCTGTGTCCTCAGGGTCACCTGAATAATGCTCCTGGTTCCTGTAGTTTGCAATTTTTCCCCTCTGGAAATCAATTCCTAGTCCCACACCATTCATGTCTTGGGACTAGATCAAATTCCATTCTAGAGCCTTCTAGAGTACATACTCTCCAGAGTTACTCGTATCAATGAACAAGTCCCATAGGGTTGTCAAAAGACAAGCAGCATCTTAAATCTCTCTGTGTATATAATGCTAACTGCTATTTAACTTTTTGAAAAGATTGAAAAGCATAAGAAGTCATGACTTCATGAAACAATCCTCTAGCCCTGAACACTTCCCCATTCTAAGTGCTGATGGCTTGAGATTTATTGACTGATGACAGGGCAGTACAGACATTATGACTAGGTATTAGCCCTTGCTCTTTCTTCTTCCGGCCACCCTATTTGAGTAGTTTAGAAAGAGCATGGCCAGAAGAAATAAAATACCCTGCATCTGTGATGAGGATGTGGGGGGAAAGGGCTGGCAACCATAACAGTGGGAAGAACCAATTGCCTAAAAGGCAATTTGAGATTTAAACCAGCTCAAGGTATCAACCATTCTAGTAGGGAAGGGGAGCAAGAAATCTAACACAAACGGCTTATGTGGATATCAGAATGGGGAAGTTTGGAACAATTGCCGAGACAAAAATGAAACATTTAGACGTAAACGTTTTACGTTCTACCTTTTTGATTTCTGAAACTGTGCCACAGAATTTCATGTAAATTCTTAGGGTGGAATATGCAGCAGCTCTGAACTACAACATCTTTCTTTCTTCCAGAGGGAAAATGAATTCATGGAGTCCCATCCTTAACAGCGGCTGAAACAGAACACTTTCCCAGTCAGTGGATTTTTTTTTTTTAAAAAAAATAGCTTTTCAATTAATAGCAAAAAACAGAAAGAAAAAGAGCAAAACACATAATAATGATGGAGGAACATACACTGTTAAAGAGAAGAGGCAAAAACCCCCACATAAAAGGTATAGTTGTGGGTTGTTTTCCTTTTAGCTTGCTCTTTGTTATGGGACTATTTTGAGCAGCATTTGATTCAGGCGAAAATTAACCATTATTCATTTTTCTAATCTTTTAAAGAACTACTATCAGTTATGTTTCACCTATCTTTTTTGGTTGAAGATTTAAAAATTAAAAAATATAATGCAATAATTTGTTGAAAGCGGGTGTAGGGAAGGGATTCCTACTACATATGGAAAGATGGAAAAGAAAGAAATCCTCAGCAAATACCAGTTATTTAGACATTTTGATAAGAAACCTCAAACAGCAGTTTTGAAAAATCTAACATAAATAATGATTTGCTGTCAAAATCAGTATGTAAACTTTGAACCCCCCAAACTTTTATTGTTCCTATTAATGTTCACCTCCTTTCTTTCTTGCTCCATGGTCCAACAGTTTTACAGCTTTCATAGTCTGTTTTTCTTTTATTCCTGCCTTACTTTATAGAATTTCCTGTCTGCTTGTTCTTCCCTAAATGCTGGCAGTTCAAATAATTTTCTCCCAGCATTAAAAAAAAAGTCAGCTAGAAGATTTTACCTCCTTCCGAGAATTTCTGATTTACCGTCACCATTCTGTGAAGTGCCTCATGCTATAAATAGTGTAGTAATTTTATAGCAAATTGGAACAGGCATGTACAATACCTTAAAGAACATCTATTCTCACAATCAATATTCAGAGATGCATTATATTTAAGACGGAGAAAACTTTCAGATAAATAAAAATCACATTTAACAAGTCCCAGTATTCCATTTAAATAACAGTACTCATCTTTGCACTGAAAACTGCAATATTTAATCTAGCTATAGATGTGATTTCACTTCTTTTCAGCCTTGTTTTTTATTATGTGTCCTGTTCTTGAATGAAAAAGCATATATATTTAGACTGTTCTACTTTGGGAGGCGAGAATTTTATTTGTACATGAAAAGCATGATTATTAATCTATTGGAACTATAGGCTTCTATTATAACAAGGCAATGCAAACTCTCTCTAGAAAGGGGCTGAGGAAAAATAATCCCTATAATTCAAGTTCTAGCAACTTGAATTTATGTATTTATGTCCTGCCTTTATTGTTTTACAAATAATTCAGGACAGCAAACATATCCCACACACCTCCTATTTTCCCCATAATAATAGCCCTGTGTTATGGGTTAAGTTGAGAGTGACTGACCAAGGTCACCCAAGGTCATAATAGCTAAGGCGGGACTAGAACTCTCTAACATTTTATGATACTAAGGAGTCCAGGTGCAAAATAAAAGTTGGCTACTTTGCTTTCTGCATGTTCCTTTCCTTCAAATTCCTTAAAGTCCTTGAAACAATTTCTTCTGAAAGTATTCTCCAGCACTACTGCCTTGGAGTTACAGAAGTTGATGCTGAACACAACTTGAAGGTACTAAATTTAGAAAAGCTATATTAATGGTATTAACCTATGCTGCCTTCCTTCCAGTGAGTGTGGTTGAGAATCATTCCACAGATTGACTGAAAATGCAGCTGAATCTCCATTTGAATTTGCCATTGTTTACACGGAGAAATGAAGTGGTTTTCATCATTTTTGGATGAAGAACTATCACAGATAGCAAAGCTTTAATAAATGCGTTCTTTTTTCTCAAAAAAGCAGGTGGAAAAATAGCTTGATGTTTGTATAAATCTGTAGTTGCAATTCAATATTAAATTATATATTAATGTTGCTTGGGATAGGAAAAACAGAACCACTGGATTTTCCCCCTATTAGGGTGCACATCCAGCTAAGATTATGAAGTCCATATTTCTTCAAATACTAGCTTGATTTCTAATGCAAGCTATGTGCACTTACTTAAAAAGCAATATGGCCAATTAAAAGAATGGCAAGAATGACATCCATTTGAACTCCTTCAATCACCTTAGATAAGCAATGTGCAATTTCTTTTTTCCTGTCTGGACTAAAAGGAAGCTACAGTAATTTGTGCCTGTGAACCAAATCTGCACTGCAGAAGATGAAATCACTTTATTTATATTTAAAGTCATGATGAGAATGGCATGAGGAAGAGAATCAGGAACACCAGTGTTAACCTGACCCAGAGAAAATCTATAACAATAAAAGCAATTAGAGAGCCGGTTTGGTACAGTGGTTAAGTTGGCAAGCTAAAAGTTGGAAGACAATGAATTTTGTTTATAAGTTCTAGTCCTACTTTAGGCCCAAAACCATATAAGGGACTTTGAGCCCATCTGCATAACTCTTTCTTAACTATAGGAAGAAAGCAATGGCAAATTATTTGTGAAAATCTTGTCAAGAGAACTGCAGCCAGGGGTGGGTTGCTGCCTGTTTTACTACTGGTTCGCAATACACATGCTTGCTTCATTCATGTGCACGCCAGACACATATAATGCGTGCGTGCGCTGTTCAATGTAAATTGTTCTTCACGCATGCACAGAATAATTTACAGTGAACAGTGCATGCGCAGTCACTAAAACCAAAATGGCGGTGGTCAAGCGGTGGTGAGGGAACCGGTCCAGGGGCGTGGCAGGCCTGGGTCGCTGCCAGTTCTGCGACCCAGGCCTGAACTCCACTTAATTTTATTTTAAAAATCCAAGTTTAATATTTTTATTTTCCATTGGACTCATAAGCACTCCATTCTACAGCTAAGTTATCAACCAATGTCATATATCTATGGGCCTGAAGTCTGAGTTGTCCATAATTTTTCAAGCCCCTGTTCTTTTAAAGAATTTGAATAAATCTGAGAAGTACATGAGAAACATTTTACTATTCTCCTCTTATGATCCTTCCTTTCTAGATATCCTTTACTGCTATTATCAACATTAACCCTTTGTCTATTGGCAAATGTTATGGATGCATTTTTAACATTCAGTTGAAATATTAATCTGCACACCCAGATAAGTCAGTTTCTCATACAATGTTTTGACTGTTTATATATAGGACTTTTATTTTGCTCTTCAGGCAAATAAATTGTCTCAGTGGGGCTTTGAAAATTACAGCATTATAATGATGGAATGAATTAGTAAGCAGGATCCCTATATAGCTGAACAATGAATAAAAATGAATTTGTATCTAATTCCTACAAATCAGATGATGATGATGATAATGATGATGATGATGATAATGATAATGATAATAATAATAATAATAATAATAATAATAATAATAATAATAATAATAATAACTCCGCCGTTGCCGGTCCCAAGCCCGGATGAGAAAGGAGGAAGGTTGGGGTCAGGTTGGCATCTGGTCCCGTAAAAAAAAACCAGCCAACCCATACAATATGGTGAAAAAAACAAATAAGAATTCCATACCGCATCGGTCGTCGCGCGGGTTAACAAGGGCCGCGGTGGATGTTGGGGTCCCTGGACATCCGTCGACAAGTGGGCTACAAGTGGACCAGCCAACAAAACGACAAAAATATAGTGCAGATGAAAACCGTGCCATAATGGCCTGTTACTACAACTCAGAGCCAGAAAAAAGAGGCTATTTAAAGAGAATGTATGAATTATGGAAACAACAATATCCACATTCAAATGTTAGTGAACAACGACTAGCAGATCAAAGGCGATTTATTATACGGAATAAAGTGTTTAGTGAAGTTGAACATGAGGAAATTCAGGCAAATTGCAAAACCCCAAAAACAATATCACAAGCGGAAATAACTGATATTCAAGACACAACTAAAGACATTACAGTAGAACTCCCAGAAGAAGCTCTCGGGGAGGAAATAACATCACAACCACTAGAACCAGTTATCACTGAACCAACTGATGAACTAACTCAAAAACAAAAAGAATTGAAGGATAAGATCATGGAGCATGTTCTGCTTAATGAGGAAAGGCAACGTTTACCATCACTAAAAACTGTGCCTAAGAAAATTTTGGCCCCTATCATGAAAATGGTTAATGCAGTGTTTTCAACAATTGAACCGGGATCCATCTTGGAAACAAACCAGTTAATGTACAGCGCAGCTGTAATAGTCACTAATGAACTAGGCATTAAAATTAAAGTACCTAGTCACACAACAGAAAAAGCATCAAAGCCAAAGTGGAAAATCCGTTTAGAACAAAAAATCAAAAAATTAAGGGCAGATGCTAGTAACTTAAAGAACATGCATGAGCAACGGCTTAAAAACAACAAAATCATAGATCGGCTAATCAGGAGATATAGATTGGATACAAGAAACATCAATGAAGCTGTAGAGATTGTAAAACAGCAGATAACAGCAACAGCTAGAAAAATTGAAAGATATGATGCACGAATCATCCAATACAAACAAAATCAGCAATTTCGATCAGACCAACGGCGTTTTTATCAAAGTCTTAATGTAAATGGTGACACCAAAAGTGAAAAACCAGAAAAAAACGCCACAGTTGAATTCTGGAAAGAATTGTGGGAAAATGCAAAGGACTACAACAAGGAAGTAAAGTGGATACATGACTTTGAGAAAAGCATTGGCAGCAAACAAATGCAAGTATTAGAAATAACAACTGAGATGGTCAAAAATCGAGTTAAAAAGGTAAAGAATTGGACATCACCTGGAAAGGACCAATTACATGGTTTCTGGCTCAAATATCTGACCAGTTTACATGCAATATTGGCCAGGCAACTGAATGAAATTTTACAAAAGGGCCAAATTGATGAATGGTTGACAACTGGAAAAACATACTTGATTCAGAAAGATGCAACTAAAGGAACAACACCTGAAAACTACAGACCAATAACATGCTTGCCAACAACCTTCAAATTACTCACAGGCATTATTGCAGATAACATGATGGATTATTTGGAAACAAACAACATCTTGCCAGTAGAGCAAAAAGGCAACAAAAGAAGGAGCAGGGGCACAAAAGATCAGCTTCTAATTGATAAAATGATATTAGAAAATTGTAAGAACAGAAAAACAAACTTGAATATGGCCTGGATTGATTACAAAAAGGCATTTGACTCACTGCCACATAGTTGGATCATAAAATGCTTAGAAACAACTGGCATTAGCAAAAATATTACATCCTTTACTGAAAAGGCGATGAAACAATGGAGAACTGAGTTGGCAGTAGGGAATGAGATCTACGGAATGGTTAATATCAAGGGAGGAATTTTCCAGGGTGATTCACTTTCACCTCTTCTCTTCATCATTGCAATGATCCCACTATCAGTAATATTAAAAAAAATGAAATTAGGCTATCAAACAGCCAAAGAAGCTGAAAAAATTTCACATTTACTATATATGGATGATTTGAAACTCTATGGAAAGTCAGAAATAGAAATCCAATCATTGACAAACACAGTCCGAGTATTCAGCACCGATATTTCAATGCAGTTTGGCATGGAAAAATGCGCCACTGTATCCATAAAAAGGGGCAAAATCACTGCATCTGAGGGAATTGAAATGCCCAATGGCCAATTAATTAAATGCAAAGAAAATGAAGCCTACAAATACTTAGGCATTCTGCAGTTGGATAACATCAAGCATGGAGAAGTAAAAACTATTGCCAGGCGAGAGTACACCAACAGAGTTAGGAAAATTTTAAAATCTAAATTGAACGGTGGAAATACAATCAAGGCCATAAATACCTGGGCAATACCAGTTATAAGATACACAGCTGGTATAGTTAACTGGACACAAGCTGATTTGGACCTTTTGGACCGAAAAACCAGGAAACTAATGACAATGCACTACAGTTTACATCCACGTGGTGATACTGATAGACTATATCTGCCCCGAAAATCAGGTGGCAGAGGATTATTACAAGTGAAGCAAACAGTTGAAGAAGAAAAACATGCACTGGCTGATTATTTAAAAGAAAGTCAAGAACATCTATTAATCGAAGTAAAGAACAAAAATCTACTGAAGGCCCAACAGACGAAACAAGAATACAGAAAAGATGTGATAAAATCAAGAATGGAGAGTTGGCAGAACAAAGCACTGCATGGTCAATTTCTGGAAAAAATAAAAGATAAAGTGGACAGTGAACAAACTTGGTTATGGTTAACAACAGGTACATTAAAGAAAGAAACAGAGTCACTAATCCTGGCTGCGCAAGAACAAGCTATCCGCACAAATGCCATTAAGGCCAAAATAGAAAAATCCTCTGATGATGCCAAATGCAGACTTTGCAAAGAAGCTGATGAAACTGTTGATCACATACTCAGCTGCTGTAAAAAAATCGTGCAGACTGATTATAAATTGCGGCACAATTCAGTAGCACAAATGATCCATTGGCATTTGTGCAAAAATTATAACATTAAAACAGCAACAAACTGGTGGGAACATCAGCCTGAAAAAGTCACCGAAAATCAGATGGTCAAGATCTTGTGGGATTTCCGTATACAAACGGACAAAATACTGACGCATAATACACCAGACATCACACTGGTTGAGAAAAATAAGGTCACAATCATAGACATCGCAATACCAGGTGATAGCAGGGTCGCCGAGAAAGAACATGAAAAAACTGCAAAATACCAGGACTTAAAAATCGAAATTCAACGACTATGGCACAAACCAGCAGTGGTAATTCCAGTGGTAATTGGCACACTGGGTGCTATTCCAAAAGCACTGGAATTACATTTAAAACAGTTAAAAATTGACAAAATCACCATCAGTCAAATGCAAAAAGCCGCACTGCTTGGATCTGCACGCATATTACGAAAATATGTTACGACGTCCTAGGCCCCTGGGTGGGGCCCGACTAGTAACCAATGCAAAATCCAGCAAAACAACTGGCCACTGTGATACAATTGTATAATAATAATAATAATAATGAAATCTGTTGTTAGATCTTCTAAAGAAAGCCACATAACAGCAACTCAGGATCACTGCTGATCGGAAGGAAGCCTAACTAATAACAATGCCTTCGATGAGTCTCAATAGTGAGAGTTTGTTTTGTTGATACAAAAGCACCTCTGGTGTACATGAATCCCCTGAACATCACTCCTATAGGCTTATTATATAATGGCTGTTCCTTAGCTGTGGGGATGTTATTTCTTATGCTTTTATCTTCATGTTATGTTACCTTTTTAAACTTATTACTGTTTTGTAGCTCTGTCAGCTGCCTAGTCAGACATAATTGAAGCAGCACTTAAGCCTAGTAAAACACTCACTCTCTCTCTCTCTCTCTCACTCACTCACTCACACACACACACACTCACACACACAATATGAATTATATAAATAAAATATAAACATAGATTTCATGGTTTTGGAGAAAAGAGGGGAACTCAATTCATAATCTCTCAATGTGGTCATTTGGTTATTTCTATGTCTCTTAGCATATGTCAATGGTGGGATTCAAATTTTTTTTACTACCAGTTCTGGGGCATGTTTTGGTGGGCATGGCAGGGGAAGGATACTGCAAAATCTCCATTCCCTCCCAATCAGCTGGGACTTGGGAGGCAGAGAATAGATGGGGGTGGAGCCAGTCAGAGGTGATATTTACCGATTCTCTGCACTACTCAAAATTTCTGCTACCGGTTCTCCAGAACTGGTCAGAACCTCCTAAATACCATATTAGTGACTGTAATAAATTAATACCAATAATATTTCTAGTAATAGCTGCAAACAGAGAAAAAAGAAAGCAAGTAATATGCAAAATCCAGCTATGTTAACCAGACCACAGTGCCTAGAGGGCTACTTCAAGCCACAATCACATTTGACTTGCAGCTGTGGGTTGACCCTTTACTAGGATTGTGCTCGAGTTTAAACAACTGCAACTAATAGAGATTTATATTTTTTTATCAAGCAACTACTATAATACATTATGCAGGAATATAACTGCAAAATCCAACTGTTTAACTGGATAAGAATCTTAATATTTTTATTATGCTTTTAATGTTCTAATATATTTTCCAATATTTTTACTTGGCCCTCATGCTTTCAGTAAACAGAATGGTATTCTGGCAAGAGTTACCTTATATTGTTTGCTACCATCTCTCTGTGGAAGTTCTGTGCAGCTTATATAAAATACAGTGCAAGTCAGAAGACATATTAGGACCATGATGGCGAACCTACAGCACGCATGCCTGAAGTGGCACTAGGAGCCATGTTGCCTGGCATGCGCCCGTTCCTCTTCCGGGTTTCTCTCACGCATGCGCATGCGATGATCAGTTAGCCTTTGTGCGTACACCAGTGCCGGAAACCAGAAGAGCTGATCTTCTGTTTTCCAGTGTGAGCATGTGCAGCGGACAGCTGATCAGCACATGCACATGCGTGGAAGTAACCGGAAAACTTGCTGGTCGGCCCGCATGCCCGCGCCGGTAACCAGAAGTTGATTTTCTGGAGAGCACATGCCCCTTGGAAAGCTCCTCTTCCTGGTTGCAGCCCAAATGAGCACGGTGCCACAAGGGCGCACTCCCTTTTCAGCATTCTGGGCCGAAAAGGGTTGCCATCACTGTATTAGTATCATGTAGATACAGTACCACAGGTTTCAAGTAGTTTGAGAATATGCCTGAATTTATCTTGGCCAATGGAGACTGAAGGGTGTAAAACGTTTCTTTTATCAATAATAGTTGTTTTGGGGTAAGAACCTCCTATTTTTTATGTTGATGTATTTTTTTTACCTTGTTCTTTGGCCAAAGAGTTCCAGACCAGCTTACACTCCCTTCACAAAATGTCTTCACCCTCAAATGTATAAGAAGCTTGCATGTATCATATAATCTGCTAGGAAATATTTTCTCAAAAAATATTTTATTCATTACATGTCAACTAGAAAAATAATCTCCATTACTTCCTATCCCCACCCTATTTTTGTAAAATATACCCTACTACAATATTGCAGCATCTTGTCCAGACCTTGCAATAATTTTGGTGTCAAGTTATCTTTTCCATTTGCCAAACGTCCTTTTTTTTCTATCTTCATTAAAGTAACCTAACCATTGTTACTTGGTAAAATATTAACCACCAAGAAAATAGGGGGAAATGATATATTGTTCACAAAGCACTTTTTAAAACAAAAACAAAAAAACAAAACACCTCCAATGATGGAGCCCCCACAACTTCTGAAGGCAAGCAAAGTGAGTGGGGAAAGACAGATTATGTAGCAAAAAAAAAAAAAAAAGGTAAAAGATTAGGCATGACTCATTTAATGACTGCATCGCTTAGCAATGGAAGTTCTGGCCCCAACTTTATTCATCCAGTTCATTTCATGCTGTGAAATTTGTCCATTGGCAAATATAGTCAAAAGTTTTATTGTAGCACCGGCCACTTTCAGTCACATCAAGAACTCTTCCCTATATGGAGGTTGGTATTATTACCACCTTGCTCCAGAGTTCCCATTCCTGCTGCAACAATCTACACAAAACTTCCATTTGGCAGGTTGAGATGCTAAAGTTCTACAGTGCTTTGGGCAGATGGCCAATCCCCATCTTTTGACTACAAATGCAATGCTTCTGGAGCATCATGGCATCCTTCCACCGGGAATCAAAGCTTTTCATGGGCAAACTGGCCTTTGTTAAATGGGGAAGCAAGGATAAGGCAGGGGGCAAAGGCCGTTGTACTGGTAAGCTCCCAACTGCAGGGCTTCCCTATTGTCAACTGGGGGAAATGCCAGTCAACACAAGAGGGGACCTATACACACAATGCCGGGGTCATAAAGTCATTTTAAAAATCCAACCCTATTACAATTACTCACTTTTGTATCTATTAGTCAGCCCACTGAGTAAACCTGACCAGGAAATCAACTCCACAGGAAAGCTAGAACTACTTTTCTTCGTTTTTATTTATGGCTATAAGAGCAGTTATCTTGGCAATCTGATTGTTCAATGCCTCCTCTTCCTTCTTAATAGTTCAGTGAATTGGGGAAGTGTCTGCCTAAGCCACTTTCTTTCTGGACTTCAGAAAAAAATGTTTCAGTTCAGTTTACCTAGATAACAGATCCTGCATATCTCTTTTCCAGATCATCTTCCTTACTCTCTATATTACCATGTGCTAGGAAAACCTAAATATAGGCAATCTGGGGGAATAAGGAGAAATCTTCATGATCTGAACTTCCGCAACTCCAAGGATTTTTGGATCCTTTGCTACAATCAAGTACAGATATTTGATTTAACATAAGAAACAGGATTAAATACTGAAGTACAGTAAACCCTTAGTTTATTAGACTTTAGATCATAAACTTCAGATATAATAATATTTTCATTCAGACCCACATTTAACAGATATTAAACCCAAATAATTCAACTGAGAGTACAGAATACATTAAATTACAATTTTACGGCAAATTATTACAGTTAACCAGTTACATAATAGCACACAGTGTAAACTGGTCCAAATGATATAAAATTAGATAAATAGACATAAATTATAATTTAAAAGCATGTAAAAATAACTTATATGTGATTCTTGGGTTATTAAAAACAGAATGAAATAATATTAAGAAGGAATAAAGTGTCAGCAATAGCATATTGATAAAATATATTTACTTAGGTTCTATAAACTAAATTAAGAATTCCAAAATATTAGTATATCAACTTTTTAACCTCCCAGATTAAGTAGTAGAGATGTCAGTGAGCTTCCATTAAAGGAAGACATTGGGGGATATTAAATATAAATAGATAAAGCCTCTCATCTATGCAGTTTCAAGCACCTCAGATTGTTGCTGAAATCTCTGTTCATATGCAAAGAGAAGTTGAGATATACTCCAAATAACAAATTGCCTGTCTCTCAGCTTTCTGTATATGGAAGGGAGTCAAAGTTGATTACTTCATTCTTGTATTGGCTTACTGGAACCTAAGTGGGGCTTATTTCCAAAATCATATTCTGCCATTTCTAGTAGCTAATACTAAAGTAAATGACAAATTGTATATTTATATAATAGCTGTAATGATTGAAGACTAGATTGACAGCTAAGGAAACAGGGCAGGGTGACACAGCAGCCAAAATGAAGGCAACTTCATAGAACATTAACATGTTGGAAGGGACCTTGGGGGCCTTTTAGTCCAATCCCTTGCTCAAGCAGGAAGCCCTATAACATTTCAGAAAAGTGGCTGTCTAGTTTTTTCCTGAAGATCTCCAGTGATGGAGCACCCACAACTTCCGAAGGCAAGCTTTTCCACTGATTGATTCTTCTCATTATCAGGAAATTTCTCCTTAGTTCTAGGTTGCTTCTCTCCTTGATTAGTTTCCATCCATTGGTACTTGTATTCTAGTACTTTGGAAAATAAGGTGATCCCCTCTTCTTTTTGGCAGCCCTTCAGATATTGGAACACTGCTATCGTATCACCCCAAGTCCTTCTTTTTACTAGATTAGACATACCCAATTCCTACAACTGTTCTTTATATGTTTCAACCTCTAACCCCCTACTCATCTTTGTTGCTCTTCTCTGCACTCTTTTCAGAGTCTCAACATCTTTTTTATATCGTGGTGACCAAAACTAGATGCAATATTCTAAGTGTGATCTTACCAAGACCTTATAAAAGGGTATAATCCTAGCAGTGGTGGGATTCAAATAATTTAACAACCGGTTCTCTGCCTTAATGACCAGCTGGGTAGGCATGGCTCAGTGGCCATGTGACTGGGTGGGCGTGACCAACTCAATGTCACTCATGTCGATGGGCGCTTTGCCTTAGCTCTTACAATGTAATAAGGGTTAACCGGAGAGGCAGTTTCTGTAAGCAGGGCAATAAAGATTAGGCTAGAAACAACACCAGGATGTTTCCTTCCTGCTTTCCTTACAGGATTAGCCCTGTAAAGTGGGGAAAAACAAAATATTTCTTCCAACAACCTGTTTTTCGAACTTCTTAGAAAGTTAACAACCGGTTCTCCCAGATGGGTTTTAATTGGCTGAATCCCACCACTGAATCCTAGGCAAGATTCATGCTTCAAAACTCAATTAAAGGAAATATTTCCACACATGATAAGAGAGTTCTGCTCTGTTTCACTGTCTATCCCATTTTCTGAATCATTTTCTAAGAATACCAATCCTACTAGGCATCTACCATACTTGGGAATGAGTTCCATTAAACTCAAAAAGTTATTCCTAGAAGAGATGTAGGAAACCTTTACTAGGTAAAACACATGGAGGGATTCTTATCATTTTATAGTATATTGTATGGCTGAAAGTTTGCTTCTCCATTTAAAGATTTGACATTACACCCAGAATGCACATGTAAGAGAAAACATTGATTTCCCCCAACTTTGAAACAAGTGGTCCTTTCGGCAGTGGCATGTTGCAATCCACTATCTGTGCGGTAGGTGGATGAATGAGGCCTATTGCTTTTGAATCTGTCATTTATGAATGAGAAGGGATACCTTGGAAATGAGTCAAGCCATTTCCTCATTTCTTGGAAAGTGTCACTACTTATGTCAATTCAACACAAGGCATACATCATCTTTAATCCTCTTGCCAAAGTCTGCTTCCAATTTTGCTTCTTCCCTAATTGAACTTTGATAATCGGTGTTTTATTTGGAGATACAGTTTTAATATTTTCAATATTTTAATTAATATATTGCTAGACTTTCAAAAAGAATTCTAAAGGAATATTCCTGTCCTAATCGATCTCCCTCTTTTTGTCAATCTCCCTCTTGTTACAGCATACAATACTTCAGGGCCAGCAACCCTGAGATGCAACCCCAAAAGCATTATTTAACAGCAGTACAACATGCCAAACAACCTTCTGTATGCTATGTCTTATAAGTTGACTTTACGTGATTCTCAGCCCATATGAAGCAGCATGTGTTAGCTGCATTATGAAGCAGTGTTATATCATTGTTACTTGTCCCCAAGTTAAGGTGATGTTTTCTTTCTCATCTTGGTACATACAGATCCTTGGGCAATGTCCTCCTGGATCATTCTGTCTTGGGCAGTGAGAGAGTCTGGTTCTTTCAAATGGATACTCCTTCCATACTCACCAGGTCTGTGAGCAAATCTGGTTTGGGGGTGTGGTGTTGAAAGAGAGATACGCCAACTAAGACAGACAGGGACTATGGAGGACATTAGAAGCAGAACTCACAGCTCAGTCCCACCAACTTATCTTCTGCTAGGGAAGATATCTGGAAACATGGGCTTCACAGTCTTACAGAAGAATATTGAACTTATGCTTAAAAGCTGGGGGGGATTGTGTAAAACAGGGAAATGTAGTTCGACTAAATTCTCTCTCCTTTTATTCTATAAAATTCATCTTATTACAAAACTCCCAATGCCTATCAGATAATGCATTAGTGGCCCAAACCAGTGGATGACTCCATTCCAGTATAGTGCACAACTTCTCTTTGCCCTGTATCATCTACCAAGCACATAGCAGGCAGATTGCATTAGGTTTTTGTGGTTAGCCAGGACAAAAGGAGTTAAAATCCAGAATTTCCATGTTGACTGAATATCACCCAATGCAGTATTTGAACTATGGCTTAGAGAAAAATGCCAGGGCCATGCCTTGAATTGAGAATTTGGATATCTACTATATATATAATTTCTACTAATGTAAATAACTTTATTAATTATCCGAGAATAAGAATCCTCACTCAGATTTAAAATAGGATAGATAGCACAGCTTAATTAATCCCCATCGCTGATCCCTATTACTTTTGGCATTGTCTTATTCTTGCCCACAGCTAAAAAAGGGAATGGAAGAGATTTTTGCAAGCATAGACATTATAAAGATACATAGACAATAATTTTCAACCTCAAAATTGACTTCAGTTTGAAGTAAGAAGGATTCAGACATTCATTTCCTGGGCTTACTTCCCCGGCAATGACTAATAACAACTCTGTAGCATTACCCAGCCATTGTTGAAGCAATACAATCTTGTTGTCTTTTACAGCTTTTTTGAAAGTTAAGTTTGGTAGACTTCAGAAAATACTAATATCACAAATAGAAGAAATAACCTGAAAGTATGTTCCAATGTCCCTTTGATTCTAATAAGGTTTAATCAGTGGTGAGTTTCAAAAAATTCTTCTGTAGGTGTGGCCTGCTTTCCGGGTCCACTGGTGGAACCTCTTCTACCCGGTTCAGTAGATTTCTACCGAACTGGTGCGAACTGGTAGGAACCCACCTCTGGGTTTAATCCTAGGACCATCAGACATGGGACACAAAACTTTGAATGACTCAGTGGCAGAAAAGTGCTGAGGTTGCCACTATCTCTTTGCTACCATCTAGTGGTGATTTCAGTTTTTGCTTTTAGTCCAATAGACATTTAATTTCAGGAAGAGGTGTATAACTTTAAGCATGTCTTTCAAAAGGGAAAGGTGAAGTAACATTGACCATTTGGTAATATAACTAGATGCAAATATTTATAAAATGACTAGCAGGCAGCAAAGAGCTAGAGTTTCTTATATCGCTTTGGTTTTATCTACTGCTTATCCAGATTTCCAGGCCAATCTAGTTGCCTTAATAGACAAGCTAGAAAAAAATTAATTAAGAGAAAATTCAGGCTGCTGTTTCTCATGATCCATTGATATCTCTACCAAACAAAATGTACTGAAATATTAGCCAAAGAAAGATACATACTTTATATTTTCATATGCCATAGCGGTTATTAAGAATCATATTTTTTCATGATTGAACACAATTAAGAAAACATTTATCCTTGAGATCTAATCCTGTCTTAACATATATTCATTCTTCATAGAGCTATCCTTTTTGGTAGTACCTACAAACTAAATTATTATTCCAAAAACTTCTGTTGCCCACACAGGAAAGCAGTAATAATATAGAATTCATTCCAAAGAAAAATCATTATTACTGTACTGCAATCTTATTGAAAGATCTAAACATGATCTAAGAAATGAGGCAAACCACAAATGTAAATATATCCATAGGTTAATTTAATCTGAATTATAAGATGTACAGACCAGTACAATAATTCTAGAATAAAAGCTGTGCTGCTTAATTAGCATGCACACAGGCACAGATACAAGCAGGAACCACTATTGTCAAAGGAAATACATTAGTGAGAATTAACATATAGTATAATTAATTCCTTGTGATGACTTCTGTTCCTAACAGGCCTCACTCTCACCTCAGAAACTTCTTATTAAAGGTTGAAAGTAAGATTCCTTTCATCATCACTACTCCAGGTATCACATTCCTCCCCTCACAAAATCTACTTCATGTTGAAAAAATAATATTTATAGATGTGGTGCATACTACTGCAAGGATCAAAAATTCAAGGAAAAGGGAGTCTGCTTCTGAAAGCAGTCTTGTGAAAATAAGATAGACTATTATATGCATTTCTTCCCCAGGGCACTTAGATTTTAGGGCTTTATAACTATACTAAAGCCTTTAAAAAAAATGTCAAGCACATTTTCTTTCTTTCCTTTCAGAAGCAATGTGACCTCCTTTGGAAATATAAAACACTCCTGGTCTCGCTTTAGAATAGATAAAGTCATATTTTACCAATGGATCAAATCCATAGGGGGAGGAGGAGAAAAAAAATTGCAATATTTTCAGTGTTAAGACATTATTGCAGCTTAATCTTGTGCATATCTACTCAGAGGTAAGTCCCAAAGCTTTCAGTTGGGCTCAGGTCACTGTGTAAAAAGATTACAGCCTAAAACAGATAGGAGGGTGGAGGCAGGGGAGGGCAGAAAGATAGAAATAATAATAATAATAATAATAATAATAATAATAATAATAATAATAATAATAATAATAACAGCAGCAGCAGCAGCAGCAGCAGCACAAAACCACCCACCAGCACAGCATCACTTCAGCTGGATAATCCAACATGGCTTTTATTTTCCCTGATCCTTTTTGGATGCATCTGTACATCCCAGCTGGAGACTAAAACTGGATGCATCTCTGTTTTTTCATAAAGATCTCAGGTTGCTAAACCCCCCCCCCCACTTTATCCCGAGGAAATGGCTTGCCAACTTACCTGATGAAAAGGGAAGGATGAAGCACAGCCCTAACATCCATCTAACCAGGAACATATAACACGCTTGCTTCCTATTGTAATGATCCAGGTCTCTGGCCACAAGGTTTTCTCTCCCTCTTTCTAGCTGGGTGTCTATATATTCACTTAATTTCTGCCTTCTTGGAGGAAAAGAAAAACACAGAGACCTTTCCAGAATCCTTGTGGCTCCTGCCTCCGCTTCCTGTTCTCAGGCTCACTCTATGGTACCCAACATATATCAGAAAACAGTTCATTAGGAGGGGGAGAGGAGGGGGGAAAGGGGGAGAGGAGAGAGAAAAAAGATGGGGAGGGGGAAAGGCAGCACCTTACATGGCAGCTCCATCTACTGGTCAAGGGAAGGCATTAATGAGAAGCCCAGGTTTTTTACAGGCTCTCCTTGAATCAACAGCTTAGTAGCTGTGTTCCTCCAGGCAAGGAAAGGAGAGGCGCACAGACATCACACACACACACAAACACACACACACCCCACACACACACGTACACACACGCCCAGTGCCAAACTGACTGCATGGGCAAAGTGGCAAGTGATACCCAGGAATATCTGCAGAATATTTCTATCCTTCGGGCAGCATTCTGTGGCTGCCCAAACTCCCAGCACAATGGTTCCTCTCTTCCACACCCCACCCCCAGGCTAGGCTGTGGTTGTGCTTGACTCAGAAGATGGCCACTTCTTTCAAGGCTGCCTCACAGGTGTGATAACACTACCTTGTCCTCTAGAGCCTCTCTCAGAATTTGTTCCACTAGTTCTGTGTGTGTGTGTTGCTTTCCCCCCCCCCCCCATGCCATGTGGCTGCTTTCCAAACAGGGTTTCGTACAGGACATTCATTTTGGGCCAGGTGATGATGACTGATAACTGTCCCATCTTTTCCTGTCACTTCTGTTTGATTTTTGCTTTGTTTTTTCCTTAAAAGAAAAATTCTGCTGGTGGAGGAAAAGTTTCAGCCTGGCACCCCAGGGGTCAGTATTACCAAGGGGGATCCATGAGCTCCAGAGGGCAGGTAATCAAATCAATTACCACAGCTAGCAATACTTCTAATTAGGCTGTGAGTTCAAAATAGAACATCCGGGGTAAATATTAATATTAATACCTGTATACTACTTGAATAAAGGAATCCACAAGATGAATTGAAAATGGCTCGCGATAGGAAGTTTTAGTCTAGAGTGTTAAAAAAAATTCCAAGGGGGGTACTACAACTAAAATCTTTGGAGGTATTAAAAGAGGAGAAGGTAGTTCAAACATGGTTCCAATATGGGCAATTACAGGCCAGGTGGAAAATAGATCAAAAAATTGGTTTTATTCAAGCTGAAGACAATTTGTTTAAACAAATAAGAGATCAAGGCTTAATGCATATAAAGAGGATATACAATGTATTAATACAGATGGATTCGGAAACAGAATTAATTAAAGATTGTATGATAAAATGGGCTCAAAATATTGAAGAACCAATAATGTTGGATACATGGGAAAGAATATGGATAACAAATGTGAAATTCACACAAGCTCAAAATCTGAGAGAAAATTTTTATAAGATGTTCTATAGATGGCATTTAGATCCTAAAAAGCTGGCTTCTATGTATCCGAATGTACAGCCTAAATGTTGGAGGTGTGGTTCTCTCGATGTTACATATTATCATATATGGTGGACCTGCCAAAAAGTTAAGGCATTCTGGATAAAAATATGGTGGATTATGCAAAATATCTTTAAAAGAAGGATAAAGTTTACTCCTCAGTTATTTTTATTAGGTATATGTACTGACTTTACAGTGGTAGAGACTAACTTGATTCTGCACCTAATAACGGCAGCAAGACTGTTGGTGGCGCAATACTGGAAGAAGGAAGACTTGCCTACAACTCAAGAATGGACATTGAAAGTCACAAATTTAGCTGAGATGGCTAAAATATCGGCATATCTTAAAGATCATTCAAATGAGAGATATAAACGAGACTGGAAAAAATGGATTGATTATATACAAAATAAATACGGGACCAAGAAATTCCAGTTAGCCTATGCTTAAGATCAGAAATGATTTAAATTGTTTAAAGTTAGTTTAGCAAGAAGAAGCTAAGGTCAATGCAGAATGTCATTAATTTCTTTGTTTCTTTTTTCTCAATAGATTTTAGACTGTGTTTGTTAAAAATCCATACTGTGTACGGGTTCTGGGAAGTCAGGGGAGGGGAAGGAGGAGGGGGGTTGGGAGGGTGGAGGGAGGGGCATACAAAAAAATTGTACTTCGATGTTTTATTGATTGAGGAATATTGAAATATTTGTGTTTTTAAAGAAATAAAACTTTTGAAGGAAAAAAAATCCAATTGTTAATAAAATCAGTTACATAATAACAGAAGGCACGATGGAATAGCATTAGGCTAAATCTAGGAAAAAATTATTTATGGATGTATTTATTCAATTTCTATAGCTGTCTATCTTAATCCAATTGACTCTGGGCGGCAGAATGATAAATTTCTGCTGAAGCATGGCCTGAAAGGTTAGAATGAATTAGAAAGAAAGCCTTGTGAGAATATTTCATGTTGCTGATGAAAAAAGCTTCCCTCCAAGGCCAGCCGACAACCTTGCTAAAATGAGGTGGGACCAGGAGATCAACATTGATGAAGTGACCATGGATGGAAGTCAGAAAGTAGTTAACAGCAGCTAACTACTTATTTATTTATTTTTATCCTGCCTCTATTATTTTTTTTATAAATGACTCAAGGTGGTAAACATACTCCTTGCCCCTCCTATTTTCCCCACAACAACCTTTGTGAAGTGGGCTGGACTAAGAGAGAGTGACTGACTCAAGGTGACCCAGCCAGCTTTCATACCTGAGATGGGACTAGAACTCACAATCTCCCATTCCTAGCCTGATGCCTTAAACACTAGCTGAAACATGCAAAGTGATTTATATGCAAAGTGATTTAGACACACACACACACACACAGACAGACACACACACACTGTACACACCGCCCTTATGCACTTGTATACAATTTAGTATTTGTACTGCTATATCCTGACATTCGATACAAGGACATAAATTCTGAGGTTTTCATCATGATGTCCATTTTATCACCTTCCCCCTTCCATGTGGATCTCTGAGAATCAGCAAAGAGCCATTTCTGCAGCAAAATTAAGTGGGACTCTGAGACCCTGGTTGAGATTAGGGAGAATGACAACTCTATGGCAATCTGCCAATACAAAATGGAACTCTTGATTTATTTCTCTTACAAAGGAGAAGAAGTAATGAAGACACATATCAGCTAATATTTCACATTTGCTTCTTTCTGTTCGAGCTCATAACAGTAAATTATTGCTCTAAATCAGAGGTAGGGAAAGTATCGTCCCATGACTGGCTCAGGAATTTTGGGAGTTGAAGTTCCCAAGTCATAATGGGGCCATACTTCCCAACTCCTGCTCTAAATTATACTGGAAATTTGGGATAAGTAAAATAATCCTTCATATAGAATTAGATAAATAATATAAGACATTCTGTGAATTCTGCATAATGTTAAAGCATTCCACAATCATTAGGGAATGGTGGATTTTTATCTTGAAGGGTCAAAACTTGTATTGTATTTGCCAATTAAGCAAAGCTTGCTTAAAATTATTTTTTCTGATTAATTATTGCATAATACCTTGGGTGCACAAACATGCAAAGAGCTAATCTGCTTAGTTGCCCTTATTTTAATTAATGTCAAGAATGGAAGCAAGAGGATTCAAAGAGGAGAACCCTCTCATAGGTTTTGGCAGATGAAGTACATCAATTGCTATTTTATCTCTTTATTCCAATGTCTCTGAGAAGAAGTTAACTCACCAGGTGTCTATGAAGATTCTCAATCTTACAGGTCATAATTGTCTCAAAGATGCTCCCCCCCCCAAAAAAAAGGCAACCTGAACTATGCTTTTTCCTTGAAGAATAAGACATTTCTCTTCTCATCCAAGAAGTTTCATCAGTTATGATGGTGAGAGGATGGAAGGATAGGTATGTTTAATGTTTATTACACTTGTATGCCGCCCTATTCCCGAAGTATCAACAGTTGGGATTGGATAATGGGGTGGGTGTGTGGAAGGATTGTATTTCTTTGCAGTATTCTGGTTGTTAGCTCTCTCTCTATGAGCCATTGAGGGTACTTGGTGGGAGGTGTTTATCTGCACCTTCAAATGGGCATGATATCTTCTTGGAAGTGCTGAAAGGAGTGTTGAGGACCGTTGGTTTGAAAGAGGAGTAAAAGAAGCCATTTATGTTAAAATTGAACAGCCCACTCTCTCAACAGAGAGGAAATACAAAGGCTGCTCTTTTATAGATAGCAAAGTTCACATTCTGGACAGAGAGGACTACTGTTTTGAAAGATGGATCAAAGATGCCGTGTACATTAAGATTGAACAGCCCTCTCTCAACAGAAGTGGAGAAGTATGACACCACCTATCTCCTGTCAACAACACAGCCCTTTCAGCAGTTCCAAGAAGGTTCCGCACCGATTTGCACTCTGATTCAGGTGAACCTGAGGGCACAGATAAACCCCCAAGGGGTCTCAAGAGCTCTCAGAGAGAGTGCTAATGACCAGATGACTGCAAAGAAGTATGATCCCCCCCCCCACACACACACTTACCATCCTGTCAGAACCAATCCTTCCATCCCTCCTACCATCTAGTCAGAACCGATGAAACTTCTTGGAGGGGAAGGAAAAAATCTTTTTCCTGAAGGAAAAAATTAGTCCAATTGCTTTTTTTTTTAAAGAAAAAAGCACATTTGAGACAAACTCACCAGGAAATTAGAAATCTAACTCTAAATGCGAGGACAGATCTATGGGCTACAAAATAGCACTTCTGAAAAAAATCTGAATATTCATGAGGCAACATTGCAGTGAAAAACTCTAGGCCATGAGTGCCCAACTTTTGGCTTGTCTGGGCTGCACTGAGTAAAGAGAAATCATCTTGGGCCACATATAAAATATATAATATAGTTAATGTATATAAATAACAAATTTCCTTTAAAACATTTTTTTGATCTTGTAGTGCCCTATTACTAGTTATCCAGGGCCATATGCAGCCCACAAGCCATGGGTTGGACACACCTACTCTAGAATGAAACTTTACTGGTGTGTAAACACCATCCTTCATAAACAAAAGAAAAACAATTCTCTATTTTCCTTCCATCTAGGTTGCCCAGAACAGCAGTATATGGCAGCATGGTGTTAGATGGCCATTTTGAGTGGCCGCATGGCACCAGGGTTGAATAGAAGCCTGGGTCTCTACTTCAGCCTTGGCGCTGCCACCAAATGCTGCTGTTTAAGATGGCCTAGATGGGGGTTGGGAGGGAGATAGAGAATTGTTTCTCTTTTATTCAGAGGTATGTGTTCAACAAACCACAGATTCAAGTTATCAATTTTTCTGAATTTTTCACACACTGAGCCCAAAAGGTTTGCCAATACTTTGGCAAACAGTTGCTGAACAGTTGCTGAAATAACTAGCAACTGTTAGCAAAACAGGAAATCACAAGGAAGGAAGGCAAGATTTCCTTGCTCTGATCTTTTTTGGTATAAGAAGGAGGGAAAGACAAACTCTGTCAAGCTTTCAATATTCAGTTACAGGTAATCCTAGACTTGCAACAGTTCATTTAATGGCCATTTGAACTTACAACAGCACTGAAAAAAGTGACACGATCATTTTTCAGCATCCCTATGGTCACATGATGAAAATTCAGATGCTTGGCCATTGACTCATATTTATGACAGTTGCAGTGTCTTGCAGTCTGTCTCAAATTTGCGGTCTGTCTCAAATTTCCAAACTGGTAACACAATCATAAACTAGTTGGAAGAAGAGTGTTTCTCTGTAGAAGGAGAAAAACCGAGAGGTCAGAAAGAAAACAGAGCTAGCAGCTGAAGAAAATTGCCATGCGACATTTTTTTCCTATTTGAACTCAGAATCTTTTGGTTGACTGGAAGGTTAGAACAGCTCTGAAAAAAGTGTCTTACAACTAGTCCTCATACTTTACAGTATCTCCACAGTCATGTGATGAAAACGTAAGCTCTTGGCAACTGACATGTATTTATGGCAAATTGAAGCATCCTGGGATCATGTGATTGCAATTTGCTACTTTTCCAGCAGACTTCTGACAAACAAAGTCAATGAGGAAAGGCAGACTTGCTTAATGACCACATGATTTACATAACAACTGGAGTGATTTCCTTAACATCTGGGGAGGGAAGAAAAAAAGGTTGGTCATGACTCACTTAACAACCACCTTTATCTAGCCACAGAAATTCTAGTTCCAATTGTTATTGTAAGTCAAGGACTACTGTACAGTATCCTAAAAGGTCCAGATTGCACAAGGTGTTTCATACAGTGACCTTCAATAAGATGAAGCAAGTGGAGTTGAAACAGCCTTGCCACCTTTTTCTCACCTTCCTACCTATCTCTGGAACTGCCACTTTCATCTATGCCAAGTGGTAAATAAGTGACATCTCTGGCTGGAGTTATATGCTAGGGCCTAGATTGGAATGGAGCCTAGAACAGAATAAAGTACTGTACAATTTGTGCCTGCCTGTTTGCCTGTCTAGATTCTTATTTTCAGATTGGGTTGATTCATCTTCAGCCTGAGATTGGGAGGTATGTTAATTGAAGGCAATGTTAAAGAGATTAACTCTTTCTCCATTAATCTGCTGCCTGAGTACCCTAGAGAATGCTTTCTTGATAACAAATTTCTAATCTAAAGAAGTTCATTTTTTTTGTAAGTCGAGTACCACTGTACATGTTCACTTTTTGAGAGCACAGCTGTGTTCCTCCATTTCCTATGGGGATATGCAATGGGGAGTCCTTCAGAGATAAGCCAATGATTCATTAGTTCCTCTCCAGTTTCCTTACCCTTCTTGAGCCCAGCTTGAGTCCCTGTCATTTAAACCTTCAAATATGTTTCAGTAATTTTAATATTCATTTAAATACTCCTTATAAGATTCTCCATGAAGGTTTTTAAATTTTGTTTGCTAAATTTGATTTTCACCTTCATTTTTGAAGGAAACCTTATGTGTCTTAAATATTAAATATCTCAGAATATACAAAACTATAATAGCATTGCTGAGTTGTTGCAAACCTATTTTGTGATGAGATAGCAGAGAGTTGTGAGGCTCCGATAATTCAAAAATATAAAATACAGTTAAATCTACATGCTCGTTTCCAGTTTCTTTTATTCAAAAATTTCAGCTGTGTTTTTCTGTTCTCTGAAATTGAAAATTGGCCTCAGCTTTGTTGTAGGGAAAGCATTTGCATATATGTATATGTATATGTATATGTATATGTATATGTATATGTATATGTATATGTATATGTATATGTATATGTATATGTATATGTATATGTATATGTATATGTATATGTATATGTATATGTATATGTATATGTATATGTATATGTATATGTATATGTATATGTATATGTATATGTATATGTATATGTATATGTATATGTATATGTATATGTATATGTATATGTATACATAGGCTCACATGCCATCCTGAAAGTGGGATGAATGAAGTAATGAAGCAGATTTTATTACTGTAACAGAAAGGATATTTATTTATGAAAATTCATGAGAAGGATATATAAAGCTTAGCTCCTAGCTGACCACATACCATCGAGAAGAAAGTCAGAGGAGAAGTGTTTGTAGAGGAGAATAGAGACGGTCTTAAGGAAAATATGTGGGAAAACACAAACAGTCCAGCAAAACAGGAAAGCATAAGAAAGAAACTCAAGTTTGCCCTGCCTTGATTCTGTTTTGTGTAAGGGAGAGAGAAGGGGAAACTATTGGGCTTTCGAGATCTGTTATTATAATCTATTTCAGTAAAGTAGAATTCCTTTATTTGTTGTGATGTGTACTTTCTGACCTGATTTGTCATGAAGGGGTGGCAATGTTCCAGAAAGGAACATTCCAGAAAGAAACCATCTATGATTCACAAAATAAAGAGCAGGTAGATGACAGATAAAAAGGAATCACGGGGTATACCCCTAAGTATGTATAGCCCAGTATACTAGAGTCAGACTCAGTGCCATTGAAGTCACATTTCCACAAGCAGGCTGTTCATAGATATTTATAAATTGGACAAGATATTTCCAATCTAGCAGGAGACAACATCCTGCCACTATTTCCATACACAATGATAAATTATCCTGGCCAAAAGTGATGCATTTTCTCCCCTTGTATGAAATCTGAGTTTATTAAATGTACCTGCTCACTCATGATATTTATTATGTATTGAATGTATATAGTTGTGCTAAAGTGAAACTAACCTTAGATGACCTTTACTGTTAACTGTGCTAAAGTGAAACTAACCCTTAGATGACCCCAACTGTTTTGGAGGGAAATTTAGACCATTTATATTTGGGCAGGCTTTTTCTAGTTCTGTGATTGGTTAAAACCCTGCAATTCCTCAGTTCTATTTTTGAGTCAATAAATGCTGTTGCAGCTATGCTGGACTGGTTCCTGCCTACTGAAGCCCACTACACAATACTATTAACCTGGCTTAGCATGTTTTTAAAATGTGATGGTAAAAAATGTTGTTCACATATTTAATTTTACTTGGTCTGAGTTGTAAAAAAAATTTTTTAATTGCTGTAAGCAAATTGTTATGAGCCTGGAATAATTTTTGTCCATATAATAATTCTGTTTTTAAAAAGCTGCCAGAAAAGCCTAATAAGATAGCCTTACAATTATACGGCCTAACTTTTAGGCAATAATGAAATGGAAGTGTGTTTAAGAAATCTTTTTATTTAGGTCTCCTGGGAATTACCCTGTTTCAAAAGCTTTTAGCTACACAGCTATTATTATTTGCAACCCGCCCTACCACAAGCCAGCAAATTTAATCTATCATAAGACAGCAAATAATTTGTTAGTTATTTCAGTTTTTAATAAATGGAAGGTCCTTGTGAAATGTTCTTTCCCAACAAACTAATCCAGCCATGTAGTCCTTAAAACTATAAATAAATGGATTATTTATTCAAACATTATCTTGGTGATATAGATAATATGAGTGGAAAATATAATATATTGAAAAAATACAACAGCTATATAATGCTATAACTACAACTTTCTTTAAAGTTGTGTTTAACTTTATGTATGTTTAAAGAAACATAATAGTGTATAGAGTATATTTATATCATTTAAAAAAATATTTTTCTTGCGACAGTCATGACCAACGTTGATAAAATTGAAAAATACAGCAAAGGTATAGGTACCTTTGTATGTGTACATATATATTTAATTATAGATTTATAGTACTGTAACACTTGCCATTAAAACAACTATTACTTTTATATTTTAACAAATAAGAAATATCAAGGAAAATACTTAATGCCACTTAAGAGAATGATTTAAAATAAAATAAAAGTAAAATACATGGATCATAAAATAGCACAAAGATGGAGAGAATACCTGAACAAGTGGAACACCTGCAGAGTTTTATATAAACTAGCTAGATTTTTTTATTCCTTCCTAGCATTTTTCCTGCAAATGCAGGGGCCACTTCTTTAAGGTCAACTGAGTGGTGACCCATTGGTTGTGACAGGAATTGACTGACCAACTTGTCGCCTGAGTCTGATTTCTGGGCTGAGAGAAAGTGACTGGCCCAAAGTCACTCAGCCGGCTTTCATGCCTGAGGCAGAACTAAAACTTGATGGTTTCCTGGTTTCTAGCCTGGTGCCTTAAACCACTAGGCAAATCTGGTCCCCATATGCACAATCTAAAATGTTTATTGTTACCGTAAACTGAGCTTCATCTTATACCATGGATTGCAAATTAATCCTTTATACTACTGTGAGGGTTTATTAAGAACATTTCATTTGCTTCATTGCCATGACTGCATGTAGTCAGAAGATGCTTCTACAACTAAAGATTGAAAATTGTTGGAAGATGGAAGTCATTCTCTAAATTTTGAAACTGGAACTGAGTGGGCAACATTTGTGTTGTTTTTTAAATTTTATTTTTCAGACTAACATTTTACTTTTCCTACAGCTGTGAATTATATGTCTATATATGCACAAACGAGGAAAGTGGGGGGGAGAGGGGAAGGAGACGTGGATCGCGGGAGATTAAAACTGGTTCACAAGTAGAGTTGTTTGATTTTCTCCACAGACTTCTTCCACCAATGGGTCCAGTGTTGGGTTTTCATGAGATGAGATGAGTTTTCCTCCTTAATCCTGGAAAATTCCATCTTGAGCGTTTCCTTGAATTTTGCGTAAACTGTTTCTTTCTCTTCCAGTGCAGTGACGTGGGACAGTGTTTTTTTTTAAAAAGCATCAAGTAAAAGAGTAAAAATACAAAGAAACGATATCCATTTACATTGTTCCGCTTAGCCAACATTTCATCAGATACTACCCATAAATTTGGTACAGATGGCTTTGTAGGCTTCTATGAAGCCTGAGAGAAACACTCTGAAGCTTCCATCAAGGCTTCAACAAAGTCTGCTTTCAACAAGCTTTTGAAAAGTAAAATAGCATGTTATCAACAACCACCATATGGGTTGAATCAGCCATTCTTCTGATTGTTGCCAATTTTCTGTGTGATGATGATGCACAGGTAGAAAAGGTATTTCCCCCAAAGTGAAATAGGAAGTAAAGAGAGCTGTCTCACCTGAATGTCTTTGGTTAGAGGTATCAACATGATGTGCCTTGCATTTCCTTCAGTGCAGGGGTATCAACCTCACATCATCACAGAATGTATCGGGACTTTCCCCCCCCCTTTGCTAAAACAGGTGTGGGCGTGGCCAGTGCATGACACATCCAGCTTGCGGGCCAGGAGTTTGACGGCCCTGCAATAGTGGATCCTAAAAGCGTCATTTTGAATGGCTCTAGTTTTTAGCACTTAAATGGTTATAAATATTTTTGGTAGTGCATGCCAGATATATAATTCCGCTGTAAGATATATATAATTCCTTGCAGTGGCTCTGAAATGATCTATAATTGGGAGGAACCTAGCCCTTCTCTGGATCAAAATTAAGCATTATAGAAAGAATATAGAAAACCAACTTTTCTGAAAGAAAGGAATAATGATAAAAGAAAGTGCAGCAGTAAAACGGAATGCCACGTTGAGAAAAATAATGTACCCAGACAATAATGCATCATCTATGCATATTGTTGTTTTCATGCAATTATATTTGTATTCAAGTTCAGAATGTGTGATTTTTAACTAGATTTTAGGTAAGATATGTTGGGTAACAGCATATGCACATATATGCTTACCGTCACAGTATTTGCTTTTAGGGGAAAAACATTATGCAATGTGCAGAAAGAAAAAATAAAGCAAATAAATTAAATGTGAAATAAAGAAAAGGAAAGGAAACCCAGTGAAAACTACATAAATAGTTTGACATAGTGTGGAGTCCTTGGTGCTGTCTGAGCTTGGTTGTTTCTTGCAGATGTTTCATTACCAAACTAGGTAACATCCTCAATGTGAGTAAAGTTTGTTTTCATGTTATATATTAACAGTTTTCCCAGTCAAGGTGGGCTTGGTCGTTCCTTAATTAGCTTGTTGTTTATGGTTATCTTGTTATTTGGAGCTGGTAGCTCCTTGACTGGAACATTGTTTGCTTTTTTATTGTTGGTTTACATAAAATATTGTAGCTAGTTTTACATAGATCAAGCTATATAAATAAATATGATAAATAAAAAAAACTAGCTTATACCGATACCATTCCATCTTTCAAACCATTTTTGCTTTGACCACATCCACAGCTGCTTCATACAATTTCTTTTTGTCATACACATATCTTAAGTACACCAACCCCCTACTCTAACTGCCTTCAATTTTCTATAGTATTTCTCCTGGCTTAGTCAACTCTCACTTCCATCTAAGAAAAGGGGCAAAAGCTTATTATACCCAGGCATTTTTTTTTTCTTTTTAGAGCAAACATTCATTGTTCAGAACTAACTACCTATTTATTTTCTACTAGGTTCTGCATCTTGAAGCTTTTCCATTCATTTCCCATCTTACTTCCAAGCTCAATAATTCTATCAAACCTCTCTCCCTCCCTCTCTCCTCCTTCCATCCCCCTCCCCTTCTCCCTCTCCCTCTAATTGTTCACTCTGTTTTCCTGACCAAATACATGGTTTATGATAGATTTCTATTCAGATCCGTGTATGCATTCTTGCATAATAGAATCTAATGTTCATTGAAAATCAACCAACAACATGGCACCCTCTGCATACAAAAATACACATACATTTTAATGTGTAGACCCATCTAATCTCATAACAAGTCCTCCTTATACACTTAAGCATAAATGCATGAAATAATCAAGCTGTCAGAATATATTCTGCTATATTCCTTGCTTAATACTGGAGCTTTGGTTGAATAGGGGGAGTATTTTCACTCTTCCCCCATCAGATACTATACATATTACATTTAGTAACCAACGTTCAGCTCCATGTTTGCCCAAAACTTTCTATAATTCAAAGTTAGTCACTTTCATTAAAACAAGAAACGTCTTTCTAAGTCATCTTTCTCATATTTATTCAAATAGAGGGAAGGAGGAAGAGGAGGAAGGGAGGAATAGAAAGGGAGGGAGGGAGGGAGGGAAGGAAGAAAAAGGAAGGAAAAAAGGGAGGAATAGAGGAAGGAACAGGGAAGAAGAAACTCCTATCCACCTATGTTGGTACCATGTGAGCTGGGTAGTGTGCCTGGAAATGCTTGGAAATGCATAAAGGGTGCCATGCACATCAGGGACAGTGTGCATGGGTCAGGAAGCCTATTGGGAGATGTGTCAGAGGTGCTGTATGGGTGAGGGAAAGTGTGCAGGGGACAGTATAGGTCAGGGAGGGTGTGGTTGGTAACAAGAATGTGGGTCAAAAGGTGCACAGGGATACGATCCAGACCTCTAACTCCTCACTCCCTCCCCTCCCCTGCAGCAGCCATTTACCTACCTGCTGGACTTCAACTTGCAACTTCCTGCTGGCTTCCCACTGACTTTTTGCCTGCCAGCTTCCCACAAGCAAAGTAAATGGGGAAGCTGGCAAAAAGTTGATGGAGGGAGTGAAGAAAGGAAAGAAAGAAAGAAAGAAAGAAAGAAAGAGGAAGGAAGGAAGGAAGGAAGGAAGGAAGGAAAGAAGGAAGGAGGGGGAAAGGGCTGAAGGGAGGGAAGATGATTTCCAATGTTCCCTGCCAGGTTACCACAAGGAAATTCAATATGGAAGTTGGTAGGAAGTCAGAAATTGCTCCCTACAACTTTTCCTGCTTTTGGTCATTCCTTTTCTTTGTTTAGGTAAGAAAATATCTCTAATAAGATGACACAATGTGACACACATTGCCTGGTTAAACAAATAACATAAATACAATAATCTAATATATACATACAGTTAAAAAAGTGCAGAGAAAAAACAAAAAGGGGGAAAATACAAGAAACTTCCCCCTGCAACCCTAGTAAGAATAGTCAACATTAACAATTTATCACTATTTCTTAAAATACAACAAAATTCTTTTTCATTTTGTACCTCCCCCCATTTTCTATGTCCATCTCTAATTCTTTAGCTCTCATTATTAATCAGCAGAAATCCAGTGAGTGCGCATCAAAACTAACATCTCAAATATTTATATCTCCATTTCCACTTTAAAAAATACCCTCTAATCCAGTGGTAGTCAATCTGGTCCCTACCGCCCACTAGTGGGCGTTCCAGCTTTCATGGTGGGCGGTAGGGGTTTTGTCTGATACTGAAGATACTTTCCTTTTTTTAAAATTTAATTGACTTTTTAAAAAATGTCATAGCATTATTTAAAAACATTTTCATTAGGTTTTCATAAAATCACCATTACTGTGGAACCGGTGGGCGGTTAGAAAATTTTACTACTAACAGAGATACAAAAGTGGGCGGTAGGTATAAAAAGGTTGACTACCCCCTGCTCTAATCCTTCTCTTTAAATAATAAAAATCCAATCCCAATTTCAAATATTTAACATTGTCAAAAAACAAACATTATCACTCATCACCCAGGCAAAAAGCCATTAAACATAACCAGAAAGAGTTAACTCATATATAAAATCTAATATAACAATCAAAAATAATAAATTAATCCATTACATCCACTTAAGCATTATCAGTATCATCTAGTCAAAAAGTCATAATTAAATAAACTAATTTTGTATCTTTTTCTTTTTCACAGCGATCTATAATTCACATAAAGTTCTAATATCTGCTTTCTCGTATTCTCCTTATCTGTTTTTTTCAAAATTCTTTTGACCTTCATCAGCATCATTTATAATTCCATTGAAATAACTCCAATAGATATAGAAAAATAATCTACATTATTCATTTGATTTATTATCTGTATATCTTTTTAAATTTTTAAATCATCCTCTAATTGCATTTGTAAATTCAATATTCCCATCTCTTTCTTGTTGTAATTTTAAATCCACCTTAGAGTCCATTTCATTTTTCCTCTTAGTGTTTGTTTCTCTTTAATAACATCTTTTAATTCCATTATCGAACTAGCTCGAAAGCATCTTAGACCTGAACATCAAACATTTCCTTTAAATTAGCCATCTGATGCCCCCAATCTTCAAAGTCTACTTATCAGTTCAAAGTATAAATAAAAAAAACTTTCCCTGTGAGAGTATTTTTTTAATTAAGTCTTTCTTTAATTCAAATTAATCTGAATCTTTAATCCAGTTTAAAACTTCCTGAAATCAATGTTACAATTATCTTTTACTACATATTGCAAAGAAAAAAAAGCTTACAAATTTTAAACATATAACTTTATTTCTTTCTAAATGGATTGAAGATGAACTCACCCAGTGAATACGAGACTTGTGTTTCTGAAGGTTTTTCAGTCTTTAACAAAAAATAAAAACTTTATTAAAAAAAACCAAATAAAAAACACAAAACAAGACATTTAAAAAGTACATTAAAAATTAATACATATAAACATATTATTCCACCCCAGTTGAATAATGACTAACATATTACAACAATATTATTTTCTCACCCCTTGCAAAACAAGTCCCCCAATTTTTAAACAATCCAATCCAATACAATAGCAGAGTTGGAAGGGACCTTGGAGGTCTTCTAGTCCAACACCCTGCCTAGACAAATGGCTATCCAACATCTTCTTAAAGACTTCCAGTGTTGGGGCATTCACAACTTCTGGAGGCAAGCTGTTCCACTGATTAATTGTTCTATCAGGAAATTTCTCCTCATTTCTAAGTTGTTTCTCTCCTTGATTAGTTTCCACCCATTGCTTCTTGTTCTACCCTCAGGTGCCTTGGAAAATAGTTTGACTTCCTCTTCTTTGTGGCAACCCTGAGATATTGGAACACTGCTATCATGCCTCCTCTAATCCTTCTTTTCATTAAACTAGACATACCCAGTTCCTGCAACCATTCTTCATATGTTTTAATCTCCAGTCTCCTAATCCTCTTTGTTACTCTTCTCTGCACTCTTTCTAGAGTCTCCACACCTTTTCTACATCGTGGCGACCAAAACTGAATGCAGTATTCCAAGTGTGGCTTTACCAAGGCATTATAAAGTGGTATTAACACTTCACGTGATCTTGATTCTATCCCTCTGTTTATGTAGCCTAGAAATGTGTTGGCTTTTTTGGCAGCTGCTGCACACTGCTGGCTCATATTTAAATTGTTGTCCATTAGGACTCCAAGATCCCTCTTACAGTTACTACTATTGAGCAAGATATCACCTATACTGTACCTGTGCATTTCATTTTTCTTGCCTAAATGTAAAACCTTACTCTTTTCACCATTGAATTTCATTTTATTAGATAGTGCCCAATGTTCAAGTTTGTCAAGATCCTTCTGCATCTTAAACCTGTCTTCTGGAGTGTTGGCTATTCCTGCCAGCATGGTGTCATCTGCAAATTTGATGAGTTCTCCGTTTATTCCCTCATCCAAATCATTGATGAAGATGTTGAAGAGTATTGGGTCTAAAACAGAGCCTTGGGGTACTCCACTGCATACTTCCCTCCATGTAGATGCAGTTCCATTGAGGACTACACGTTGAGTGTGGTTGGTCAGCCAGTTACGAATCTATCTGGTGGCGATGCTGTCCAACCCACATTCTTCTACTTTATCTAGTAGTAGGTTATGGTCTACCTCAGGGGTAGTCAATCTTTTTATACCTACCACCCACTTTTGTATCTCTGTTAGTAGTAACATTTTCTAACCGCCCACCGGTTCCACAGTAATGGTGATTTTATGAAAACCTAATGAAAATGTTTTTAAATAATGCTATGACATTTTTTAAAAAAGTTAATTAAATTTTAAAAAAGGAAAGTGCTTCAGTATCGGACAAAACCCCTACCGCCCACCATGAAAGCTGGAACGCCCACTAGTGGGTGGTAGGGACCAGGTTGACTACCACTGGTCTACCTTATCAAATGTCTTACTGAAGTTCAAGTAAACTATATCGACAGCATTCCTCTGGTCCACTAATTTTGTCACTTTGTTGAAGAATGCAATAAGATTAGTCTGGCATGATCTGTTTTTGACAAACCCATGTTGGCTTTTGGCTATTACTTTGTTTATTTCTAGGTGTTCGCTAATTCGTTGCTTGATTATCTTTTCCAGAATCTTTCCTGGTATTGAGGTCAGGCTGATAGGTCTATCGTTTCCTAGATCTATTTTTTTCCCCTTTTTTGAAGATGGGAACCACATCAGCTCTTTTCCAGTCTGGCAGTTCCCCAGTGCTCCAGGATCTCTGAAAGATATAGTTCAGTTGTTCTGAGATCTCATCTGCCAGTTCCTTCAGAACCCGGGGTGTAATCTGTCCGGTCCTGGTGATTTGAACTCATCTAGGGTAGAGAGGTACTCACTTACCATTTTCTTCCCTATTTCAATTTGTGTTCCTAATCTGATTTTTGTGGTGCTGTTTTTGATAGGTTGCACTGTTTTATCCCTTTGTGTAAAGACAGATGCAAAAAATGAGTTAAATAGTTCTGCTTTCTCCCTGTTGCTTGTCACCTTCTACTAAAACTACTAAATTGATTTTCAGGTTATTCACCTATTATCTATACGCTATATTAATGACCAAGCAGTTAACAGGAAGCACAATAATAATTTAAAAAATTCAAGATTAAAGTTTCAAAACCTTCTGCTGGCACACCATTATTGTAATCAACTCATAGAAAATTTACTTTAACATCTTATTTATCCCAAATTGTCCCAAAAGATAGCAGTGATTTGTCCTGGATCAAATATCCATGTTTATTTCTTAATAACATCTCTTATCAATTATTTTCTAGTTAAATATGATATGTCTAATCTCCAAATTTGATCTATCTTCCCAAAAAAGTCCACATGAAATCGTTTTGCAGTTAGATGTGGTAAGTTGATTCCTCAATTTCCTTCTATCGTCTTACGGAGAACCAATTTGTCACTTTTCCATTTAATCAGGTTTCTGCTCTTGTAGAAGAATGTAGGTTTGAACTTCAGAGAAAGATATGGAATCAACTCAGTTGTAATTTTAAATTCTAAGTCTATAGAGTTCATATTTCTTTCCAGTGAATCTACAACTTTCAGATTACATTCTTCTGTGAGTCCAATTTAACTGCAATTAAATGCATCTGAATATTTTTCACACATATCACCATTTCATCAAACTTTTGAAAAAAGCTTTCACGTAGGAATTACATATTATGAATAGTCTTTTTCAGATGTCAGCCACATTTGCTTGTCAGTAATCTGATACATTATTCTTCTGTGTATCTTGGCAATGATAGATAAAAGAACACACAAAAAAGCAGGAAAGATGTTTTCTGGATATTTCAATCCAAAATTAAAATAATTTTAAAAATCCAAACTTTTTGCAAATCAGTAAAATACAAAAATTCTATAGTGAGTCTCATCCTCATCACCCTCATCTTCATTTTAGCCATTGTTTTATCCACTCCTCCTGCATGTCCCAGATATCTCAGAACATGGGTTTTTCTTCCGAAAAAGAAAAAGTTGTTCAGAACAACAGCATAAATCAAAGGGATTTTTTTTTTAAAGCACAGGTAGAGTCCATGGGGGGGGGGAAGGGATAAGATAAATCAGCATGCAATCAGTCATTCAAACTTTAGATATAAAAAGCAAAATGAAACAAAAGCTTGAAAAAGTGCAGTTAAAACCCAGGCATGCTTAAGAAATCGAAATGCCGAGAGGAAAGACCAATGATCATGACTTTCTAAAGTGAAGTGGAATGTTCAAACTCCCCTTCCCAGGAGAGTCCACAGCTGTCTGAATGCCATCTTGGCTTATTCCTAAATGCTCCAATTCAAATTCAGGGAGCAGCACTACCAAAGAATCAGCTTTGGCATCAAATTCAGCAGACTATCAGTAAGAGAGAAAAAAAAAACCCTCACCATTCAGTAGCCATCTTAGGGAGCCACCAAGTATCATTTCTAGATTAATAATGATAATAATAGTAGCAATAAAAATAGAAAGTAAAATAAAATAAACTGTAAATAAAAGTAGAATGACTGTGGCAAAAAACCCAAAGGTAGTACCAACAGTAACAGGAGTTTTGGATGAAACATCTGCAACATCATTGGAACATCATGAGCATTGACAAAATCACTCAGTCAATGGCAAAATATTACATCCTGTGATGATACTTTTAATATTATTAAACTGATAACATCAGTGGTGGAATACCACCGGTACACCCCAGTATGGGCATACCGATGCCTGTTGGGAGCACCAGGTACCATTCCGGTACGGTGCTACACAGGGCCACCCACCCACCCGCCCTCCTTACCTGCATTTGAGCCAATCGGGGCTTCCACGCACGTGCGCGGAGCATATGGCGCCTGTGCGACATTCTGCTGAGCAGCTGGAGCATCGCGGGCGGTAAGTATGCATGCGCATGATGTGCACATGATGTGTGCATGCATGTGATGGATGCCCGGCCCCGTTGCACCGTACCGGTTGCACCGGGATCCGGAACCCACCACTGGATAACATGTGCCTATGCCAGGCCCTTATGAAGGACGTGATAGTGGACAAAAATGCCATATTCAGTCTAAACATCTGGCTGAGAAAACCATAGTGCATTAAACTTGCATGCTGCTGAACTCTCAATGACTCTGAGAGTCTCACAACAATGAAACCCAGTACAATAAAATCAGTAAAACATGAATAATAAATAATGGCAAGTATGATGAAGGAAATGATCTCTGCTTTCTTCACTGACGGCCTGGGTGAAGAACCAGGTCTTCGCAATTCATCTAAACAGTAGCAGAGTAGGTAAACACTTCAGTGACATTCTGTAATGAAATTATTCCCACTTTGTTCTAAGCTGATTCTATTTTCTCTCCTTACATTTTATTCTTTTTGTTGAATGTAGAACAGTCAAAGGAGCACCACATTTTAAATCTGGAAAGCTGAATCGCAGCTGGGAAACAGCCTGTAGTCTTATTACCTGAATGGTATCCAAATATCAGAAAGTATTTTATAGGGCAGGTTTTAATGCAGTTCCATCTGTTTTGTGTCAGCTACCAAAGCTCAGTGGATGACTTTGGCAGAATTATCCTCATTCAGCCTATCTCACTTCATCTTATTCTATCGCACTTCATTTCACTTCATTTCACACTTTACTTCTCCGTTTTTGTGAAGCAAAATGTTTATGCCCCTTAATGCTCCTGAAGGAAAAAAGATGAGATCTAAATGAAACAAAGATTTAACAACATGCCTCTTTGCCTTTGTGCTTCTGAAACCATTAGAGCAATGCTTCTTTTTTACTCATTTAATAAATGGATAATAGCAAATGAATTTCACTTCTTCTATTGGCTCAACCTAGTAAATCAATTCCTGTATTGCAGACACACATGGCTTACAAAAAGTAGCCAGGTGTTATACGCTACTCTATAAAGTTCATGAAGAGATTACTGGCAGTCCTCGATTTTCAACCACAATTAAGTCCGAAATTTATGTTGCTAAGCAAGACAGTTGTTAAGGGAGTTTTGACCCATTTTACTACCTTTCTTGCCAGAGTTCTTAAGTGAATCACTACAGTTGTTAAGTTAGTAACATAATTGTTAAGTGAATCTGGCTTTCCCATTGGTATTGCTTTTCAGACATCACAAAAGATGATCCCATGACTCCGGGACACTGCCACCATTATAAATACATGCCAGTTGCCAAGTATCCAAATTTTAACCACGTAATTATGGCAATGCTGCAACTGTCATAAGTGCAAGAAACAGTCACAACTCACTTTTTTCAGTAATGTTGTAATTTTGAACAGACAGTTGTAAGTTAAGGACCACCTATATTGAGGATTCACTCATTAGTAAAATGGCTTTATATTTGATAGATATACTGCAAACATTTTTTCTGTTCTGTGGCTAACCTAGGAGAGTGATATACTGCTTGCCTTTGTGTAAAAACACCAAACAATTTTGTAGTCATTTTTATTCTAAACACGGAACTTTCATATGCCAGGCATACTTATAAATTTCACATGGTATTATACAGGAATAATGTACATTACAAGTCAGTTCGTTGCTCTATAAATGATGTTGCTAAATTTTGCCAAGCATTCTATTTCCAGTCTTAATGAAAATGTATTAATTTTCACACCTAAGGCTATTTTTGTAACACAAAAACATTGTGGCAAAATGGGTTATACGGATTAACTGCAGTTTGTCAAAACGATGCAGGTCGGGGAAAAGCACATTAAAAGTATGTGGGTTGAAAACTATACATGCAAAAGATCCAAGCTGCACTGCTGTCCTTTGAACTGGTTTCTAGGCTTAAGGAAATATAGCTGTTGTTAAGAGAGTTTTGCCCCATTTTACTTTCTTGCCACAGTTGTTAAGTGAATCACTACTATGTAAAGTTAGTAATACAGTTGTTTAATGAATCCGTCTCCCCCATTGACTTTGCTGGTCAACGAAGGATATGACCCTGGGACCCTGCAACCATCATAAGTATGAGCCAGTTGCCAAGTGTCTCAATTTTGATCATGTGACCATGGGGATGCTGCAGTGGTCATAAATTTGGAAAAATGTTTGTAAGTCAGTTTTTTTCATTGGTGTTATAACTTCAGTCACTAAAAGAACTGCTATAAATTGAGGACTACTTGTACAATTCAGTAGTAGCAAATATAATTGATTATTACTAGTTAATGATACTATAATTCTTAAAATTAGAAATGATCCGTAAATAGTCTTGCTACTAAGAGTTGTCCAGAATAAATGTCTATGAATGCCTTCTCCATTCCCAGTTAAGCAGAATTCAGATTTATCTATTTTTCTTTTAAGGTTAATTCCAAGCTAAGTGAAGTTTCCCTGAATCATAGTGTTTATACAGTACTAAAGCTTAAAAGAAACTTAAAAGAGATTTCATTGCTTAGAATGATAATGTCAAAAATAGCTAATACACAATACTATATTCTTTTCTCCACATTAATGAATCAGAACTATCATTGTCTACTGGGTCTAACCTCATGAATACAGGTTTGTATCCCAATCTATAACAATATAGTAAATCTATATATATATAAGAGCGAAATGCCACTCAGGCAACATCACGAAAGCGCCAGAACCATAAAGCCTACAAACTTGAAATTTGGCACGTATGTTCCTCTTGTCTTCTAGGTGCTTGCTAACAAAGGATTTTTCAAAATGACCATCAGATCATTAGTATTTCTTATATTATTATTAATGCTCTGATGACGTTCTACTCTCCCTCCCAACCTGAAAATAACTCTGTTCCAACTGCCACTTGGGCATGGCCAGCACGTTGACTCATCTGGCCTATGGAGTGGGAGAGAAGGGGATAGGTTAGGAGAGGCCTCTGTGAAGCAAGCCTGAGGGGAGAAGGGAGAGGACAGACTGATCATAACTACTCATTAATTTTCAAGCTGTAAGTGTTGATTTATCAAGCCCGATCACATAGTTTCGTAGCGGAGCATGGTTATTCAGCTAGTATTAAATATTTACTATTAAATATAGTAAATATTTCAACTATATCAACATTTATCATTACTGTAAGTATGAATGCTAAAGGGGACAATTTTAATTTAAACATTAATTTTAAAAAGTAGTTCATAATTGTTGTCAAGAAATTGATGAAACATAATGAAGAACCACTTGAAGAATCACTTGTTGAGATGTGTGGCTGTACAAATCAAATCTAATCAATCAATCAATCAGTACCAATTTGGTCTAGTACATGTCTGTCAAAATGGTGCCTGTTCCGGCTCCTCAAAGGCAAAAAACATCGCGATGCATCACGATACGTCACGTGACACTACTGAGTTTGACACCTGTGGTCTACTAGTTAAGGGACCAGACTAGAAAGCAGGAGACCAATATTTAAAATCCTGCTTTAGCCATGAAAAATCAATTTGGGAACTAGTGACTCTCTCTCTCTCAACCCAATATAATTCACAGGGTTGTTGTTCTGGGGAAAATAGGAGAAGCCAGATGTATTTGCTGCCTTGAGGTTTTTGTAAAAATAATGAAGGTAGGAAATAAACAGCAAAACAAATCAGCATTTCATCTCAATTTAAGTAATATATATGACAGGATGAATAATAGTACATAGTGTAACTTAATTTTCCTTTTCTATATGCTAGTCCTTCAAATACTGAATAACTTTCTAAAGTGGCATAAAATATTTCAGCAATTTATTGTTTGGTTCAAGGGTTTTTATTTTTTTATTTTTAGGGCAAATTGTGAAAGTGCAAACTGTGAAAATATTGACCCAAAGTCAGTGTCATGGATAGTACAAATGTCAAAAGGCTTTTTTGAAGAAGTGATGAAAGGGCCTTACTTATAGGGGCCATTTGATAAACAGCACTGATAAATAGGAGTAAGCCCTGTCACTGTCATGTAAATGTATGTATGTATGTATGTATGTATGTATGTATGTGTGTGTGTGTACGTACGTACGTACGTACGTACATACATACATACATACATACATACATACATATTAGTGTCACAACCCCTGGTAAGCCCCAATTATGGGAGGAAGCTAACTGCTTCCAACATCTGTCAATCGGCTCGTCACAAATAAAAACTCAGCACAAATAAAAACATATATATATGTATATATCAGCACAAATAAAAAAACACAAATATAACAAAGGCAACAGTAAAAATATTGGGTTTCTGTCGTGATGGACTCTTGTGACGAGCCGAATGACAGATGATGGAAGCAGTTAGCTTCCTCCCATAATTGGGGCTTACCAGGGGTTGTAAAAATCTAATAGATACCTTTCACCCTGGCTTCACTGATAACGGATAAAGAGCCTGTGGCCTAATGGCTAAGATCTCTGCCTAGTATGCCTAGTATGCAATATAGCCCAGGTTCAAATCCCAGTAAGGGTATGGCTAGCTGATGAGAGCTAAATAGCTTGAAATAGATCTATACTAGTCTCCCTTTATTTATTTATCAGCACAAATAAAAAAAAAACACACACACACATATATATGTTTGCACTGAAGAATTGTCTTTAGTGATCTGCAGCGCACAATTTCGAATTTATCTTCTGAGATTCAATTAACAGTCATACCACTACTTTTTTTCCTTCTTTTTTCTTTTCTTTATAACAGGGATATGTTCAGCAATATTGGTCTTCCCCTGTTTTGTTGATGATGATTGTCATTCCAAAGTTGTGCAAAATCTTCTAATTTAAAGTTGCACCTTGCAAACCCGCCTACGACAGACATTGCAAGTGCTTTTTTGGCAGATGGGCTGAGAACCCTTTCATTCCTATCGTTTCCATGTGATTGATCTACAGAAGGGTAGGGGGAGCCTCAAGATAAATAATGGCATGCAAGGCCGTATGCATGAGGAAAGATTTTCTAAAATGGGGTTACATTATTGTCACCCCCCTCCCCTTATTTGGTGCAATCAAATAAAACGTCTGTCGTTTCCTTGTTTAAAGTTGGTGTATTTTTAGTCCTTAAAACGAGAATATGTGACTAACGATGCAGCTTCTGTCACAGGGGTGCAAAAACAAGACGCCGGAAAAAATAACATTCGTTCCTTTTGCCAGTAGATGGCGCTATCCCTTAATTTGCAGACTTGGTTTTCATTTCATTATTTAAATACAGAGCAGTCTCTTTTCTTCCTTCCCTCTTTTTTTTTAATTCCCCCACAAGCACCCCCTCCCTTACGGATGTTGGGGAACACGGAATGATCCTTAGAGAAAGACGCCAGGGCAGGAGGTTCCTGTAAAGGTTTCTTTTCCATTTTTGGGGGGGTGGATCATTTTTTGTCCCTGAGACGGTGTAAAAATGGGAGATTTTGGAAGCTCCTATCTTGAAGAACCTGGGCAGCTGCGGTAAGGCAACCACGGCATATGCAGATCTATGGATAATGGTTCTCCTGCTGATGCTCTAATTTATCACTCTTCTTCTCAGGTAAGATAAAGGGTTTAAGGGAATATTTCATTGCCGGATTTATGTAGTCCCTATCAGGCCCTGTTAACTGATTGTCCCTGTCTCCTGCTGATGCATCTGCTGGACCATTTATTTTGGATGCAACAAGGAGATTACAGAGAGGTGCATTTGGGCTGGGGGTGTATTGAGTTTTGCGTTCCTCCATTATAGGAGGAACAGTTTCATCTCTAGGCTGCTTCCAGAAGGTATGGCCGAGATTCGCTTCCCTTCCGTTGCTCAAGTCAAAATGCATTGTTGCTTGAGCTGGGTGCTCAGCCACAAGTGATACATTTTTCCAGATTGCCTTATTTTGTGCGTTAACAAAAATGGTCGAGTAATATTGAAGCAGACTGATAAAACGGGGGTGGTGGGCTGAAGAGGATACTTCAAATCGCACCACCACAGAAATATATTGCATCAGTTAGCATTTTTAGCTGACAATACAGTCTTTTGTAATATTATTCACCCTGTTGTTTATCAAGGTATAGTTCATTTACTAGTAATGCAGCGTAGCACATCCTCCCCATAGAACTGCCTTTTCAGTGGAGGAGACAGCGTGAAAATCACAGATTGGGTCAATTCACCCACTAAAAGGTGGCAAAAAGCACAGCAAGATTAACCTCCTTTTCTTTTCTTTTTCCTTTTCTAAAATGTACCATTGCATGTTCGGTTCCAACGTATTCCTTGCCTTTGCTTTCGACTCCCACATGCCCCCCCCCCCCACTGCATTATGTGTCTCGTTCATATGATTCAGACGATGAGAAACAACAGGCTTTCCCAGCAGGCAGCAAACCAGTGCGGCTCCTGATCTTAATTCCACTCTACGCCCCCACCCCAATTTTCCCCTCTTGAAAAAATAATAATAAATGGGATGGCGATTATTGGGAGAGCTGATTCCCTAAAGTCGGTGATTCACAAGCACTGCCTCTCTCTCTGGGTGAGAAACCTTCTCTGGTCTCCTTGAGGATAAGCAAGAAGATCAATATTGCGGCTGTCAAGGCAACATAGACTGTCAGGTTGATTGCAGCAGGAGGCATGGCCTCAGCTTCCCAGAGCCGATCAAACAGAACTCCTGTTGGCTTTTAAGAAGCTGGCTTTGCTGGTTGAGGTGCTTGGATTCTTTCCACATTCAGAGCTCACAGTTGAGCTCTGAATCAGTGGACAACATGTTATGCCTAGAAGTGGGGGGGCATTCATGGTAAAGGAGCCTCCCTTTTTTTTTTTAGGCAGGAAGTAGGGAGGAGACATCCTTGCTGTTCCTGGCTACTGGGCCATGGATGAGCTTTGCATGTGTGAAGGGTTGAATGTGAAGCTGTGGATGATGCATTTCCTCTCCGTCTCCCCAGGCTTGGCCTTTTGTGCTTTCTACAAGGCATTCATTATTAAGCAGAAATATACATCTCCGCACAAAGGCTTCCATTTCCAGTCCACACAGCCATTTGTCTTACTAAAATCAGCTTCTCGAGAGCACTCGGAATGGAGATTTTGAAATTAAATGGGCACTGAAGGTGTACTTTCTATCATTTAAGAGGGCAGCGGAAGAAAACCTGAGAAGGCACATCTGAGGAGCAATATTTTGATGGGAGAAGATGAACCTCCGACGTTCATTTTCGAGAAATAGACATGATTAGCTAACTGACAGGTAGCCATCTTATGGTCTGTTGCAACTGAAGGTTGCATGCTCCCTTAGAGATAAACAGATGAATTGGAGCATCTTAATGAATTTTGTGGAGTAATGCTCACTTCTAGATGTGGGACAAACACCCGTGACTTGGTTTCTGTGGTTGTTTGGAATGGAAAGCTACCTTTACGGGGGGGGGGGTTGTTTTTTGTTTGGCAATGACAATATTTCTAGGCTTTCTGTTCTCATTCTCATTCATACAACTTCGCTAACTGGGTTGAGGAAAGTGTCATGCAAACACCAGAACTAGGAGAACCAATGCAGAAGGGATGTGTTTCACTTGAACCTAGAGCTTTCTGCCTCTTCCCCTTTTTGAACAGGCCCTAGAAAAGTCACCATGAAAACAGGGGGAACTTTGTCCCCCTTTTAGTTTTCAGTGCAAACCCAATCCTTCAGTAAAAAAAAGTTCCAATGGTGGAAAAAACGGGAAGTGACATCTTTCTAGCAGATGAGGAAATGGCTGCTCCCCTCTTCACTAGGTCATTGTTGGTCATGAGCTATCTGCAGGTGGAGATGGTCCACTCACCAAGAGAATGGCTAATTGGGTTATTCTGTCAAATGAACCTAACTTTTGTGTACCATGCATACATTTCAGACCTGTTGGCCCTTTCTGAGAAAAATTGAATACTTTACCCCCAAGAGGCTTCAGCTATGAGAAACTGTATCACTGTTCTTAGCAAGATCCATACCAGTCGCTGGTTGCCAATTTTTTACTACCGGTTCGGGCGTGCTCACATGCTCACATGCGCAGAAGCATCCGGGCGGGTGGGTGGAGCCTCCAGTCACTGCTACTACTGGTTTTCCCAATCCAGGCCGAACCGGAAGCAACCCACCTCTGATCCATACCATACTTGAATTATTGGTAATCCTTGATTTATTGTTTAACAATTTGAAGTTACGATGACCTTGGAAAATGTGACTTATGATCCATTCTCAAAGTTATGATCCTCATGATTGCAATTTGGCCACTTGGCAATCAGTTCACGTTGATGATGGGTGCAGCGTCTTGTGGTTACATGTTTGTGATTTGCGGTCTTCCCAGCTGGCTTCCAACAAGTACAGTCAGCTGGGGAAGTCAGATTCGCTTAAGAGTCATGTGACTCAATGTCTGTGGTGTTTCACTTTGCAACCACAGTAAAAATGGTTGTAAAATGAAGTCCGGTCGTATGACGATTTGCTTAACCATCACCTAGTGACTGAATTTTGAGTCACAATAGTGGTCATAAGCCAAAGACTACTTGCATAAGTAAAAGGCTATAGAGTTCAGACAGTTCACATCACTTATAGTTTAGCAAACCGTAGTTTATGTACCGTAGTTTTCCCAGAAATAATAAAGAAGCTATTCACTATTTTCTTCTGGATCCTTATTTGGAAATTTGTTCAGGCTGCCCAATTTAGTCCAATCTCCTGGTGATCTTCCATCCAAATACAGGTAGTCCTTGACTTACGAACACAATTGAGCCCAAAATTCCTATGAGATATTTGTTAAGTGAGTTTTGCCCCCTTTTATGACCTTTCTTGCCACAGTTGTTAAGTGAATCACTGCAGTTGTTAAGTTAGTTAAGTGAACCTGGCTTCCCCATTAACTTTGCTTGTCAGAAGGTTGCAAAAGGTGATCACATGACTCTGGGACACTGCAACCGTTATAAATATGAACCAGTTGCCAGGCACCTGAATTTTGATCACATGATCATGGGGATGCTGAAAAGGTCGTAACTGTGAAAAATGGTCATGTCACACTTTTCAGTGCCGTTGTAACTTTGAATGATCACTAAACAAACTGTTGTAAGTTGAGGACTACCTGTATTTGCTGCATTTGACCCTTGTAAGCTTTTTGATGTCAGCCAACATTAGCTAGATGCTACTACCTGCTGTGTCATTGACCTTGAACTTTTATTTTTTCTTCATTCCTCACAACAATACCATAGATGCACTATTTCCCTCCCAACCTTTCATTGAAGATAGGAGGAGAGAGAGAAACAAATATTTTACTTTGGATTTTATGAGGAATCATGATAAAACAGAAATCATGAGCCATTAGTAGTACCTTTTTCTCTAGTACCTACCTAACATCTGAAACCAGTCAGATTTCTCACAAAGTTCCTTTCCCAGTTTATCAATCCTTGAGAGGTCTCTTATAGATTGACTTAACAGCCAAACATGCAAAGCAGCAAAACAATCTGAAATTTCCCACACAGAGGCCAATAATATACACCAATTCTCTCAATCCTGTTTCTCATCCTCTGAAAACTTTACCAACAACTTTAATCATCAATACCTAGCATAGAATCCAGTTCTTCTACTTTGTCAATCTGCTTAAACACTTGGATCTATTTCTAAGGTCCATCTCAAATAGGTAGGGTGCAGCCAAAGATAGAACAATCCCAGGGGTGACATCTGCCATACTCCAATGGTCCTCCAGATCCTTTAAAATAACTTCTCTGCAGACCCCTTTCTATAATTTCTTCATTAGGTATAGACTTTGTAATGTTTGAAGGGACCCGGTGGCCCAGTGGCTAAGATGCTGAACTTGTCGATCAGAAAGGGCGGCAGTTCGGCGTTTCAAATCCCTAGTTCCGCATAATGGAGTGAGCGCCCATTACTTGTCCCAGCTTCTGCCAACCTAGCAGTTCGAAAGCACATAAAAAATGCAAGTAGAAAAATAGGGACCACCTTTGGTGGGAAGGTAACAACAGCCTTCCATGCACCTTTGGTGTTTAGTCATGCTGGCCACATGACCACAGAGACATCTTCGGATAACGCTGGCTCTTCGACTTTAAAATGGAGATGAGCACTGCCCCCTAGAGTTGGGAATGACTAGCACATATGTTCAAAGGGAACCTTTACCTTGTAATATTTCCATTCTTTTAAAAAACTTTTTACAGTTTGCCTTTAAAGCAAGGTGTTTAATAACGTGAGGCCGTGATTATTTTAGAAATGGTTCTCTTTCTGAACCTTCACTCAGCTCTTCTTTTTTTCCCTGTATCTGACCCAGCATACTTAGTTTTAAACATTAAAGCACTACCCTATAATACGTTATATCTTTTCTGAATTTTTTTCCATGTTTTTCAGTAGGATCTCCTCCTAAGTAAGCAGGTGAAGGAGTACAAAATCAGTCTATTCATTTATATTTGAAAGTAGTAATAAAGAAAGTCACGAATGAACTAATGTGATTATTATAGCAATAGCAGTAGACTTATATACCGCTTCATAGGGCTTTCAGCCCTCTCTAAGCGGTTTACAGAGAGTCAGCATATTGCCCCCAACAATCTGGGTCCTCATTTTACCCACCTCGGAAGGATGGAAGGCTGAGTCAACCCTGAGCCGGTGAGATTTGAACCGCTGAACTGCTGTTCTAGCAGTAGCCTGCAGTGCTGCATTTAACCACTGCGCCACCTTGGCTCTATTATGTGATGATTAACTGTTATATATTTAACTAATCTTGTAAATAAGGGAGGATAAGCCTCAAAAGTGAATGGAAGCATAAACAGTAACAAATAATACTACTGACATGGCAGATTGCAAGAAGTTTAAGTGCATCTGATTATGGTTACCAGCTATGTGCATAAATAGAGCTAGAGTTGGTGTAGCAGTCATCCAGGTCATGGTTGTCCCCAAGGTGCCTTTTCAAGAGGCAACTGGACTTTCCGGTTTTTCTTTGATGATGTTTCGCTTCTCATCCAAGAAGCTTCTTTAGCCTTGTTGGTTTATATGCTAGGACTGTACCGGCGACACAGTGAGGCTCTCCTTCATTTCTTGTACTTACTCAGACTACAGTAATACAGCTGTCTAATCTGGTAAGGCTAGCTACCCATATGCTTCATGCAAGGCAGGAATAAAATGACATTTTGATCTGATAATGCCCCCAACGTCACCCATGAAAAGTCTTGCTTGATTCAGTTATGGTTGCACTTGCTCTTTTTAAAAAAAACAACAATTTTTCGCTGCTTCTTGGCTACTTTCATATTGGGAAATGCTCCAATTGTAAAATAAGTTAATTCTGAGCTTCATTGTGATGTGCTTACTAAAGACAAAGGTTGTTTTCATACATCCAAACTCAGCCTTAGATTAGCCCAACATGGTGCTGTTCTCAGGCCAGCTTCATGCTGTGTTGTTTTCTGAAAAAAACATGTAACAAACGGAAGCATTTGACAGCATTGTGGCAAATGGATGACACTTACTGCGTCCAAGTTCTGTTTTCCTCACTCATAACACTTTATTACTGTCTTTCTGAATTATTGCTTCATATATACTTTGACAGTGCTGTTTGACAGAATTAAAATATCAATAATATTAGTTGATATTACTGTTCCGTCACACAACATTATGCATGTTTTACCCTAGATATTAAACCTACTTTTTTCAAAAGCATAGTTCCCCAAATATCTCCCTGCAGCCACAATTGTCTTAAGCTTGATAGCTTGGAAGTATGTCCTAGTAATTTTAAAAAAATATGTGTTCAAAATACATCTTTTAATTCCAAAATAAAATAAATATTTATTTGGAACAGTTCTGAGCAAGGCTAAGCCCAAGAAACTGTTCTGAAAACCTGGACTTCAGCCATGGGGGGTCTAATAAATAGTTGAACAGGGTCAATTATGTATTAAGCACATAACCCTATTTGGGCTATTACCACAATTTTAGCCTCTGCACTATTGTGATTGGGGATGGTGCTTCCTATTCAGGACCTTGAATCTCCTAGCTGTTGCATCTATACAAAATTAAGGCTGGCACTAAACATTATATAGGTATAATATTTGTATTCATTTGAAAATCAGCCAATGCATCCGTATTTAGCCAGTCTCAAAAGTGACATATATATGATTAACAGTGCTTTACTGTAAGATTAACCATTACAGCTACACAATTTTTATATAAATAACAACTAATGTATATTAAGATTTTGATTGTTCTCAGCCCACTTTCTTAATTGGAGCTCAAATTACCCCCTCCCCCAATCATTCTCCTCTTCGTGTGTTATTACTCAAGCTGTCTCCCCCCACTCACTATGTTCCCATGCAAACTTGCTATTTTTTTCTTAACTCTTAAGAGTTTGGGGACTCTGCAATGTAGAGATGCAGCTGTGCGTCTTTACATTTGGGCCTATGGGAAAGGAAGGGAAAAGATGAGGAGGACTGGACACCTAATTAAGTTTTTTTAAAAAAATGTATTGTGCTATATTTATAAATCTGTTAGCATCCCAGAGCACATTTGTGTTTGTGTGTATATACGTATAGACTGTGTGTGTGTGTGTGTGTGTGTGTGTGTGTGTGTGCACAGATGCACTAATCTGGTTGGACAGGCCATTTAATAGATAATTATCAATCAAGTAGCTTATCCAGCATTTATTATAATGAAATGTTTTTTAATATCCCTTCAAAATATTGCAAATGCTCCTGTGATCCAATGAAGATTTCCACCAGGGGTGGGTTCCTGCCAGTTCTAACCTCTTCTATAGAAGAGGTTCCACAAATCTACCGTGCCGTTTAGAACCGGTTCCAGCTCCCTCCCCCCCGCACCACGCTTGCCCACCCACCGCTCACTGATTGGCTGGCTCACCAATCGCCCCACCCACCTCTAAGAGTCCTATCTAAACCTTAAAGTCAAAGTTCAAGTTTGAACACCCCTGAGTTTTTTTTCTAAAGGGTTAGGGGTGCAAGGGTCTTGTAACTTGACAGCTTTAAGACTTGCGTGCTTCAAATGCCAGAGTTCCTGAGCCAACATTTTGGCTGCTAAGCAAGAGCGTTGTTAAGTGAGTTTCACCACATTTTACAAGTTGGCCACTCCCACCCAGTCATATGGCCGGCAAGCCACTCCCACCCAGTGACATGGCTGGCAAGCCACTCCCACAAAGCAGGCCACATTTACAGAAGAGGTTCTAGAAAATTGTACCACTGATTTCCACCTACAGAAATTGTAGGTGATCATGCTAAGTCTCTCTTCCCCCTAAACTCTCTTCCCCTGAAGATCTCTCCAGATTTTCAGGGGCATGTAACTTATCCCCTTCCCTTCTACTGCCAGGTGTTGTGTTCTGCTTGTGAAGGCTATGACAATATTTTATCATGCTTTTCAGGTAAAAATTGCTTCCCTCAAGAATGCTCGGTTATCATAATTCGCAATACCATTGATAAATGCAATGTTTAAAAAAACAAAAAACCCAACAAGAAGCAGAACCAATTCAGGCTTACAAACTAATAGGCATGCCCTAGAGCGGGAAAGAAAGCAGAAGGGAAAGGTAGATGAAGGAGATAAATTTAACACTGCTGGAATAGAGCAAAGTTTATATCTGGATGGCTGGCCCGATTGAACTTTCCTTGCTGCTGAAGTGCTGATTAGCATGATGCTTCCCTGCTTAGTCATACAAAGAGAAATGGATAACCTAAACAGAGGGCTTTTGCTGAAAAGTATTGTTTTCTTTTTCCAAAGCTTCATCTGCTGATCTCATTGCTGTGCTGGGGATAGAAGGAAAGAATTAAGTTAGTGTAACAAAAGGAATCGGAAGCCATAGGGATTATTCTCCTCAGACACTAAGCCAGAAAGGTGCATTGAGCGGAGTATTACAATACCAACCTGCCATTGGAACAGGAAAACTATGAGCCTAATAGATAAATCTAATAACAGGTTGCCCTCAGCTTATGATCATAAGTGAGCCCAAAATTTCTGTTGCTAAGTGAGACATTTGTTGTGGGTTTTGCCCCATTTTACGACCTTTCTTGCCACAGGTGTTGAGTGAATCACTCCAGTTGTCAAGTTAGTAACATGGTTGTTAAGTGAATCTGGGTTCCCCATTGACTTTGCTAGTCACAAAAGGGGATCGCACTGCACCCATCATAAATAGGAGTCCATTGCCAAGCGTCTGGATTTTGATCACCTGACCATGGGGATGCTGCAACGGTCGTAAGTGTGAAAACAGACATAAGTCCCTGTTTTAAAGTGCTGTTGTAACTTCGAACGGTCATTGAATGAACAGTTGTAAGTCGAGGACTACCTGTACTTCCATTTTTAAAGTTGCTCTTCCCTGTTCACAGTGAAGAGGGGGGTGATTTTTTCCCCCTAGGTTGTCATTGGATGATTGGAAGGATTCCAGCAAGCACAGGAGATAAATGAATATCTGCATATAGTGCACTCAAGGACAGAAGTTGGCATTCAGGGGGAGGACATGCTTCTGTGACCCCTATCCTTCAAGGAATATTTGATAACAGAAGAGTGTACAAGGCAAATTTAAATAAAAATGAGATATGCTGACTGTGCAATGCTCAGGAGGCAGCAACGCATTCCTCTTTCATGCAATCCCAATGTTTGTAAAGTATTGAAGGAAATTGTGCTAACTCATCACGTTATCTCAGTAACGATATCTGCAAACATGCCAGAAATGAAAGGATATATATTAACTAGAGTTATGCTTGCACATTATCTACAGCAATACAGGGTAAATCCATCCAGGAACGTATCCTGTTCAGTTTAAATATAGGGGGAAAATACTGGTCGTTTCCAAGAAATTGTAAAATTCATTGATTAAATAGTAATGTAGAGCAAAAAATTAGGGTACATTTTTACAATTAAAAGGCAACTATCTAACGAGATGACCACATCCAAGCAGACCACTGAAAGTACTAAGACTTCAGTGATTTATAGCAGAGGTTTCAAACTCGATTTCATTGAGGACTGCATCAGGGTTGTGTTTGACCTCCATTTGTGTGTGGTGGGGGGGCAGCTTGACGTCACTTGTGTCAGAGGCGCCTTTGGTGGCCCAAGTGCTCTGTCAGCAAAAACAGGCTCACAAGCTTCGTTTCTGGCTGTGACGGCCTCCTGCAACCCTCTGCCAATGAAAACAGAGCCCAGGAGGGCCATATGCAACCACAAGTAGCTCCGTTTCTGGTTGCAATGGTCTCCTGCAACCCTCTGCCAGAGAAAACGGAGCCCGGAAGGGTCACACACAGTCCTTGCAAGCTTCATTTTCAGCTATGATGGCTTCCTGCAACTCTCTGCAAGGCAAAATGGAGCATGGCAGGGCCACATGCAGGTCTCCTGAGCTCCATTTTCACTAGCAGAGACACCGCGGGCTGGTCCTTTGCTGTTTCCAGGGTGGCCCCGTGGGCCAGATCCCCGGCCCTTGAGTTTGACACCTCTGATTTATCGCAAGTGAAGAAAAGAAGGAGGGGTAATTCACAATGTTAGGTTGCTTTGCATTAAGACTATATAAAAGGATTTAAGACCCTACAATTGAAGGTGATGCTTAGCACTACTGAAAAGCTCTGCAAACAAATCAAGAAGCTGCTTAAATAAAATATCTCTTTTTTTGTACAGCTTAATTTAGCAAGCTAATATCAGCAGACTCCAAAATGTCCACAAAAAATGTTTGATATGAAAGACTGGGAAAAATTATTTAATTTTATTGTAGCTGCTCAGAGTCCATTGGAGTCGGACACCTATAATAAACTTTTTTTTAAAAAAAATAGTTCCATAGCAGAGAGAAAAAAATTCCTCATACCTGTTCCTGGCTTTGTTCAGCCAAGGACAACCTATTATTGGCCCAATAAAGTTTGTCCAAAAATGAACAGGTTTACCAGAATGGACAAAAACACAGCAAGTATAACTTTAGAAAGGTAAGATTTCTTTAGCCTTTAAAATTATCTTTTCATCTTAGTAGCCTGTTGTTCTCATAAGATGCAGGGTAACAGAGATGAAACAAGCATTCTTTTTTTTAAGGATAATTTTTGAAGGAAGTATCCTAGAAGATAATTTGCAAAGTAAACTTATGAAGATTTTTCCCAAGATGTAAAGAGAAAGATAAAAAGGAGGGTGAATCAAAACAATAGCTCAGCTGCAGCATTGGGAGAGGAGAAAGGAGAAGGACTTAATAGATAGATACCATAAATCTGGCAAAGGAACAAAGTAGTAAGCGGTAGAGAGAAATCAAATAACAACTTCCCTTCCATATAAGGTATACAAAGATATGTTCAAAGAGAACAAGTGTCCCCAGTGTCATGATAAATCCATCATTATGGGAGGAAGAACAAATAGTGTTAGTCATGAAGAAACTTTACCAGTGAAAGAACATCAAATGAGGGGTCTGTACAGACTTGTAAAGATGGCCACAGGAGTCATTCAGCTTGTATCCATGATGTCTTATCAGTTAACATATCTAAAAATGGAGATTAAATAAATTATAGGAAGGGGAGTAAAGGAATAAATTTATCTTCCTCCAAAGTTTGTTCAAGGGACAAAAGCAATGCAGATAATGAAACAATTTGTAAAATTAGCAGTGGCAGTCAAATATTCTTTTGTATCCTCCGTCATCATCACATGTGTCATATGGCTTTTCTTTCCGCCCTTCCCTCCCTCCCTTCTTCCCTTCCATCCCTCCCTTCCCCTAGTATTACATGCGCTTCTAAAAGTCAGGAAAAATAGTTTTAAATACACATGCAAGACTGCATTGCATTGCCATCTTGCATTTGGAGGTTGAATCACATCCGCTCAATTACAAAGGGTAATTTACAAAGGGTTACATAGCAGCGGTCCCCTTTGTGGCTCTGTAGACCGGTGGCAGCAGGGAGGGAGAGGGGATGGTTTTGTGCACATTTGTACACCACTTGCGCAGCAGCTCAGTCCCAAAAGGCTGCAGCCCTGTACTGAGCTGTGAATCGGGTTTGGTGCTTACCCAGATTTTTAGAGCGCAGATTAGGTAGCTATAGTAGTCTTAGACTGTATCAAATTCTCTCCAAAGCTCTCTTTAGGAAGAATAAACAAGCTTCTTCTTCTTCTTCTTCTTCTTCTTCTTCTTCTTCTTCTTCTTCTTCTTCTTCTTCTTCTTCTTCTTCTTCTTCTTCTTCTTCTTCTCCTCCTTCTTCTCCTTCTTCTTCTTCTTCTTCTCCTTCTTCTTTGTATTATTATTATTAGTATTAGTATTAGTATTAGTATTAGTATTATTAGTATCCCATTTATCAACTTAAATCCCAATGAAAATCAAAACTTTTTCAATTGTTTTTTCCTTTTAAAGATTTTACGATTCTTAATGAACTCTTCCTCCCCCAAGAGTATCTTCTAGTTTTGGTACAAAAGGACTCCAAGGACATCACAACTTTGTAACTTGGAATATCTGCCAAGTGTGTCTCTTATGTGAATTAGACGTTCCCTGATGATCTGTAGAAATGCCTTGGCTCTGTAAACAAGTCTAGGCCATGCCAATAATGTTAATCATGTACAAGAAAATATACATTTCCAGATAAATCAATTCTAGAAGAATATCCATAAATTTGCAGATATGCTCAATGATATGTAAATTGTAAACTTTAATTTTATGGCAAGGAATTGGATAAGAAATACCTTTTCACTTGGTAGGCCAAAATTCCTTAGCAATAATTCATTCTAAACTGCTATGTGTTTAATGATGAAGTAAATTACCACAAATTTGTGTCTGTTTCTAATGTTAGTCTTAATGGAAAGCCAAATAAACAAACAAACAAGAAAACAGATAGTGATAACTGTAGATTTACATATATTCAGATTTCTCAAGATATATCTTCATTTTTTTGCCTAGTCATGTTCCATCAGTCCAGAATCAAAAATTACTCTAAAATGTCTGGGATTGGAGTCATAATGGATTTTATGAACCATTGGTCATTTCACTGTAAATACATACACAATGTATAACATATATCTTAACTCCTTATCCAGACCCTCTCCTTTTTTAAAAGTTGAAACATGATAACTAGTCCTTCAGGTATCTATCTATCTATCTATCTATCTATCTATCTATCTATCTATCTATCTATCTATCTATCTATCTATCTATCTATCTCTATATCTATCTCTATATCTATCTCTATCTCTATCTCTATCTCTATCTCTATCTCTATCTATCTCTCTATCTCTCTATCTATCTATCTATCTATCTATCTATCTATCTATCTATCTATCTATCTATCTATCTATCTATCTATCTATCTAAAAAACCCTGGGATACAGAATCATATGAGAATGCTGAAAAATATCTACAGTCACATCCTACAGCAATTTACACTTTTGGAATTACCACAGCTGCAGCTAAATTTAAATCTAGTTCATTTTGTTGATCACACACACTTGTGTTTGTCTTCAGGCCCAGTAAAAGAATCCAGATAAATAACACATTGTGAGAAACAGTTGTGTTGGTTTATAGCACTAAAATTATATTTAATAAGTACAAATTTAACTTTTAGGCAGAATGAGTGGCGTTTTATAAAATTAATTTTTACTGTGGCCGAGTAAGCTATGTAAGACCTGCTTTATATCTGAATTATTTCCTTTGCCTAGTTTTATAGAAACCAAGGCAACTGGAAAGGCTTTTGAATGTGAGGTAGCTCATCCAGAATGGAATGAGTGAGCTGAATTCAGGTTGATGAGTAAGAATATATGTTGTGCTTTAAGTCTTCATGAGCCAAGAAATCCAGTTTAGGAACAGCTAAAAGCATAACCAAGGGCTGATTTAGTCCTTTTAACCCTTTAGCAATGTATATACATCCACAGGAAGATATTATCTTGCTGAAAAGCCCAATCCTGGAGTTTATTTCTGAGAGAAAAAAAATCTGCTTTGGAATAGGCTTTAAAATATATTAATAGAGGGTTCTCTAACATGATCTCCTTGAGGGGGTTGTGAGCAACTTACAGGAGTCACTAAATGTTTTAACATTTATCAGGTTTCCACAGGTAAAAATGACTACTGTCAATTCACCTCATGCATTTATCCCTGTTTTGCCCATTTCAAGTTGGACAGAGTTGCATTCAAGCTGCAATGCCAACATTTTGAAAGCCCTTGTGATGAAGTTTAATTACTACAATTAGGAGTTAAAGTATATGTATTCTAACTCTAGTGAATCAATTTTATTCCAGGAGGTTCATTTATCATGTTAGAGAATCACAGTACTACAAAGTTTGAAGTATGTACCATATTACAACTTTGCTCATATATATTTAAATCTAAGGATAGGCTCAGATAAATTTATTTGGCTTATTTTACTACTACTTGGATTCTAAACATGTGTTTCCATTTTAAAAGGTTTCAGTGAGTAGGTGCATGGCAGCATTTCATCCTACAAATGATAATTCTGGCACAAGAAATTGGTCTTTTTCCCAGCTCATTTTAATTAAAAAACTGCCCTTTCTTCTCTTTTTCCCCCCTCCCAAAGGGTACTTTATAAGAATCTGCCTAATAAATTCCTCATTAATCCATTTGTCTTATGAAATTAGACAAGTAATAGGTATGGCATGAAGAAAATAAAGCCTAGCCAACATTTTCAAATGTTTTAAATGCAGTATTTTCTATTGAATTGCAAGCCAATTAGCCAGTCAATTTTCCTTCAGATAAAAAATGACAAACTCAATAAAGACCAGCTTAATGTTTCCTAATACTGTTTTGTACTGCCTGAGCTTTCCATTAGCTAGGAGAATAAATATATCACAAAAGGGTTTAAAAACTGAAGTTAAAAAAAGTGTCTCTGTGGAAAAGCAACAGATTCTGATGCATCCACAGGTTTTAGAAATTTGGGCGTGATGAAACCCTGAGAAGAGGGATATAATAGACAGCCCTCCAGTTATTATTTGCTTGTTTGCTTGCTTTTTTTTTTTTGCGCCTACAGTAACCAAGAAAGTCTTAGCAGGTTATAAGGGAAGAGCTTTAGTGATCCTCAACAGTAAATCTCAAAGATAAGTTTGAGGATGAGGGAGGAAAGGCCTCTGTCCTTGTTAAAAAAAAAAAAAGATGGCTTTCAATATCTTATCTCTTTTGGTTCCTAGATGTATTGTTCCCATCTGGGCCTGAATCATAATAAGAGTCAGAGTTTTTGAATTCTTGGACGAAATTCTCTTTCCACAGAATGTCAAACTTCAAATGGAGTTAAGAAAGAGTAAGCAACCTCTATTTCATTGTAGGAATCTACAACAAATGGAGATATCAAAAATCATGACATATGCAGATGTGATATCATGATTTAATTGCCCTTCAGTGCTATGTCCTGATATTACTGGCTCACCCAACTCCCTTTACTTGTCTATAACACATAGAATGTTTCCGCCATACTGAATGGCTAGCAGTTGTTGCTTTTTTTTTTTTTTTTTTGAAATGGGGTGAAAGGCGAATGGAAGAAAATCCACCATTTGACACATATGGGAGGTAGGCTTTGCTTCTGTGATCTATTTAAACGTCTTGGCTTAATTCGGTAGCTCCCAATCATCAAAAGGTTGCCAAATTGTATTCATTTTGGGTGGAAGCACAAAACTTCTTCCCTGTTTCTAAATGGATCTTAGAATATGCCTAAGAAATAAGGAAAAAAATTAGTGAACTTTATAAAAGTGTGATGTATGACATCTAAGTCTTTATTGCAAGCAACGTTCCGGCATAGAACAAAACATGAAAATATCTTAGATGCTAAGTATTTTGTTGGCATTCAAACTCACCTGGAAATCCAGGTTCTGCTGTTATATGGAATCCTATTTATCTCCAATAGGTACCCCATATCATCTGTCCTTTGAAGGAGCACATCTCTGGGCCTTTTATTTATTAGATCTTTATACTGCCTTTATTACTTTATAAGTAAGTCAGGATGATGAACATACTTAATACCGCTTCCTTTTCCTTTTTTTTTCTATGAGATGGAATGATATGGGTGTGTGTAGATGGAATGGATTTAATCCTCCATACTGTATGCCACTTCAAACTCCTGAAGGCAAGGTGGGATGTAATAAATAAGGAATCAGACTGAAAGAAATATAACAGTTATTTATTCTGGCTTGCTGATTGCTCAACATAGCCCCTACTTTTGGGTGGCTGTTATACGAAACCAGTTGGTTACATCGGGTTTGGTTCTATGATATACTCCAATATGAACTGTCACTGATCCTTCACTCTATAGATATGTGCTCAGGCTGCCCTGGATCATCATGTATTTCATCCTCATCTTCATGCCATTTATAGATCAGCACAAAGGCAATTGTGATTGTTGTTAATGTGATATAGTATCCGTAAGTGAAGCTGTCACTTTTTCTGAACAAGTTGAAACTTTGGTTAGGTGCTCCTTTATATGAATTGATAATTTTCATTCTGAATCTACTGAAACGTGGCATCTCCATGGAACATGGAGAATTTTAGGAAATATATATATTTGCAGAACAAGCTTCACAGCTGTGGTTTTATTGTTGTTGTTAAAATATTGATTAATCTAGACGCGCCAGAATGACTGCAAAGGGCAGGAAGAACATGGATTAATCTTTGGGTAGAAAGCAGCCATTTTAGTTACACCAAAGAAACAATGCTAAATGAGCTTGCATATGATATTGCACCTGCCGCATTGCAGGACAAAATGGAGGTGGCTTCTGAAAAATACCTACTTATTTTTATTAAGCTATTGTCAACCATGTCTACAGCAATTCAAATACAATTTCTTGTGAGCAGGAGTCACTAATTTTCAAGGTGATGTACTAATGAATCATTTCTGTAGAATTACTTGCCAGCATGTTGCCAGATGCCAGCACCAGTCACACTTATACCTTTCTTGCTCCTTCACTTCTTATTCTCCTCTTTCGTACCCTACTTCGACTATGCTCCTTGGTTTCTGCTTGGAACAATAACCCTAAATGTACCTCAAGAGTCAGGGCATAATTTTGCACAGGTCAATGGAATTAATGCGATGGGTAGCTTTCTAGGTGGAAATCAAGACTTGGAAAAGAAAATATTCTCAATCAGGTTGGGAGACAAGATAGTGTAAAGGGGCTTGCAATGCAGAGTCATTGGTTGTATGATAGAGAGATCCTGTCTCATAATTTGATAATGTAATCTGACAGCACTACAATTTAATCTGATAGTTGGGCACATCACTGCCCATGCCACTAAATTTTGGACCTGTTGAAGTTTCTGGGTGGTGTTCAAGGCAGCCCTATATGTAGAACATAATAGTGTTCAATAGTTCTCAAGCCATGAGGTAACCAGGGTGTGACTGACTATCTGAAAGTTATGGATTTCTGTACTGGGCAGCAGGGTGGACCAGATGATCTTAAAGATTCCTTCCAACCTCTTCTACAATAATATTTTTGCAATGTAGTTGGTCAGGTTAGAAGAGATGCATGATGCCCACTAAACTCTTCTGAGAAAGTGTTCTAGAAATTCTCAATATTGTTGCATGCCTCTGAAATATATGAATTTTCCACATGTGTTAATATGCTGATTCCCAATACAAATTCCAAGGAAGTTCTGCATTCCATAGGGAGAGAGATGAGACACAAGATACTGTAGCTGAATTCTGGCAAGACTAATGAACCTGGAAAGAATACATTGGTGTGTCCTCAAAATAGGTGCGCAGCCTATTTTGGAGCACTCTTTCAATGAATGACTTTGGGGATACTATAAGATCCAGCTTTGCCAGTAAAGAACCTTTGTATTGGTTTCAGCTGATTTGTATGTATCATTTTTTTCAGTAGAAACTGTTTGACCCATATGTCCCTGCTCAGGATAACCTGGTAACCTCCTTAATGAATTAAGTGAGGTAAAGCTCAATACATGGATCTGCCTTTAAGGATGACCTAGAAACTTCAGCTTGTAGAGATTGTGGCCACTACCATTAAATAAAGCAGCTTGTTGGGATTACGTTTCACTGGAGATAGGCAACATGACACCTTTCAGATATTTTGGAGTAGGATTCCATAAGTCACAGCCAACACAGTCAATGGCCTGCAACATATAGGGAGTACTGAATATCATACTGATTCTGGTGGAATTGCACTTCATACCAACTTACTCCTAAGCCCAATTCACAAAGTTGATACTAATTGCTTGAGATAAGTATTAGGATTGCTTCTCTATATGTGATTGTCCTCATGTCTTGAGAATCTGTAGGAGCTATTCTCAAACCAACCTTGTAGGGAAGATACATCATGAGACATCTGGGGGGGGGCATTCTGTGGAAGAGCTTTGCCATTCATATTTGGCTCTCATCAATTTTACAATCTATTGGTTCCAGGTCAAAACTTTATTCCTACAAACTTAACTTATCTTGTTTATTCTGTTTTGTTTTAGATTTAGATGTGTGCCAAAAACAAACAAAACTTGGACCAGCATCTATAGTTTGTTTTATTTTACTCTGCAACAACCCTTTGAAATACACATAGTATGACATAGTGGTTAGAATTCATTAAGTCATTCACCAACAATTCAAATCTCCATTCAGCCATGAACCATAGTAACCTGATGACTTTGGTCAAAATCACTCCCCTGTTCTCTTTTTTTAAACAGTATAAAATCAAAATTATATTTTAATAACTTTAGCCATAAATCTAAAGCAAATGTGACGCAAACCATTTTATGACTTACACAAGAATCCAAATTAGCCTAAGTACTCCAAAGCAGATGTCTAGTTTCACTAGAACATTAGCTTTTCTTATTTTTTAATTTAGATTACGTTTTTTAATAGAATAAAAGACTACTCTAAAAAGACAGGAAAGTGCAAGGAATGGAAATAACGGGGAAAAAACCCTAAAGCTAAGAAATATATGAATGATTTTAGACCTTCTTTTCAAAAGATAATTACAATCTCCCTTTTAATATTATACAAATCCCTTCAGCCTCTCACTTAATACCTTATATAAACTCCTATTTCAACCACTATAGCCAATTTCTCCAAATAAAAGGCAATCTACATCAAAAGTAAAGTCATAGAGTATTAGCTACCAGTAGTTCATCTGTCAGTCTGTAAATAAAGATGCATATTCAACCAAAAAGAAATCTATCTTATGAACAACAACCAGTAGTGGGATTCAATTTTTTTGTACTACCAGTTTTGGGTGGCGTGACTTCATCGGTGTGGCGTGGCTTTGTGGGCATGGCAGGGGAAGGATACTGCAAAATCCCCATTCCCAACCCACTCCTGGGGGAAGGATACTGCAAAATCCACATTCCCTCCCCACTAACCTGCTTTCCAGCTCAGTTATCCTGTTCAGGGCAACAAAAGAAGATCAGCTGGGAGGCAGTGGAGGCGGACCCGCCTATTTGCCAGTTCTCCAAACTACTCAAAATTCCGCTACCGGTTCTCCAGAACTGTCAGAACTGGCTGAATACCACCTCTGATAAAAACCACAGAAGCCCTCCTCAGTTTTCAGTACCTAACCCTAGTCTCAAGAACAGACAAAAAGTAAATCTCAAAAGAGCTAAGGAAAAGTCCTCTTTACAGTACAGTTTTCCAAAAAGATATCAGGGTAAGTGCCAATCAAATCTCTGGAGACAGGCTGTCCTATAAAAGACATTTCTAAAATATGTAGGGAAACTTGAGATTCCCACTGGAGATGACCATCTGCAACAGGTCAGCTCCACATACCCACCAACTTCTCAGAAGTCTTCCCTAGGAAGTAAAGGTTGGTGACTGGGTAGTAGCTGGCCAATATAACTGGCCTTTGTTAATTGAGATTAGAGTCAGCTGCCATGGTACTGATGGTTCAGGGAGGGTTTTGTTGTTTTTGTTGCTGTTTACATTTTGGAATTTTATTACTTGTTTTTAAGGGTTTTATGCTATATTGTAACCTGCCAGGACTCTGTTTTTTAATTGCTGTGATACAGTAGTATAATAAACAGATAAACCACTGATTATAGCACCAAGGAAAACAAGCCATGGTCTGAATTTTATTTCCCCATAAATATTGCAAAAATTCTAAGAACGTCCTGCCCAATAAGGATAGTATTTTAATTTTTAAAAATTCCCTAGATTAGTAAAGAAATACAGGGTTCCACCACAAAAGCGCGTAGGACAAAATCGCGCTCGACAAAAGCGCGCTGTGACGTCATCACAGCGCGACGAAAAAGTTCAAAAAATGTAAAAATAAAGCGAAAACCTTACCCTAAGCCCCCCAAACCTAACCCTAAACCTAACCCTAAACCTAACTCTTAACCTAACCCTAAACCTAACCCTAAACCTAACCGTTAAAGTAACGAAAAACCTAACGCTAACCCTTAACCTAACCCTAACGCTAACGCTAACGCTCTAAAGCTAACCCTAACCCTTAACCTAACCCTAACCATAACCCTAAACCTAACCCTTACCTTTATGTGAATCGGCTTGCTTTAATTTAATTTTTATTAATTTTTATTTGAATTTTTCGATCTTTTTCGTCGCGCTGTGATGACGTCAAAGGCGCGATTTGGTCGATCGCGCTTTTGTCGTCCGCGCTTTTGACGGGTCACGGAAATACAGTACATTGCAGTGTTAACCATTGTTGTAAGCAGTCATCTTAGACTTAAGGCCACGATGACAACATAGCAAGTTCTTAAATTTTAAAACTTAAATAAGATGGTCTGGGAATCTAAACCTAAAAAAAAAATGAGTTGCAGGTTTTAGTTTGGAATGAGGAGTATTTACTGTACAACCTGCTGAAGCTCTCTTGGTTATAAATGGATGAAATCAACCCAGAGCATGTCTACAGCAGGTGAAGAAAGGGAAGAAGCAGACCACCTGAGTCTCAATGGTTTTCTGTGAAGGAGTTCAGTTGATTTTGCCCTAGGCAGAATTCAGTCAACAACAGCTGGGACTGCACAGCTGTAAAGAACTGTCACGGGCAGCTGGTTCCCAAGGCTGTGTTTTCATATAATAACCATTAAAATATTAGTGGCCCCTGAATAATAGTATGCACTCCATATATTTACAGCAAACACTTCTATTTGGTAAATTTACAGATTTCACCCTTCCTAGATTCTGCTGTTTCCAACTTTACTCAAAATATTCTAGTGATATATAAAACCTGTTTATTTTTCTCTCCTATCAACCCATATGCTGTAAGACAAGGTGGGGAACTACCGTATGTCCCCTTTATGAATTGTAAACTTCAACTCCCAGAAGTCCTGAGCCACCATGTCATAAAAGGTCCTTAGTTCCCCGCTCTTGCTCTAAGGCCTTGCCCTAGGAGTGTTTGAGTCCTATTCACTGGATGTTGGATGTTACTGGAATGTTTTTTTTGCTGGATTCACCATCTTGTTCCTTTTCTCTTTTGTAGTTTTAAGGTTTTAAAATTGACCTATTGTTTTTATCTTGCTTAGTGCATTGTGAGCCATAAAGACAGAATTGGGTAACATCAAATTGAATAAATGATTTTTTTTAGATTTAAGCCCACTAAGATATGTACTTAACTTTCATGCTCATTCCTATTAAGACATGAACTAAAATCCAACAGACATAAATAAAATACACTATACCAGCTACAATAATTCCTCTTTTATTCACTGCTTCCTTTTCCATGTAATCCTAGCCTTCACAAAGTATTTGAACAAGCAGCTAGTTGCAGATCTGGCATCTTTCTCTGTAAGTCATTCCATAGATACAGAAGTATAATGAGACCTTTCCTCTCATGTAATTTACTGGCAGTGCCGTATGTCTCTCTTCAAAAATGTTTATTCTCCTTATGCTTCATTGAAATAACTCACTTGGATGATATAAAAAAAGCAGACACTTAATTTCTTACTGATACATACGCACATGCTATGCATATGTACCTAACTGCAAATCACTCTTAAAAGGACCAAACAGAGCAAAATCAGCCCATGTGCTATCAGGGTTCATTTATACATTAAAAAGCAACAAACTGAGCTTTCCCACTGAATATTTTTAACTGGCAGCAGTAGCAAATCCAGTTTTGTTGTCTAGCAATGTCCCTGCGCTGCACAAATGTTTTGAAATCTTGCAGTATTTATATTTTACATCTTACAGTGTATCAGGGATGTGCAGTCAGGGGAGGAATGAGGCAGGGGAGGCGGGGCCTCACCAGTGTCATGAAGAAAAGAAAAGAAAAGAATAATTAAAAGGAAAAAGGCTAAGGTAGTTGCTGACAGAGTCACAGTGGATGACTCTGCTTAGTGCTTAGCTGCAGTGGGAGGCGAGAGAACTACGGGCCTCCTTTACTCTAGCTTTATGATCACTTGAGCAGAGTTAAGCAAGGGTTAACAGGCAGAAAATTCCTTATGCAAAGGAGGCACATGTTCTCTCGCCTCCTGTAGAGGGCTTTTTAGAGTTCTCTGGGAGCAACTAGCTCAGTCTGACTCAGAGCTCTGGCCTTTCTCTTTTTACATTTTTTTTTCTTTTCATGAGGGCAGAGTTGAAATCCTCTCTGAAACAGCTGGAAAAGGTGCGTGTGTGGGGAGGGGGGAGGAATTAAAAAAGTTTGATTGCATGCAGAACCACGTTGCCTTTTCAAACACACACAGCTGGATAAAAGTATATAAGCCCAGCTTCACTGATTACGTTTGAAAAGGCAACATGGCTTCACCTGCAATCAAAGGCTCCGGAAGGCAGCAGGGGAAGGAGGGGTGTGTGTGTGTGGCAGAGGAGCTGCTTTCAAGCCATTGGAAAATATATCCAATCCAACTTCTGTGTTCGTTTTTGTTTGAGAGTGAGTGAGTGAAAGAGGGATCCAACTTCTCTGTATGCGTGTGTCTGTTTGAGAGAGGGGGGAGGGAGGGAGAGAGGGAGGAAGGAGGGGGAGGGAGAAGAAAAAGTGGGAAAACTTATTTTGCAAGGGGGAAAAATGCTGTCACTTTAAATCGGAACTGAGCATACCTGGCTGTGGAATTCTGGGAGTTGAAGTCCACAAGTCTAAAAAAATTGCTGCCTCACCAGCCATAAAGCTCACCGCACGTCACTGCAGTTTATTATACTTAAACATATAACATCAGGACAGTCATTAATTACAATAACATATATAGTCTAATTTAATTATTTTGTAGGACTTTTCTTTGTGTGTGTGCAACATTTGTTATTTATATATTTAAAATATTTTCTGTTCATGCAAAGCATTAGGGATGGGGGAGTTTGCCCAACTGTACATTAGTTCATACTGTGTAATATATAATAGCAATAGCAGTTAGACTTATATACTGCTTCATAGGGCTTTCAGTCCTCTCTAAGCGGTTTACAGAGTCAGCATATTGCCCCCAACAACAATCCGGGTCCTCATTTTACCCACTTCGGGAGGATGGAAGGCTGAGTCAACCCTGAGCCGGTGAGATTTGAACAGCCGACCTACAGAACTCCAGTCAGCTGAAGTAGCCTGTAGTGCTGCATTTAACCACTGCACCACCTCAGCTCCATATAAAAATGACAAGTGTGCTTGTGTGGCCTTTTAAAGTCTGAAATATGGGGAAAATGATGGATAAATGATTTCATAAACAATTTTATTATGTTATTTGATATGTCAAGTGCAAGAGAGTCTGTTTGAGTTGTGTGATCAATTTAAGCAATCTCCAGTCCTATCTTTCATAATTCCCACATTTTAGGTCTGTTTACTTTTTCTAAATCAATACTATACAGTGTAGTTCCAGTATAAGAAATCTGCTGATGAAAAGAGCTGGTAACACACATGTATATATGCTACTTGGCTCACATTTAGCAATACAAACCACACTGATGGCTGCATGGAAGTGGCCTTCTAATAAGCCCCAGAGGCAATATTTTGTTGAAAATCTTGCTGGAAATCGATTACAGGTTGCCCTTGACTTATTCATTTAGTGACCATTCAAAGTTACAACAGCACTGAAAAAAGTGACTTATGACTGGTTCTCACACTTACAATGGTTGCAGTATCCCTACAGTCACATGATCAAAATTTGGATGTTTTGCAACCGACATTTATATACAATATTTATATTTATATCCGGGCACATGTGATTGCCATTTGCCACCTTCCCAGCCAGCTTACGACTAACACAGACAATGGGGGAACCAGAATTCACTTAACAATGATATGATTCACTGCAGTGCTTCTCTTTACTGTGGCAAAAAATGATTGTAGACTCGAACGCAACCCACTTAAAAACAGCCTTGTTTAATACTGGAAATTCTGGGCCCAATTGTCATCATAAATTGAGGATTACCGGTAGTAGAAAGTGCAGTTAACCTAAGGTGACCAGATTTTCAGATTGGTAAAGAGGGACACCTTTAACCAGGGGGGGGAAGAGGCTTGATTAAAAATTTTATACGGAGCAACAAAAATTTTCATACAATGCAAAAATAGTATTGTAATATTTTTTTTTATTTCAACATAACTACAATTTACAAATATAAATTATAACTGTTGCCAAACATCAAAATTTTGATCACGTGACCATGAGGATGCTGAATGGTCGCTAAGTGTGAAAATGGTCTCTAAGTGTGAAAAATGGTCATCAGTCACTTTTTTCCATGCCATAGTAACTTTGGTCACTATACCACCTTTCTTGCCACAGTTCTTAAGTGAATAACTGCAGCTGGTATTTTGTATTTTGGAAAGAATCTTTTTTTAAATAGTCTAAGACAATTTAAAAAAAGAATCCACACAGAATAAATTGAAGTAAAACATTTCAAACTATTCCACACAGAATAAATTGAAATAAAACTATTTTTAAAAATTCTCTGCACAATACATTTCAAAGTATTGTGCATAGAATTTTTAAAATGGTTTATTTCAATTTATTTTGGATAGAATCTTTTTTTAAATAGTCTAAGACAATTTAAAAAAAGAATCCACATAGAATAAAACTATTTTAAAAAATCCTATGCACAATAAATAAAATATTATTTTAAAATACATTAAAAAAATAAAAGAAAAAACCCAGCTCACTTACCAGCAGGCAGGCACTCCAAGTCAATCCAGAATGATGTAGATGTTAATACAAAGAACTGAGCAAATTAAAATGGTGAAATTAGTCCCAGGGAAATATTTTTCAAAAAAATCTTGCCACCATTTTTCCCACACGAGCCGACCTCCAACCTCCGTGCCCCTCCCCTCCGGGAAATCCAGGAAGGAACAGTCGCTACTACTCTAGCCAAAGTATTTCCTGGAGCTCTATGGTACTGGGTCATCTTTTCTTATAAAAGTAAGTAAAAGGGGCGGGGGGGGGTTCCGTTTTCTTGCTTTAATGTTTTAATATCTTCAATGAAAGTATTGAGACAGAGAGAGAGGTTAGACAGAGTGTCTTTTGTCTTGCCCCAGTTAGGATTTCTTAAGCAAATCCACTGCACTTTCAACATGAAGCCAGAAAATCGGGAAACGCAGTGGGACAAATTGTTAGAAATCATGACTGTCCCGCCAAAATCGGGATGCCTGGTCATCTTAGTTAACCCCACCTGCTGTTTATAGCTCCTCATAAATATCTGAGAAGGACTAGCTGGAGCATTGTCCAGTCCAGCAGAGGTAATCCCATGCTTTTAAAATACCCCAGTGGTTTGCATTTTAATTTTTCAACAGCCCTTACACTATGTTTTATGCTACATGTTTCCCTATGATGCTACTCTTCAGATGTATTGGAACAGCAAGCTCCAGGATTCAATGTTGTCAATGGCTAGGGATTATGGTCCCAATATAACCAGAAAGCATCTGTTGTAAGACTATTCCTTACAATCCAAGATTCTAAATAGCCCAATGCATTTTATAAAAACCAACAGATACTGTTTTCCTCTCAAATCCCTGTCTACATTTTCTGCAAAAAAAACCCCATCTTTCTAAAACTGCAAACACTATTAAAGGCTGAGAACGGGCAGGCTCTGTTTATTTTGATCCATATTCTCTGAGATAATTTAGTATATGAAGCGGGTTAAATGAAGTATGAATAAAGGTAGGTTTAGGGCAGAAAAGGGAAATGCTTTTTTATATAGGCTTTAAAGAATAATAGCCCCAATTTTCAAGATCCAAAATCATCTTGCTAAGATGTTAGCCATATTGAACACAATATGAATAACTTCGGAATCACCTGGGGTGGCAAATGCCAGATTCATAAATAGCAATAGAGCTAAGATATTATATACCACTTTATAGTGCTTTACAGCCCTCTCTAAGCATCTTACAGAGTCAGCATGTTTTCTCCAACAATTTGGGTCCTCATTTTATCCACCTTGGAAGGATGCAAGGCTGTGTCAACCTTGAGCCTGGTGAGATTTGAACTGCCAAATTGCAGGCAGTCAAAAGTCAGCAGAAGTGGCCCACAGTACTGCACTCTAACCACTGCACCACCATGGCTCTCAAGAAGACTTTCTCTAGAAGAGAAGACCATTGAAATAGACCATTAAGCTTTGCAAGTCTTTCCATTGAGCAGATCTGAATATAGAATGTTCAGTGATTCTTAACCTTAGCAACTCAAGATGTGTGGACTTTAACTTCCCGAATTCCCCAACCTTCATGGGAATTAGAGTCTACACATCTTCAAGTTGCTGAGGTTGAGAAATGCTCATATCTCTATTTTCCTTTTCCTTGATTTCCTGTTTCCTAGATGCACCTGATGGATTTCTTTTGGACAGTAAATACTTTTTGTACATGTGGGTCTCATCCAGCAAGGCAATTCTCAAGGACCACCTTTAATTCCCAATGCATTGGTTCACAGAATCCATCTTCCATATACAGTGTCAAAGGAGGAAACCTAAAATAGATTTTTTTCCTCTGACAATTATCAGTATTCTCTTGTTTTCCCTCCTCCCTGTTTGATTATCCCAGGTGTCTAGCTGTATCTTGCTTCCAATAGAAACTCTTGTCAAAAGCTGGCAGATGGTGCCCAGGAGAATCAAGTCAACCCTTCCAGGTTCCTTTTGACCACCTGTAATAGTTATTCTGCAGAATGGCTCATAGTCTAGATGTCAGGCCAGCATGGCGGGGGTGGGGGCAATCCCCCTTCTCAAAATGCTCCAGTTCCCATCGCTGGTGCTTCCCCATTTGGCAGACGATGCGGATTCTTTCTGCCTCTCCATTTGATCACACCTCGTTGTTCTGCATCCCTGTGTGTGTGTGTGTGTGTGTGTGTGTGTGTGTGTGTGTGTGTGTGTGTGTGTATAAATAGCATTGCTTCTCTTTCACCAGCAAAGGGAATCTTCCTACCCACAACATGACAGGGGTATCCCTCCTCCCTTTTCTTGCCTGCACACTGAATCCCCCCCCCCCCCGCTTCCCTCACTGCGGTGGTGCAGCTACTTTTCCCATCCCTTAACTGCTGGGAGCTTCACTTACAGCACGGCAGATACTTGAGGTAGGGGTAAACAAAAATGCTTTGCATGATAAAGACTTTCTTAAAAACTGCTGATTTGCTTCATGTGCTGTAGCAACTACTGGGGCAGGGGGTGGGGGGGAAACCCCACTCCCTCCCTTGCATTCCTCCCTCTCCCCACACTGTTGATCTAGCTGCCAGGTCACAATTCCCTGCTGCAGCTTCCAGGACCAGTTGCTAGGCAACCTTCCCCACTCCCTTTGCTGTGCAGCATGACTGCTATTGGGCCCTTCACAGAGAGGAGGCAGAAAAACATGGTTCCCTACTTATATGAAGGAGTAGGCTACCTTAGTCTTATCTCTTCAGCCCCTTTCATTCCAGACAGCCTTTCTTTAATTTGCTTGTCTGTTTTCTTCCGTTTATCACAAGTTTTTTTTTAAAATTCTCCAGATGGAGAGACAAGCACAGTGGAAGAAAATGTGATGAAAAGCATTTCTTCCTGCTCAGGTTATGGATGTGCAGCGTCTGCTCTATGATCTGTTCTGCCTTCTTGCAATATCTGATAGGATTGTTTTTCCTTTAAGATCCATTTCGGTTTCATTTGCAAAAAAAACCAAACCTCCATAACCTACATATATGCTTAATTTTTTCAAAGTAGACATTTCCAGACAGATGTTAGATCGATGCCCCACCCTTTCTCCAATTAAGTAGGGGCAAAAACTTTTGTAGGGCAGGAGAAACTGAGAGGGAAGCATCCGTCTCAGAATCCTAGTGAGGTTTATGGCTAAATGGCAGTTTGGATTTAATTTTGGCTTGAGATTTATTCTAATGCTCTTGCAATGTAATAGCTAACCCCAGTAGCTCAGGGTTAGTTTGTTGTAGCACTGGAATTTTTCAACTTTGATTTTTGAGTTGCGCCCATTTTCATTATCATTCCCAGTGATAATGGCATCAATGGAGCATTTCTGGGGGATTCTTGGCAGGATTCGTCTGCATTATTGGTTTGGTGTGTGCTTAGATGCCATCCTACCCAAGTATGTGCAACAAGCAGGCAAAGCAGAAAGTACAATCCCTGACAACCAATGAATTTCATTTCTCCAAAGCTCCTGGGCTGAAGGTGTTACGTAGCAGAATAATGAGATGTCTGCTTTTCAAAAACGAAGCTTGGAGAATGGTAATATGCTAGGAGCCTATTTTGTGAGGATTCTTTATGAATCCATTCTGCAGTGAAAAGGCACTCAACAGATACTTAAACTCGTTCAGAGCCCGAGAGATTTTGACTCACGCAGTTACATAATGAAAAAGAGGTTAATAATAATATTTATAGCAGTTCTTATTAATGTTATTAAAGTACGCATCTTCTGCAGTTAATTTTCCTCTGACCACACTCTCCTGCCCTATCCCCACCCACCCTTTGTATGTATATATTCATAAATCACAGCAACACTTCATACTGCTGATGAATCAGGCAGAAGTCTGCACAAAAATAAACCTTAACACATTTATGTCTTTAAAGTGCCATAAAACTCACTGATGCTTCTTTGGCAAGTAGATTAATAGAGGCTTTCCCTCTCTAAGCAGTAGATTTATTTAAACCATCATAGTAAGCAAGGTAAGAGATGCCTGGAGCAACAGCAGCCTATGAATAAGAAAAGCTTGTAAAGTTAAGTCTTATTAGTATTTTACATAATTTATCTCTTGTGGATGATATTTGTGTTTAACTTATAGAATGCACAAGATGTGGCAATATTCCACAACAACCAAAACTTCTACTTGGTGGCAATATACTTAAGTCTCAGGTGCAAAAGACAGGCTGTAAAGATGAGACGATAGTGGATTTCTGATACCTTAGTATTATGTAGTCCTCATCTTACATAACCGTTCGAAGTAATGATGATACTGAAAAAAGTGACAACCAGCCTCCCACTTATGACCATCTCAATGTTCCCCATGGTTACATGATCAAAATTTGAGTGCTTGGCAACTGGTATGTATTTACAATGGTTACAACATCCTGGGATCACATAATCATCATTTCCAATCTTCCCAGGCAGATTCCAACAAACAAAGTCAATGAGGGATTCACTTAACAACTGTGTGATTCTCTTTCTGACTGCAGTATTCACTTAACAACTATAGCACAAAAAAAGTCTTAAAATTGGGTGTAATTCACTTAACAGCATTGCTTGGTTATGGAAGTTATAGTCCCAATTGTAGTTGTAAGTTGAGGATGACCTCTGTTGAGACAGGATTCTGGTCATTATGTCCATACTGATATACCTAGCTAGTAATCCTAGGAATTAAACCATGGCATCTGGTTTTTCACTTTAACTTATATCCATGTTCCCATATCCAATCCAAGGATAAGTTGCTTTTTCTGGTGGACAAAACTGTACTGTAATTCATTGATTGATCATATTTCTACACTAGCCATCTCACCTAAGTACAGTCAAAATATAAAAAGTGGTAGAAAAGCATAGACAAAACAAAGTTAAAAGGGAGTTAAGAACAAAGTTAAAATAAGTTTTTAAAAGGCAAAAGGGGCACTCTCACCTTACCAGACATCCACAGAGCTGAATATGACACCCCCTTCCCCATGCCAATTGACAGAGCAAGGTCTTAATACTCTTAATACAGGGCAGGAGAAACAGCTAAGAAGATTCTCTTCCTAGATCACACCAACTATAATTATTTAATGAGATTTGCAACATACGCTCCCTGCTTGACCAATTCATCAGGTAGTCTAGTCCCATGCCATGAAGAGCTTTAAAGGTGATAATCAACACCTCAAATTGAATTCAGAAGCAAACTGGCACCCAATCCATCTTACATAGCAGAGAGGTTTCATGAGTTTATTTCATGTAGCTTTACCTTTAATCAATATTGTTTTATGTTATTATTTATTCCATTTGTATAGCTGCCCATCTTATCAAGTTACTCTGGGTGCCAAGCAACATTTTGAAAAATAAAAGCAATTACAATAATACAACATATGCAACAGCTGAGAATAAATCACATTTCATAATTACTAAATTAACGGAGTAACCGGTTCCTATGGACAGCCAGATTTCCAGATATAGGTTCAGAACCAGGTCTTTAGGGTCACACAAAAGGTCATCAGCGTTGGAGTCACCCTGACCTCCAGAGGATCAATGTTCTATAAGGCAAGTGCTTTATCAGAAAAGCTATGTCTTCTAGGCGTCACCAACAGGCATTTTTTGGCCAATGGGATCGGAAACATGCAGATCCTGACCAGATCAAACAGATAGAAACAACTGGGAGAAAAGTTCGTTCAAATAATTGTTAATCGTAAAGATAAACATAAACTTGAGTCAAACTTGATTTGCAATGACCTGACTTGACAAAGACATCCAAGAAGTTTGCTATTGATCTTTTCCAAGATACCTTAGTACTTTTGCTTTGTCTGTTGCCTCCAGCTCTGGCATTTATTTCTGATTTCCTGGCCAAGTGCTAACTGGATCCAAGTCTGTTCAGTTTCCAAGCTCAGACAAAATCAGACAGACCCTTCTACCTGCAGCAACCAATATTAAAATTTTATTTATAACCTCTGCCATTTAGAAGAAAAAAAGGATTTTAAGTTATGGGTGGAGGTGAATAATCATTTTGGAAATATAGTACAGGTAGTCCTCGACTTACAACAGTTCATTTAGTGACTGTAACAACGGCACTGAAAAAAGTGACTCGTGAGAGGGATCTTGGAGTCCTAGTGGACAACCATTTAAATATGAGCCAGCCGTGTGCAGCAGCTGCCAAAAAAGCAACACAGTTCTAGGCTGCATAAACAGAGATAGAAGCAAGATCACGTGAAGTGTTAATACCACTTTATAATGCCTTGATAAGGCCACACTTGGAATACTGCATTCAGTTTTGGTCACCACGATGTAGAAAAGATGTGGAGACCCTAGAAAGAGTGCAGAGAAGAGCAACAAAGATGATTAAGGGACTGGAGATTAAAACATATGAAGAACGGTTGCAGGAACTGGGTATGTCTAGTTTAATGAAAAGAAGGACTAGGGGAGACATGACAGAAGGGTTCCAACATCTCAGGGGTTGCCACAAAGAAGAGGGAGTCAAACTATTCTCCAAGGCACCTGAGGGTAGAACAAGAAGCAATGGGTGGAAACTAATCAAGGAGAGGAGCAACTTAGAACTGAGGAGAAATTTCCTAACAGTTAGAACAATTAATCAGTGGAACAACTTGCCTCTAGAAGTTTTGAATGCCCCAACACTGGAAATCTTTAAGAAGATGTTGGATAGCCATTTGTCTGAAATGGTATAGGGTTTTCTGTTGGACTAGAAGACCTCCAAGATCCCTTCCAACTCTGCTATCGTATTGTATGTATTGTATTGATTGTTCTTCACACTAACAATCATTACAGCATCCCCATAGTCATGTGATCAAAATTCAGATGCCCGGCAACTGACTCATATTTATGATGGTTGCAGTGTCCCAGAATCATGTCATTGCCTTTTGAGACCTTCTGATAAGTAAAGCCAGACTCCTGTGTTACTAACTTAACATTTGCAGTGATTCATTTAACAACTGTGGCAAGAAAGGTCACAAAATAGGGCCAAACTCACTTAACAAATGTCTCACTTAGCTGTAGAAATGTTGGGCTCAATTGAGGTTGTGACTCAAGAACTACCTGTATGAGATTCATTTATTTAGTGGCATTTTTCAAACTTGGTAATGATGAAATGCATGTAAAAATGCAAGTAGAAAAATAGGGACCACCTTTGGTGGGAGAGTTACAGCGTTCCGTGCGCCTTCAATGTTTAGTCATGCCGGCCACATGACCATGGAGATGTCTTCAGACAGCGCTGGCTCTTCAGCTTTGAAATGGAGATGAGCACCGCCCCCTAGAGTTGGAACGACTAGCACATATGTGCGAGGGGAACCTTTACCTTTAATGATGAAATTGGCTATCATATAATGGGTACATATATGGGGGAGTAGGCACAAATACTGACATTTAAAGTCATAAAGATATTTTAGGAAGCCAAAAATTCTCATCCATTTTCTGGTAATGTGACATCTGGGTACATTGTAACCAGGATTCAGCTGTACCACAAGAAGCCATCATCTTGATCGGCATCTTTAGATTGTGCCACAAGGGATAGGATTGGAGACTATGAAAATATAATGCTGTTCCCCCTTGCCTCATCAGCCTTCTGCAACACCTCACTCGGAATTCCAGCACCATTAGTACTAAACATTTGTTCCTCAGCATTTTTAGCAATGCTGGATGAGTAATTCCATCTGGAGCTGTGGTTTAAAATTCTCAGGTGGCACAGCACAAAGACCACCAGACAGGATTCAGCAATGATTTTCTTCACACTGCAGCTCCTAAATTAGATGGCTGCAAGTAAATCTAAGTAGGTGGGCAAAGAACAAGAGCTAACCAGCAAAATTTAGCAAGGTTTACTCTGCTCAGAAAAAAACCTCTCCTTTGTTGCACATTTGTTTTCTGACTCCACACAGGATATTTTTTGTTAACTTGCATATTAGTATATTTCCAGGGCAGCTTGCACTTCTTCCAAATATCCCACTTTTAAGAACAAAGTGCTATGTTTTGTCTCTTAAGAAATTGTGATTTTTTCAGCAACCACTGCAGATCACTCAGACTCCTCCAGAAGAGTTTCTGGCATCAATGAGCAATAATCCAATATTGCTTTGTCATCCATTGCTTTCTATTAGGTATTCAAACTAGGCATGCTATTTTTTTAAGCACTGTCAATGTCTCTGTACTCTGAAGTTCAACTTCTTGCAAAGTAGAAGTGCATAATTAGAAATACAAGTAGTCCACTGTACATTTGAGCCCCACATTTCTGTTGTTAAGTGAGACCGTGGCACGACAAAACTGCGCTCGTCAAAATAGCGGTGATAAAACCATGTCGCTAAAGCCGCGACGTCATCACCATGCGTCATCACCGCCATGACAACAGCGCGGCGACAGAAGGGCGCTTTAAAACAGTGCGGCGGCAGAAAGCCGATTTAAATTAAGGTAAGGGTTAGGATTAGGTTTAGGGGTTTGCTTTAGGTTTAGGGTTAGGTTTAGGGTTAGGTTTAGGGTTAGGTTTAGGGTTAGGTTTAGGGTTAGGTTTAGGGTGCTGAGTGCTTCGGAAGGCGCGGATTTGCCCTCCGCGATTATGTCATCGCGGTAGGGTCGCGTTTTTCCTTAGCGCTTCGAACGGCGCGGATTAGCCCTTCGCACTTATGTGTCCGCTGATAAGGGCTTCGCGGTTTTGTGGTGGAACCAAGTGAGACACTTAAGTGAGTTTTGCCATATTTTACAACCTTTCTTCCCACAGTTGTTAAATGAATCGCTGCACTTGCAGCGATTCACTTAACAGTTGTTAAATAAATCTGGCTCCCCCATTGACTATGTTTGTCAGAAAGTTGCAAAAGCTGATCACATGACCCTGGGACATTGAAACCCTCATAAATATGAGTCAATTGCCAAGCATCTGAATTTTGATCACATGACCTTGCGAATGCTGCAATAGTTTATGTGTGAAAAATGGCCACAAGTCACTTTTTTCCACATGTTGTAACATATGGTCATTAAAATGAACTGTTGTGAGTTGACTACCTGTATACTGCTTTTGATTTTTAACCTAAAAGAATGATAGAGTATTGTGTTACTCTTGCTGAAAATTTTCTTGGAATATTTCCCCTACAGTTAAAATGCAATCAGTACGCGTTGAAAGTGATTCTGTGAAGAGACACCCTCCCCTTTACACTTTTGTTTTGACTTACCATATCTTCATGACTTAGATTCTTGTGTTTTTATCAAATGAACTACAGGCAGAAATTTAGGTACAGGTGCACCTTAACTGGTAACGTGAAAAGTTTGCACCTTCTGACTGGCTGCATCCTTCATCAGAATTTGCAGCTGCTGAATTCCAACCTGCAATGTATCTGCTAAATAAGAGGTAGTGATAAGCTGTCAAAATTCCTTGTCTATTAAAAATTGCAAACATATACACTGGGAACAAAATGGGGGGGGGGGAACCATAGATATAAACCCATGTAAACCCATATAAAGACATGTATGTGAATACTTAAAAAAAATTAACTCCATTCCCAATATACACATAAACACACCACAAAGTATTTCCTTATGTTATCTACTCTGAACACTAGCAACATATTCCTCTACAAGTTATACCTAAAAGGCACATGCGAGAAAACAGGACATAAATTATATATTCCATTATATGTTCCTCAAGCAGCATTTAATATTCTGCTACGTACCCTTGCAGAAGTTATTTATTTATTTCAACTTATATAGCTGGATATTGCAGAATCTATAAGCTAAGGTATTCTCACATCTCTTAACACAGCCATTGTGCAGGCTGTACCATAGTCCTGGTTTCCTATGCAGGATGGTAAAATACATCTTTAAGGTCTTATAGAAAGGGCCAATCTGATCTCCAGAGAGTTGTTGTTCCATAAAATGGAAGACACAACAGAAATGAGTCTCTTGTTGGACCCCCCATCACACAACACTCCCTAGCTGACGGGACCTGGAATATGCCAAAAGCATTAACAGGAATTTCAGTGACTTCATTGGAAGGCACTATGGTCTTCCTGCAGTTCAAATCAGAAATAGGAAATCTTTTGTTGCAAAGTCCTATGATAGAGGCATTACATATACACAGCAGTGGAGGGTTGCTCTTGGTTCGGCCTGGATTGGGCGAACTGGTAGTGCCTGTGGTGGGAGGCTCCGCCCATGCATGTGTATGTGCAGAAGCATTGCGAGTGCAAGTGCGTGCACTAGCGAACCGGTAGTAAACAAAATTGAAACCTACTACTGATACACAGATATCCATTTAGGGAAAATGCTGACATGGAGTCCATCTTGTGCTCTTTTACTCAGCTGAGGAGCTCCAGAAAAGACTAGTAATCACTCTAGGATACCTGAGTACTCAATAAGAAAATCTGCCAGTCATTTCTTGATGATGTCATTTCTTAGCAGTCAGACAGCCTGGCTATTGTACTGGAAAAGCTTCTTCTGTAATGAAATATTACTAGTCAGATGATAGGTGCAGGAAAAGTAAGTTTGGCTGAGTCTGATGGAGAACTGAAGGTGAGTAAAGCAATGAGCCAGGCAACTGAAAGTCATTTAGAACTAATAGCTAATGTTCATTTAGCTATTGTAAATGAACTAAGTTAATGTTGGGTATTTCAGAATCTGTAATAAGTACCTTTTCCCAGCCTTGAAATAAATCCTCCCTGGGAGCTGAACCATTAGCTGAGGCTGCTGTGCTGAGGAATGTGGAGAAAAATGGCAATTTCCAGAAAATGAGGCAGGTGTTTGTGGAAAACTGCATAAGGAGAGGGGTAGAGTCATTGTGTCCATTAAAAAAAAGTGGTCAGCCTTGGCCCAAATCTTTACCACTCCTAAAGCAGGAGAAAGGTTTGCTCTTTGCTGCATGGAAGACAAAGGGCTAGTCTGGATATTACAGATCAATTTTTGTTGCACAACCACCCTGCTTTATTTGGAGAGAGACACTTCCAAACAGTTCGATATTCCTCATAAAACGTTCCCATCTCCTCTGTAAGCCTATTTAGAATTTCACCAACATTCCTTTAAGGACGAAAAGTTCAAATTGCTGCCTGATGCCTTTTAAGTGGTGAGCTATTCATTTGAAGCACCCCCACCGTTTTTTTGCATGTGTTTTTATTTTTCACAGAAATTGGTGCTAAGTTATAGGGAAATTACTAGCGATGAATAAATATGAATCGATTGCTAACACAGCAACCTGGAGGCCTTAGGACAGCTGGTCTTTCCCACCTTTTTTATTCTCCTCTTGTTTCACAGTTTGCTGACATAAGCTGAGAAAGCAAAAACTGCCTTGTCAGGAGATTCAGAAATCTGAGCTATTTTTTTCATATTTTTACTTTAAAAAAAAACAAAAAACTATTTTCTTTTGTCATTTAGGTTGGCCTTACTAAAACTATTCTCTTTTATAGAGTCAACTGAGTGTAAACTCCAGAGCACTTAATGTGGTATATTTACTGAGCGAAGATGCATAGTTTATATTGTAAATCACTGCAAGAACTGCTAGTTGTAGCGTACACCAGCTTTTATTAAGATACAAGAAGTAATGCAAAAAAACCTGTATTACCTGATAGGAGATTGCATTTGAGTGCTTTTTATTTTATGTATTTTGGCACTTTAAGGCATTTTAAGATTTACACATTAGTGAATAGCTGTATATTTTAAAAAGTGCAGGCATCCCAATGAATTATTGTCTTAATTAATATTGTAAATGGATTTCGGGTGTAACATTTAAAGCACATGAGGATGTTATTGATTTCCCATCAAAGATTTAACTTTGACTACTTTTGGTTAATGGGAAAAACATTTGAGGTATTCAAATAATAATACTTAATGTACAGTATCCATGTCAAACAGTATTTTAAATATTGTTTTCAAGATACATTTGCCTGCCACAGCATTGTACCATAATCCAATGAAATCCAATGAAATAGCGGGTCAGGGGTGGGTTCCAGCTGCTTCTACTGTTGGTTCGCTCAGGGACACACTGTGCACATGGTTGATGTGCACTATGCACTCCGTTGATGCGTGCTATGCACGCTCATGCACAATAATAAAATGCTTCTGTGCATGCGCAGAAGCCAAAAACAAGATGGCAACAGAACCAGTTTGGTGGCGTGGCAGGCCAAGTTACTACTTATTCGGCTGAACCAGTAGGAACTCACCTCTGCCGGATACCTATTCTCACCTTGCCCCTCACTTCCCCACATCATCAGGAGAGAGGGTTTGGACAGAAGTTCCAGATTCAAACCCAGCATGAAAAGTTGCATAGTTTCTTTGGACTATTTCTGGGATACAAGGCTGCTCTTGTTCCTAATATTCGCAGTCTGCATTGTTGGATTTAGTGTGTTGTTTCTGCTTCTTGGCAAATGATAATAGAATACAGGTAGTCGTCGACTTATGACCACAATTGAGCCCAAAATTTCTGTTGCTAAGCAAAACATTAGTTAAGTGAATTTTGACTCATTTTACCAACCTTTCTTGCCACGGTTGTTAAGTGAATCACTGCAGTTGTTACCGTAAGTTAATGACACAGCTGTTAAGTGAATCTGGTTTTCTCCTTGACTTGGCTTGCCAGAATGTCACAAAAGGTGATCATGTGACCTGGGATAGTGCCACTGTCATAAATATGAACCAGTTGCCAAGGGTCCAAATTTTGCTTACATGACCGTGAGGATGAGGCAGCACTCGTAAGTCTGAAAAATGGTTATAACTCACCTTTTTCAGTGCCGTTGTAACTTTGAACGGTAACTAAATGAACTGTTGTAAATCAAGGAATACCTGTGGAGAACAAAGTAAGTTCTCATTGGTAGGAATACACGATAAATTTACACTTTGAGTTGTCATGCAGGATCAGTTATATGTTGGTGATTTATGCAAGCTGAACACTATAAGCGCTTCTAAGAAATCTCCTGTTTCCTTGGGTAGGAAAATGCCATTTCAAGGCAGTAAATATGGCAGGAAGAAGAGGGGTAGGATTTTCAGCTCTATTCCTCTGCTAAGCCACTTTTAGTTCAGCCAGTCCTGCCCTCATATCTGGAATAGATTAGAAAATAGTCATGAAAGCCTAGATCAATTTCTGTTTTAAAATGGATTTTAAAGAGTTGAGACTGGTCGTCTTAAGGAATTCTTTGTAATAAAAAAAGTAAATAAAATAGTAAAAATATATTTTGGCAATGTTCATTGATTTAGCATATGGCATATCATACATGGACTAACGATATATATTAATATTTCACCTAGATTAATAAAATACAAAAAAATATAAATGTTAAAAAGATCTATGTTCAAATACCAATGTCTAGGCACCTGAAGCGCAGCATCGTTTATATAAAAAAAATTGGATACTGGACCAGTTGATGCCCTCAGCTTACAGCTAGTCACGATGTTATCTACAGTTTGATGCGGGACCCTGCAGTCACCCTGAGGGGAGGAAACTATGCCCCTTTATATAGTGAGTCCTGGCAGAAACCGTGTGAAATGCGATTCCTATTCAGGATTGTCCTGTGTTTGTGTGATCGTTCTAAGCTTGGCACAATTTTTGTGGGGTCATTTATATGTCTCCCTATGTCTGGGTGTTCAATGACCCATTTGACTTTCCATAGAGAGTCGATGTTAAAGTTGTCGGCACATGTTGTCAAAGTGCCAGTGGGATTTGAGTCTTCGGCTGATAAATGAGGAAGCTCGCCGTGCATTGAAAGGAATGATTTTTCTGTATTGTCACTACTGCCTCTTGCCTTCATAAAGTCGATAGTGTTGTATGGTTCAGAACAGGAAGTCAGTAAGTTGGAGTGGTATTGTTAAGTCTGGCGTCTAACTTACTAGTATGGCAGCTGTTAAGCCATTCAGGGGCACAGTATTTGTTGCAAAGTAGAGCAGCTCTAGTGCTGATGCCCTGAGGGTGGCAGCTGAGCTTCCCCATTTAGTTCCACATAATTTCTGGAGTATGTTGTTCCTAGTATTGATTTTTGCCAGCGTATTCTCTGGATGTATCTTATAGGAAAGAATTTGGTACACTGTTACTCCAAAGTCCTTTGGATGGAGCTTATAGGGGAATAAGTTGTTTAAGTAAACCTTTGGGATTTCTTATGCTAGTTTGTTGAGGTGGAACAGGGGTGGGTATCTGCCGGTTCTAATCGGTTCAGTACAAGAGCTTCCACAAATCTACCATACCGGACAGAAGAGGTTCCACTTGTAGACCCGGAAATCGCCCACTCGCTCGCCCCGCCCATTACATTGAAGCTCGCTTACTCCCCTACCCATCTGCACTAAACTAGACCAGCCTGCCGCTCACTGATTGGCTGGAGTCCAGCCAATCAGTGAGCGTGCTGGAGTCAACCCACCTGCCTCTAACACCTGCTTAAAAGTGGAGTGCCAATGGTCAACATTCATTTTTCTCGTTCCCAAGGAGCTGTCGCATCGCACTTGCTGATCGGGTCCTCGCTTCGCCTTCTAGCAGCTTGCTGATTCCCTCAGGGAAGCAACTAAGTGCGAGGGGGGGCAGCGGCAGGAGGCTAGGGTACGCCAACCAGCGGCTTTTGTGAGGGAAGTCCCCACAGCCCCACTTCAGGCCAAAAGGGACACGGTGGTGGGAGGCTAGAGAAAGCCATGGCTGGCATATACCATGTGGCCGAAAGGGGTGGTGGTGGCAGCAGTGGCGGCAGGAAGCTAGCGTACACCAGCCCATGGCCGAAAGGGGTGCAGCGGTGGTGGGAGGCTAGCGAAAGTGGAGGTGGGGGCTGTCAGGCTGGAAGCCAAGCCCCCTTAGCCCCAAAAGCCGCTTCTGGATGTCTATTGCAGTAGCGAGGAGCGCGTGGAGAAAACTGTAAAGTCCAGCGGGGGCAGGAAGGTTCTCGGCGCTCTGGGAAGCCTGGGGAGCGCCGAGAACCTTTCTGCCTCCACTGGATTTCGCACTCTTCTCCGCATGCTCCTCGCAACTGCAATAGATGTCCAGAAGCAGTAGGGGCTGTCAAGCTGGAAGCCAAGCCCCAATAGCCCCAAAAGCCACTTCTGGACATCTATTGCAGTTGCAAGGAGCGCGTGAAGAGTGCAAAGTCCAGAGGAGGCAGGAAGGTTCTCGGAGCTCCCCAGGCTTCCCAGAGCACTGAGAACCTTCCTGCCTCTGCTGGACTTCGCACTCTTCTCCGTACTTCCCGGCGAGCGAGCAAGCAAGGGAGGATCAGGCTGCCTGATCTTCCATAGCTCGCTCACTCTTTCACCCGCCCAAACCTCCTCGGTGCCTCTCTGGCTATCTCCATCCATCTGCACCCGGCAGCTGCAGTGATGTATCAACATGAAGAGCGAGAGGGAAGAGCCCAGCCAGGAGAGGGCCCCGCCACTGCTTCGCCGGAGCTGAAAGGTTTTCCTTGGGGCGGCAAGTGAGCAAACCTCGGGGGGAATGCGGGTGGGTGGGAGTCAAGGGTGCCTTGGGGGTAGGTGCGGTTTTTCCTTCTGGCTCGCTTGGGCACAACCTCCTGGAAATGACTGCGGGCTGCGTGGATGTGTGAATGATGAGAGTCAAGCTGAAAGAGTCAATTTCCTATCTTTAGGACATCCCTTGGCATTGCTTGATGGAAGCCCCTTGAGGGCTGAGAAGAAAAGATAAATGGCAACTAAAAAGCCTTTTCTTTAGTTTATATCTGTCCCCACCTTCCCGTTTCTCAGTTCTGGTGGCCGCGCCTTCTCCCTGGCTTCATTAACTCCGCTCCTTCTTGTTTACCTGCATGTGTGGTTTCTTTTGTCAGGCTCCACAATTAGTGTGTTCTCTCTTAAGTAACGTAGAAATGACCTTGGCTTTGGCTCTTTCATAGTAGATCTATACTTTCTCTTGAGAGCAGACAACACCATTTTATTTTTAATAGATGCCAGCCAGTGTGCTCACTGTAAAGACATGACAACAAAGGTTATCTTAACCTGGAGGCTTTTGTAAGAGTAGATTGAGGGGATAGCAGAGGAGATATCCCTCCTAATCCCTCCCATCTCCAAACATTCGCAGTTAAAGTGGCTACCTCTACAGCAGTGTTTCTCAACCTTGGCAACTTTAAGATGTACAGACTTCAACTCCCAGAATTCCTCAACCAGCCATGCTAGTTGAGGAATTCTGGGAGTGGAAGTCCACAAGTCTTAAAGCTGTCAAGTTTGAATACCGTGGGGTTTTTTCCCCCTAAAGGGTTAGGGGTGCAAGGATCTTGTAACTTGACAGCTTTAAGACTTACGTGCTTCAAATGCCAGAGTTTCTGAGCCAACATTTTGGTTGCTAAGCAAGAGCGTTGTTAAGTGAGTTTCACCACATTTTGCAAGTCGGCCATGCCCACCCAGTCAGATGACTGCCAAGTCACTCCCACCCAGTCACATAACCACCAAGCCACTCCCAACCAGTCACATGACCGCCAAGCCATTCCCACAAAACAGGCGACACCCACAGAAGAGGTTCTAAAAAAATTTGAAACCCACCACTGAGGTGGAACCACATAGATACCATTTGCTGGTGCTAGGAGTAACCCTCCAATCAGTGAAGAATTTCTCCAAGATTTAAGATCTTTGGACAGGAGACTGTCTGCCACCTCCATGTGTTTTTCTTGTGCTGCTGAGGCCCTTTGGGAATAGGGCGGCATACAGGTTTAATAAACTGAACTAAACTGAAGCCATCAGCATATCCAAATTTGCATTCTCTTGTTGCCAGCATAGCTGATATGTGTAAATTGAATAGTGTAGGTCAGAGGTGTCAAACTGATGGCATGGAGGCCTGATGTGTCATGGGCAGGCCACGCCCACCCCAGCTCCGCGAAGGAAAAAAAACCGGATGTATCTGCTGTTACAGAGCCTTGTGGGAAGCTGTTGTTTAATCGTCTTACCTTACTTACGTTGTCCCCCATTATACAGGACTATCCCTCAACATGTTAATAATTAGTCAATAATTTTTTTTTTCAAGAGTTAATATGCACAGTCTGTATAACAACTATACTTTCAAACTGTGTTGTATGCTGCAGTTATAGCAGGTCTACAAATTTGGCTGTGGTTTTTAGGTTTTTGACAATACTGATCAGGCAGGATGAAAATATTCTTTAATACATAGCAGTAAATATTCTTGCTGATTTGTCCTACACTGAGTCTTTGGGTGCTCTTAACAAATAATAGGTCTGTATTTCTTGCTCATCCCTAACTGTTGTGGTTGAAAAACTTTTGACATAACAAGTAGGTATTCCAACAAAGAAACACAATATCTGGATCTGATCAATTTCTGAATCATGTATAGCAGAGGTGTCAAATTAGCAACCCATGGGCTGGATGTGTCACACACAGGCCACGCCCATCCCTGGTCCGCGAATGGGAAAATGTTATGAAACATCTTGTGACTGCAACGTGACGCCATGAGTTTGACACATGTGTTGAATAAGAACAGTTTCATTCTTTTCCGCATTGATCAGACCTTACTTTGAATAATGTTCTTTATTCTGAGTATCACAGTTGAAAAATATTCAGACTCACATAGGTCCAGAGAGGGATAAGAAAAATGACCTGGGAACTGGCAGCAACCTTCTGCAATAAAAGATTAAGTGAGGTAGATATTTATAAAATGTTGAAAATGACTATGTGAAGATGGGGGGGATAGTAGCATTTTTCAAGTATCTGAAAGATTATTATCGTGAAGGCCATAACCTGTATTTTATTGTTCCAGAATATAATCCATGAAAATTTACAGTCAAATGATGGAACCAGCATAAATTTAAATTAGCCTTCTTTATCCAGATTGGGGAACTGGTGACTTTCCAGCTATTGCTGGATAATTAGAAAGCAACCTCATTTGGGGCCATACTTGCTAGACCTCCTGGAAGATGTAGTTCAGCAACATTGCCAGTCCTCATTGTTTCTCATCTTCCAAAGCATCCTTACTACTGCTTCTACTTTCTTTGACCACTGTTCAAAAAGCAGGACATGTGTTTGCTCATACAAAAATCCAGTCAATATTTCCTCTCTTGCTAGGAGGGAGTATGCCGATGTGCAAATACATTGTTGTCCAACACTTTTAAAATTACTCATGCAGAAATAAGCATATATGAAAAGACTCAACCACAAATCCCATAGAAACACCAGTCCATACATTAATAATTACTTGGCTGATTCTATGTAATTCTTGAAAATTGATTACCATGGAGAAAAACAGCTCCGTAGCTTGGAATGCTAATTGGATACCTCAGAGAAGAAGGGCTTTGACAGATGCAAATATTGAAGCCTCTTTTCAAGGGTGGTGTCCTTCCCCCTTTGACTGTGATCTATAAAATTCCACTTCTGATCGGCTGTGGAAGCCATCATTTGTCGCCTCACTTTATCCTTATCCTTCTTCTGCCCTTGCCGTGCTTTGTTGTCAAAGCAACAGGAAACAGAGCTATACAGAGGCACACAAGCATGCTAGTTTGTTCCCTAACCAACCAGAAGCTGAAGGAAGTGCAGATAGAAATCAATAAGTTGTTTTGTTCACTGATATGCTCCAGAGGCATGTTGTGGCATCACATCTACTTCCTGGATCTAACAGTGATGACTTCAAGATGAACTTCAGGCTCCATGCTGATTTTAAATCTTGCAGGTATTGCACTTCTGTAGGAAAGTGATTTTTGCCTTATAACTGAGTCTAGCCCCTGATCTATTTAATTTAAGGTGATCTATGTAGCATTCTTTCTCCAGGTCTCAGGACTAGATTTTTCCTAGATCCAAGTGAAGATGGTAAGGATTGAATGGGGAACATTCTACAAAACTACTTGTTCAGCTATCACCGTTTTGTTTCTGCACTGTTTTAAACCCTTAAACTAGGAAGTATGGCATTTATATCAATACTAAATGTGTGAATGTTTCTTTAATGTATAAATTACAAGCAAAGGGGACCAATCTAATCTGCCACCTTGACATGGTGGTATTTATCCCTTGTTATGATCTATTACAGATCAGTCTTTTTGGCCAGACCCATTATTTGTATTCAGAAAAGAAAGCATGGGTCTGAGAATACACATACTCTCTGCCCTCAATTCCAATAGCAGGGTGTAGTGCCTTCAATCTTGATCAGAAACCTAGCAGGATGTAAAGTATTAAAGTCTTCCTTTCCCAAAGTCTATAAATCCTTCTGAACTTGCCATGTATTTTTTTTAAAAAAGCTATTTACCCATTGCTATATGTACAAAACAAGTTGCATCCAGTTTGGTAACATACATTTCTCCAGTCTAGAGACATACCATATTATGAACTGCTTCATAATAACTTACTGGTCCAAAATCCTACTTAATTCCCATGTAGAGAGGTTTGTTTGTGTGTGTGGTGGGGGGGAGGGAATCCAGTGTCAAGAAAATAGCACATATACAACAGGAAATAAACAAAGGAACATAACAGTGTTGCTGGATTATTCCAAAGCATCATTCTCATTCCTCTAGAAACCTCCCCCCCAAGTATGGTCTCCCCCCCCCCCCCCAAGTATGCTCATGTTTCTCATCCTCTGGAATTCTAAGGCATATCATCTGTAATCTTGGAAAAAATAGTATGCCTAACTATTTATGTTATAGTCTTAATGATCTTCTGGAGACATCTTTTGGAAAGCCATGTAAAGTACTTTCATTAGGAAGCACTAAAATTTATCTCTTCCCCCTAATGCTTTACAATTGAGTCTACAATCTTGATCTTACAGCAAAATTTAAAAAAAATGTTTTACAACCCCAATGAGAAAAAAAGGTTGTAAGTTTGCACACTTCTGCGTTTTATATCCTAGTAGCACTTGTACGGCTGTAAGAAATAAAACTGAGTTGCTTGCATTGCAACATGAACCTACAACAAAACACAACTTTATTGTAGAAAAATTAATATATTTCTGATCTGAAATAATGAATGGAGCTCCTATCATATGCTCCCAGCTGGCTAGCTAGCTTTTGGCTCTTTTTAAAATAATTTATCAATGTTAATAAGTGTTATGTACTCCATCACTAGTTAGCTGCAAGTGGTCACTTTGGAAGGTCTTGGGCTGGTTCTTGAATTGAAAGTCTGTTTATAAGTGCACTCTGCAATGGAGGTAACAAGGATCACTCTTGAGTTGAACTAGTAAAGTTTTATCTCCTATTCATCTGAGTTACAAAGCTATCAAAGTTGTTCATTATCATGATAAGCTTGAGAAGCAAGTCTGATCATTTGACTGCTTGAATTTGTCCTTTGCCGGTAGAAACCAAGGGGTGGGTTTCTACCGGCATTACTGCCGGTTTGGTGCAAGAACAATTTTGCACCTGCGCGCTCTCTTCACTCACGTGTGTGTAATTGCTTTTAAATAGGTCTGTGCATGCGCAGAACATTTTAAATGGTCAAAAAAAGATGTCACGGTGACTGGGGAACTGGTTCAGGGGCGTGGCAAGTATGCTATCCCTACGTGTTCAGCAGCCCAGTCACCATTTCTACTATTGGTTCCACCAAAGTGGTGCGAACTGGTAGGAACCCAACTCTGCTGTTTCCTTAACCCTAGGTTTTAATAATATGAAACAAGCAGTAAGCTTTTCATACTCCCATATTTATTAGTGAACCATTGTTAAATTAATAATAAAAAATATGTATTATTTTAATACCCACCCTCCCCTTTTGCTTTCTTTGCTGACTCTCTTATGTCCTAAATATTCTAAATAACTTCATATGATCACCAAACACCGCCACTGTATTCCTCACATTATTAATTAACAAATGAAAAGTGAGTGCCAGCTTTTTTAGAAAATAGCACAAATTAAATAAAAGAATATATTATATTATCCATATTCTCATTTTTTTCAGCCAGCCATGTGACTGAGGAGAGGTTGAAAATTCTCCTGTCATTGAACAAGTTCCAATCATCCTTTATCATCTCAAATGGTAACATATTATCTCTACCGTAAACAAGAATGATAACCAAGAATTGCCTAAAAACAGGCTTTTGCCTCTTGACCAGTTTGGTGTAGTGTTTAAGGTTAAACTGGGAGACATGCCTAGTCCTGATTTAGGCATGAAAGCCAGCTGGGTGATTTTGGGCCAGTCTCTCTTATTCCAGTCCAGCCCACCCCACAGGGTGATTATTGTGGGGAAATAGAAGGAAGGAGTATTACAGCGGCGAGGTGGCGCAGTGGTTAAATGCAGCACTGCTGGCTGCTTCAGCTGACTGCAGTGCTGCAGTTCGGCTGTTCAAATCTCACCAGCTCAGGGTTGACTCAGCCTTCCATCCTTCCAAGGTGGGTAAAATGAGGACCCGGATTGTTGTTGGGGGCAATATGCTGACTCTGTAAACCGCTTAGAGAGGGCTGAAAGCCCTATGAAGCGGTATATAAGTCTAACTGCTATTGCTATTGCTATTGCTATTGCTACAGTATTATGTATATTTGCCACCTTGAGTTACTTATAAAGTAATAAAGGGGGGTGTTAAAATCTAACAAAACAACTAATATTTATTTCTCTTTTCATGTTTCTACTTTAAAATGTGGGCTAGTGTACTTTTGAGCAGAAGCCCTAGATTCAGTGGGGAGTTAACCTCACAGTTAATCTCCTTGCTCAAGGGGATGGTTTGGCAAGTCTTTGGAGAGGTGATGAGGAAGCCAGTTTTTCAGGCTGGATCCTGCATTATTACAATCTTTGAAGGTGAAGGGTGTTCTGGCACCATGGATCCATTACTTACACTTTTAGTTGCCTCTGCAATGAGGAGAGAAGAGTCAATCCTCATCTGTTTTTCTGCTGTGTTAGACTTATGGTTCCCACAGTAACATTGTTAGGGCTGGTCCGTGTTCTTTTCTTGGAGGCAGCGGGTTAAGCCAGAAGTGATAAGGCCTGTTGCAAGCTAGGAGCTAATTTCAGTAGCTGTGAGTGTGTGGCAATCTTGGCTCCTGTTCTTACACAGTTAATGTATGTTGGTGTTATTTAGACCCACAACAATCCTGGCGGGTGTAGTAAGAAGACTTTGCTCAGGAAAGTTTTCAGGATTGATTGCAGGGCTGGGTTCTGGCTGGCACTACTGCTGGTTCGCTTGTGTGTGTGCTTTGTGCCCGTGCGCACATGCACAGTACAATTACAATTGTTTTGCGCATGCACAGAACTGAAAAACAAGATGGAGGCACCAACAGCGCTGACCGGGGAACCAGTTCGGGGGCATGGCAGGCCTAGTCACTGCCTGTTCCAGCAACCCAGGCGCCAAACCACTACCGGTTCAGCCAAACTGGTCCGAACCCACCACTGATTGGTTGTACCCCACATTCTCTGACTGCTCTGCATTATCAAGCCCCCAGAGATACAGTTGCAGGGACTGGTGCACCTTTGCCAGGACATGCTAAAGATATGCTGCACAGCAGTTTCTTCCTTCCCTATGGTGGGGTACAGCTGACCCTTTGAAGAACAAGCCAGCTTCATATGCTTAGAGAGCTAATAGAAGAAAAGAAGGGGGTTCTGTCAAGTTTGGTGCAGGACGAGTTTCGTGTGTGGTGAGAGAGGGGTGATCTCCAGCCAGGTGGAAAATTAGCTTAATTAGAAGTATGTTAGGGGTGTTGTTGTTGTTTTGCATTTAAACTGTTACATGAGTGGAAACTTTATTTTGGTGTCTATGGAGATTCTGAGTCATCCAGGTCATGGTTGTCCCAAAGGTGCTTTCTCAAGAGGTAACGGGACTTTCTGGTTTTTCTTTGAAGATGTTTTGCTTCTCATCAAAGAAGCTTCTTCAGCTGAAGAAGTTTCTTTTGGTGCATCTCATAAAGTTGATTTTTGTTTCAATTGGCCAGCTGCCATCTATCACCCACCTCAGCTGGGCTGAGCTAATGACCCGACTTTCTTATTCGATTTCCTTTCTGTAATTAGCTAGACTTGTGTGGGGTGAATATTTTCCTTTCATTCTATCTGGGTTCCCCCAGAATGCTGATGTGGTGGGAGAAATCAATTTATAATGGTAGAGAGGGGGAATGGCATCGAGGAAATCTCATCTTCCAGTCATTGATCATCCATAAGTGGGGTTACCTCAAAACAGAAGGTCCATGCTGGTCCATGAGGGTGGCTTTTTGCCCCTCAGTTTACTTCAAATCACACAATGGCGGTGTGTTATCAAGAGCTGGTCACTACACACCATGCTCAGGTAAAATTATTTTTATGTTAATTTTATTAAATATTACAATTAAAGGATAATAACTAATACATACCGTACTAATAAAAGAAAAAACAGAAAGTCGAGAAAAGAAAAAATAGAAAAGGAAGAAAAGATAAAATATAATAAAGAAAAAGAAATAAACTTATAAAGAAATGTCTTTCCTCATAACAAGTATAAACAATTTTAGTAACTTATCAGTTTTTCTTTTCTTTCCATATCCCATTTCTATGGGAGATGGGATATTGATGCAGGAGGGGGTGCACAATATGGAAAGAAAAACAAATCCTTAAAGCTTCATTATTCAGTCCTGGTCAGCAAAAATCTGTTTAGGGATACCAGAGACCATTAAGAGCAAAAGATGCATTAATCTTTGTCATGTTGCTTTATTAGAAATTAGAGTAAGCAAAATAATTGGAAGCAATGAAATAGTTGCAAGGACAAGGACAAAAATGAAAAGAAAACAAGTTCTAGGTAGGACATTATTTGAAGGGACCAAAAATTTAAGATTAACTTCATATTCTTCTTTTTATTTCTATCAATCATAACTTTTAGTCCCTTCAAATAATGTCCTACCTAGAATTTATTTTCTTTTCATTTTTGACTTTGTCCTTGCAACTATTTAATTGCTTACAATTATTTTGCTTATTTGCTTATTCTAATTTCTAATAAAGCAACATGGCAAAGATTAACACATATTTTGCATTAAGATATATTTAAAAAATCAGCCAAGAGGGGCATGAAGAAGCATGAAAAAATTCTCTTTTCCAATCTGGAAAAATAAAATGTATACATTTGTAAGCAAAAAACATTAGTCATAAGAAAGGGTTTGGTTATCCCCCCACCAGACGAACTCCTAATTTCATAAAGGATTATTTTTTTTAAAAAAAATGACATCGTGTATTAAAGCAGGGAATCTCAAGGATCCAGACCAGATTTCCAGTTACTATATATTATTGCAGCTCCTTGGGGAAGAGCACATAACTGAATTTGTTAGGTGATAGTAGCAGCCTCCAGCTCACTAAATTAATGAGGCTTTTAAGAGGCCTTCGATGACTGTGGTTGCGGTGCTAAAGTAGCCTGGAGGTGAATTCCCTTAGTTTTGGACTCAAAAATGTAAATGTTTCTTTTAAAACAGTTAATTGATTGATTCAGCCAACTGCTGAAATAGATATGTGTATTTGTGCCTTCAAGACAGTTTTGACTCCTGGAGACTGTCTGGTCTGGACTGTCTAATCCAGTGTTTCTCAACCTTGGCAACTTGAAGATGTCCGGACTTCAAGGCTGGGGAATTCTGGGAGTTGAAGTCCGGACATCTTCAAGTTGCCAAGGTTGAGAAACACTGGTCTAGTCCCTTCAGTTTTCTTAGCAAGATTTCAGAAGTGGTTTGCCCTTGCCTTCTTCTCAGGGCTAAGAGAGAGTGACTGTCTCTTTGCCCTGAGGTCCCCCAGCTGGTTTTGTGTCTCAAGCAGGACTAGAAGTCATAGTCTCCATCCTCTAGACCACTTCACCAATTTGCTTGGTAAGATGTTAGCTATGTATTCCCAATTTCTTCAGATGTATTCTTCCTATGTCAGTTATACTTTTTCATGATCTGACACTAATCATTCAGCATGTGCCAATTTATGTCAGGAAGCTTTTAAATACTAGTTAAAACCTGGCCAGGTGCCCTAAATAACAACTAAGATCTGTGCACATGGTACAAACAGAAATGTTTAATTGGGTGTGATCTGTGGACATATTAACTGATGTTTTTGGGGTGTAATATTACTGCCTTAAAATTATGAGAGTTTGTTTTAAAGTGAGAGGGATAAAAGTTGAATATTGGTTTATCTGCTTATGTGCAAAAAATGTTCTCCCCTCACCAACTGCCTAGAAATTCAGAAAGATTACTGACAGTAGTTGTGATATCAGAACACACACAGCTAGGTTAGAGAAAACCTAACATCTACATTTGCTTGTCATGATAAATATATTAGTCTTTTCATTGCTTATGTTACGCAAATCTAGCTAATTTGGTTGGGTTATTGTTCAGTGTACTATTCAGACCAATATATAAATCAATTTAGTATCCAGTTAAGCATGTTGAGTGAATGTAGAGTTCTGTATTTGAATTTTAGCAGTTTTAACTCAGTTAGTTAAACCTGAATAAATCATAATTTTTATCATAACAAGATATGTATATAGAGTGATATACAAAGGAGAAAATGGAATAAACAGAAGATACAATACAATACAATAGCAGAGTTGGAAGGGACCTTGGAGGTTTTCTAGTCCAACCCCCAGCTCAGGCAGGAAACCCTATACTGTTCCAGACAAATGGCTATCCAACATCTTCTTAAAGACTTCCAGTGTTGGGGCATTCACAACTTCTGGAGGCAAGCTGTTCCACTGATTAATTGTTCTAACTGTCAGGAAATTTCTCCTCAGTTCTAAGTTGCTTCTCTCCTTGATTAGTTTCCACCCATTGCTTCTTGTTCTACCCTCAGGTGCCTTGGAGAATAGTTTGACTCCCTCTTTTTGTGGCAACCCCTGAGATGTTGGGACACTATTATATCTCCCCTAGTCCTTCTTTTCATTAAACTAGACATACCCAGTTCCTGCAACCATTCTTCATATGTTTTAGTCTCCAATCCCCGAATCATTTTTGTTGCTCTTCTCTGCACTCTTTCTAGAGTCTCCACATCTTTTCTACATCGTGGCGACCAAAACTGAATGCAGTATTCCAAGTGTGGCCTTATCAAGGCATTATAAAGTGGTATTAACACGTCATGAGATCTTGATTCTATCCTTCTGTTTGTGCAGCCTAGAACTGAACTGTGTTGGCTTTTTTGACAGCTGCTGCACACTGCTCATATTTAAATAGTTGTCCACTAGGACTCCAAGATCCCTCTCACAGTTACTACTATTGAGCAAGTATACACCTATACTGTACCTATGCATTTCATTTTTCTTGCCTAAATGTAGAACCTTACTCTTTTCACCATTGAATTTCATTTTATTAGATAGTGCTCAATGTTCAAGTTTGTCAAGATCCTTCTGTATCTTAAGCCTGTCTTCTGGAGTGTTGGCTATTCCTGCCAGCTTGGTGTCATCTGCAAATTTGATGAGTTCCCCATTTATTCCCTCATCCAAATCATTGATGAAGATGTTGAACAGTACTGGGCCTAAAACAGAGCCTTGGGGTACTCCACTGCATACTTCCCTCCATGTAGATGCAGTTCCATTGAGGACTACACGTTGAGTGCGGTTGGTCAGCCAGTTACAAATCCATCTGGTGGTGATGCTGTCCAACCCACATTCTTCTACTTTATCTAGTAGTAGGTTATGGTCTACCTTATCAAATGCCTTACTGAAGTCCAAGTAAACTATATCGACGGCATTCCTCTGGTTCAGTAATTTTGTCACTTTATCAAAGAATGCAATAAGATTAGTCTGGCATGATCTGTTTTTGACAAACCCATGTTGGCTTTTGGCTATTACTTTGTTTATTTCTAGGTGTTAACTAATTTGTTGCTTGATTATATTTTGCAGAATCTTTCCTGGTATTGAGGTCAGGCTGATAGGTCTCTAGTTTTCTGAATCTATTTTTTTTCCTTTTTTGAAGATGGAAACATCAGCTCTTTTCCAGTCCTCTGGTAGGATCTCCGAAAGATATAGTTCAGTGGTTCTGAGATCTCATCTGCCAGTTCCTTCAGAACCCTGGGGTGTAATCCATCCGGTCCTGGTGATTTGAACTCGTCTAGGGTAAACAGGTGCTCACTTACCATTTTCTTCCCTATTTCAATTTGTGTTCCTAATATGATTTTTGTGGTGCTGTTTTTGATAGGTTGGACTGTTTTATCCCTTTGTGTAAAGACAGATGCAAAAAAAATGAGTTAAAAAGTTCTGCTTTCTCCCTGTTGCTTGTCACCTTTCTTGCCACTTTCTCCCAGCAATGGACCAATTGTTTCCTTAAACTTTTTCTTGTTTTTAACGTCTTGGAAGAAGCTTTTTTGGGCTATTTTTTAATTTTGTGGCAAGCCTTTTTTCATTGTGAGCCTTAGCTTTCCTTACTTCATCTTTACAGGCTCAGGCTATTTGTTGATATTCTGCCTTAGTTATGTCCCCCTCTTTCCACTTTTTATATTTATCCTTTTTGTCTTTCAATTTGCCAGAGAGTTCTTTATGCAGCCATGCTGGTTTCTTTTGGGAGCTGTTATTTTTCTTCTTCCTTGGTATTGTGCTAGACTGAGCTTTTGTAATCTCATTTTTCAAAATTTTCCAAGCTTCTTGAGGATTCTCATCCATGGAATTCTTTCCAAGTTCTCTCTAAGTTTATTGAAATTAGCTCTCTTAAAATCCAAGACTCTAGTTTGACTTTGTTCTACTACTTGTATTTGCATAATGTTGAATTCCAATATTGCATGGTCACTTGCCCCCAGGGTTCCTGTGGTTTCAACACCTTCTATCATTTCCTCTCTGTTAGTGAGAATTAAGTCTAATATGGCCGATCCCCTTGTTCCCTTCTCTACTTTTTGGGAAACAAAGTTATCTGCTAGGTTCGTTAGGAACCTGTTGGATTTTCCACTTGGTGCAGAGTTTGTTTCCCAGTTGATGTCAGGGTAGTTAAAATCCCCCATTACTATTGTGGTGTGCTTCCTACATACTTTAGTTAGCTGACTAGCAAAAAGTGCATCTACTTCCTCTGCTTGGTTGGGTGGCCTGTAGTATAGACCTATGACAATGCCGTTTCCCCCCCAACTTTAATATTGACCCAAATGCATTCAAGATAGTTCTCATCATTGTTGTGCTCTATTTCTGTAGAGATGTAGTTATTTCTTATATATAGTACAACTCCACCTCCTCTTTTATTTGGTCTATTTCTTTTAAATAATTTAAATCCTTCTAGCTGTATGTTCCATTTGTGGGTTTCATCCCACCAAGTTTCTGTAATGGCAACAATATCGTATCTGCCCTCATTTACTTGAATTTCTACTTCACCCTGTTTATTCCCCATACTCTGTGCATTGATGTATAGACATTTGAATCATTTGATTGATCCTGTGTTTATTGTCCACATAACCTGTGTTATGCCTGACTGCTCCTATTTTCTTGCCACTTGTATGATTCGTGCACATGGTATGGCACTCACTATTAAATGCTTGGTTTTGCTTGACAGCAGGAATGATAATCTTACCCATACAAACATCTATATTACATGCACTGATAACCCTATGAGTTCTAGATTGCTGGGGACAGAAATGTTTTCTATTTATGGTATCATCCAGATATATCAAATTGATCATATATTTTATTACGCTTCACTTTTCCATCACATATTGCCTTTTACTGTAACTTTCACTGACTGAAATTAGGCAGTAGGTTTTCCAGCTACATCTATTGCAAAATTCCATGGTTATTACTGCTTTACTTCTATAACGATTATCTGAGTTCTAATTGGAGAGATTTTTATCCACTCCATCTTCCTACCTTCTAGGATCTGATCATGATGGTTAGCAAAGGAAATGCAGTATTGCTGGTATGTCAGCATTAGAAATGTTAAAGACGATAGATGTTTGCAATGGGGTAGGGACTGTATAAACCAAAGAATACCAGCAATTTATTATAAGGGTACAGAAAATACGTTTCGACTTAGGCTAGAAGGTGTTAAATGAGGTACTCATTTAATATCCTGGAATTATTGTGATCAGTTATTGGCTGGCTGTACTCCGGCAGTTACAGATATATAAATATGCCTGTGCTTCAGAGGTCGGTTCCTACCGGTTTCGGCCCGGTTCGGCCAAACCAGTAATGGCATGCCGGGCAGGGTCACAGAACCATCAGCGACCCAGGCTGGACACTCCTCCGAACTGGTTCCCTGGTTGCCGTCGTTGCCACCACCATATTTTTTTTTTTAGTTCTGCGCATGCACAGAACAATTTCTATTGAACTGTGTGCATGCACGTATAGCTTGCATTCAGCACATGTATGAGCGAACCGGCAGTAATGCCGGGCAGAACCCACTTCTGCTGTGCTTATCATGTTCTAATCACCAAATAGATCACTATTTATATACTGAATTCAGACAGACAGAAATGCTGGCATTTAGAAGTGTCCTAATAAAATACTGTCTGTATTTACACAACATTGTAAACTAAAATATGGTTGGTCACTTGTGCTGTGCATTGCAAAGAAAGCTGTTGTACACTATTATTATTTTTTTAAAAAAAGAAAACAATGTGTTTGGTGTAGAACATTCCTTACATCATTGCCTATTTATTGCTGTTCATAAGAAAACTGCGTTTCCTGAGAACGGATTTGATTCGTTTAAAAGATATAAAAAGGAGGAAGAAAACTGAGAAAATCAATAAATAAATGGACAAGAAAGCCTAGTCTCCCATTTGTAACCTAGCCGATCCTGAAGAAAATAATAAGCAAGCATTTCTGTGTTGATCTGGAGAGCATGACACTAATTTTTTGTATTATGTTTTTCTGTATCCTAGCATTTTTTTATGCATGGGGCACATTTGTAATTAAGAGCTGCAGGATGAAAAGATGGCACAGTCAGTGCTGGTACCACCAGGACCTGACAGCTTCAACTTTTTTACGAAAGAGTCACTGGCAGCTATTGAACAACGCATTGCCGAGGAAAAGGCGAAGAAGTCCAAGCAAGAACGCAAAGACGTCGATGATGATGAAAATGGACCAAAACCGAATAGCGATTTGGAAGCTGGCAAATCCCTGCCCTTTATATATGGAGACATACCTCCGGGAATGGTGTCTGAGCCATTGGAGGACCTGGACCCATATTACGTTAACAAAAAAGTGAGTCCTCTGCTGGGATTTTAACACAGAATTTGGGAAGGGGGGGGGGATTCTGCAGAGTCCTCTTTAATCAGTATATTGGAGGACAACGTCTATACCTCAGATTATTATCTCCTAAATATGGATTACTATTTTCATTCATTTATCCTCACAACTAAAGCAGAGGTGGTATTCAGGAGGTTCTGACCAGTTCTGGAGAACTGGTAGTGGAAATTTTGTGTAGTTCGGAGAACTGGTAAAAAACATCTCTGACTGGCTCTGCTCCATCTATTCTCTGCCTCCCGAGTCCCAGCTGGAGGAAATGGGGATTTTGCAGTAACCTTACCCTGAAGTGGGGAGAGAATGGAGATTTTACAGCATCCTTCCCCTGCCACGCCCGCCAAGCCATGCCATACCCACCAAACCACAGAACCGGTAGTAAACACTTTTGAATCCCACCACTGAACTAAAGCATTACTTGGAGAAAATACTACAATACTGTAAATATGTTATTCCATAACCCCGCCCCATTATTGTGAAGCAGTTTTATTATATCTTTTGTATTTACACAACTGGAGGAAAACGATTAGGGAAAAAATATTTAACAAAAATTACATGACATTTGCAACAAATCTTCATTTTATAGAATCAGTGTTTTTAAATGATTGAATCTGTTTAGCAATTGCCCTCCGGTTTAGTTCTTTTCATACCAGTAAGGATGTAAATGCTTGATTTGGTTTCTGTACTATCCTACAGCTATCTGGGTGGCTGTTTGATCTGTAGCCTTAGAGCCACCTGATTCTGACTCTGCTATAAAAAAAGAAAAGAAAAGAAATTCTTGCAAGCAGAAAATCCTGCTTTCAATTGAACTAAAATTAAAATAATTCTTTGGTCTGGTCATCTCCAGCCTGGTATCCTTCACATGCTCATCTCCCAGAATTCATAGCCAGAAAGGGGAAGGTCAAGTTTTCTAGGAATCCTATATGTTAACACAGCATTTGGAGAAGGCCATTGTAAGCCTTAAAGCAGAACATTATTTTTCCTTCTAATTTCTTCTATGAGAAAATATACAAGAACAGTAAGATACATGTTTTATACCCTCAGTAGATGCATATCAAATCCTGCTCAATGAGTAGCTTCCAAAACTTCAGTCCACTTCTTTATTCTGACTAGAGCCATTTTGCTAAGAGCTAAACAAAAAGTAAAAGTAAAAGAAGCTTCCTTTTTATACAACTCAGTTAGCAGGTTGGTTTTTTTTAATTCCAAAAGACTGGAGTTAATATTTTTAACTCCACTGAATAGAAGAAGTAGAGGGAGTTTTTTAGCATATAATCAGGCACATAATCACCCCGGCAGACATTGGACCACATCTTTAACTTAGAATAATTAGTATGGATATGGATGACATTAGACTGAGTCCTTTAACATAGTCAAATCACTTCCTGGTCCAGATGGCATTTTCACTGCTCATACTCACTACAGGGTAGATGGGCCCATGAAGAAGATCTAATGGATTGTGATTGATTCTGGAAGGTTTCTGGTGAGTTTCATATCATCTGCTAGGCCAGTGGTTCTCAACATTCCCAATGCGATCCTTTAATACAGTTCCTCATGTTGTGGTGACCCCCAACCATAAAATTGGTGTCTCGGTTCCTAAGACCATCAAAAATACGTGTTTTCCAATGGACTTAGGCAACCTCGATGAAAGGGTCGTTTGACCCCCAAAGGGGTCCCGACCCACAGGTTGAGAACCCCTGTGCTAGGCTGTTCCACTGAGTGCCTGGTGGACATCTGGCATGAGGTGGTAATTGGGATGCTTAGTATGATTCTTCCCAAGCATCCTCTTTCTATACTGGTTGACACTGGGATTGGAGTTGCAGGTGTTCTTTGTTTTACTAGGACTTATGGGACAAGACGTGCAACAATTGTAGTGCCAGTGAAGGGAAAGTAGGCTAAAATGTATCATAATCCGACTGAGCTTGAGTATAAACTACAGGTAGTTCTCACCATAACTGAACCCAAAACATCTGTCCCTAAGTGATGTGCTTATTAAGTATTTGCCATGGTTATTAAATGAATCACCACAGTTGTTAAACAAATCTGCTTCTCCCATTACCTTTTCTTGTTGGAAGCCCCGTTGGTAGGTCACAAATGGTGATCACATGACTCTAGGACAGTGGTTCCCAAAGTGGGCGGTACCACCCCCTGGGGGGCGGTGGGATGACTTAGGGGGCGGTAAGAGGCAAGGGGGTGCTAAGAGGCTTTCCGTACTCCTTTTCGTACCTCGCCTGCCTAGAGGCACAGGTGCTGCTGCTGCTGCTCCCTGGTTCCCACGCTTATCTCAACCACATAGCCCAGCAGATCTCTGCCCGGTGAGTTTTCCTTTGCTTCTATTCTAGCTGTCTCCCACATGCCCCAGCCAAGGTATCAATTCTTTTCCCAAGCTATTTCCCTCCATCTGGGCTCTCCCTTGCAGAGCTCAGCCTAGCATTCAGTTTAAAATCCAGAGCAGGGGAGGAGGGCAATAGAGCAGCCAGGAGGAGGGGAAAAGGTTTTTCTTTTTTGCCAAGCTATTTCTTTTTTTCACAAGGAGAGGAGGAGAGAGGGAGGGAGGCAGAGAGGAAGGGAGAGAAAGAGAAGGAGAGAGGAAGGGAGAAAGTGAGAGAGAGAGGAAGAAAAGGAGGAAAGAAGTGAGAGAGGGCAGGAGGGAGAAAAAAAGTGAGAGGGAGAAAGATGGAGAGAGAGGAGAGTAAGAAAGGGCTGTGGGAAGGAGACAGTTGCATTTCCAACATCATATTTGGTGGAACGTGGCTTCAGTGTGGTCATCCAACTTCTCTCCAAGCAAAGAAATCGACTCCAGATTACTGAACGTGATGATTTAAGACTCCTGCTAAGTGACTTAAAAGCAGACATTGGGAAACTGATATCATTTCATCAAGCCCATCCATCACATTAAAAATTTACTGAACAGTGAAGTAGTTACTAAATTTTACTGAGTTTACTAGTTACTAAGGTTCTTGATAAATGACTATCAGACTTTGAAAACCTGGTATCACTGGATCATGTTCAACAATTTTGTTGATTTAACATTAACTAAAAAGGTTTTAAATTGGATTTTGAATAAATGTGCAATTAATTGTTACAGTTTTGAATTTTACTGTTACTATCTTCCTTCCATTGTGCAAACCGCCCAGTCACATGACCCACCCCCAGCCCCACCCGCCACACCCACAGAACCGGTAGTAAAAAAAATTGAATTCCACCACTGGGTGGGGGGCACTGAGGATCAGTTTGTAGCACCAAGGGGGCGGTGGACTGAAAAAGTTTGCGAACCACTGCTCTAGGACCATGATGGTGAACCTATGGCATGCATGCTGGAAGTGTCACGCAGAACCATCTCTCCAGGCACACCAGCCATCGCCCATTGCTCTTCTGGGTTCCAGCGTGCACATGCATGCTGGCCGGCTGGTCTTCGTGCACATGAGAGCGCTGGAACCTGGAAGAGCAGCTACCCGATGTGCATGCGTGCGCCAGGAAGCTGAGCTTCTGGTTTCCAGTGCATGCATACAGCAGGCCAATTGGTCTTTTGGCACGCATGCATGCCAGAAACCGGAAGACCAAGTCTATCAGTACTCGGTGCTGAAAAGGTTAGCCAACACTGCTTTAGGATGTTGCAACTATTCTAAATACATGTCAGTTGCCAATTCTGATCACATGACCAGAGGGATGCTGTGGCAGTTATAAATGCAAGAATCAGTCTTAACATTTTTAAGTACTGTCACAACTTTGAATTGTTATTAAATGAATGGTCGTAAGTCAAGGAATACCTGTATAGTCAAGCTTACCTCCTATGACTTTAAGTGTGGGGAGGAACTTGTTTAAACTTGACTGCTTCTAGATAGAGAAATAAGAACAGGAGAAAGTCTTGTGACTTATTAGTACAAGATTTTGCTGTTAACATTGCTCACATTCTCTGTAATCTTAATTATTCAATCAGAAGTGTGTGCCTGAGGCATCACCAGCAATATTATCTAGGACTCCTTTTGATCTGTGAACTCTGATGAAGTGAATAGGGTGCTCATACCCTCAGTTTAGATTCAGTTATGGGATGAAAATGCATTTTATTCTGGTGGATGACCTTCAACACTTTGAGGAAATACATCCATTCTGGTATTTTTATATCTCTCAGGGTTGTTTAATACTATTAGCTAGGTTATCCTGCTAGACTGCCTAGAGGACTGGGAGTTAAATGTGCTGCCTTTTATTTTCTGAGGGAGCAGGTCCAATCTGTGATGGATGGGGAATAGAAATCAGGCCATCCGGTAGTCACTGGTGAATATCCTTCCTCTCCTGCTGTTCATTATATACAGGAGACTATGAGGAGAGGTCATTGATTCATTGGGAGTGAGATACTATCAATATGCAGATGATACTTACCATCTGTCTACATCTTAGTAGGATAATTATAACTTTAAATTCAGGATTTTAGTTCATGGATGAGAGCTACCAGGTGACTTAAGCCAACGCTGTATCTGCTACATGCCCCAACTTATTAATTCTACACAACAAATAATACATCTCTGCAGAGGTTATATACAGTTTTTCTTCACTTCTTTCAATGGAGAACACAATCACAGTTCCTCTATCAATTTGCTTACCAAATACAGAGTATGTCCTGAAATTGGTGGAATTTGATGGGAATCTGAAATGGAAAGCAGAATATGTTCACTACAATTTTTCCCAAACTCTAGTAAAATTAGAGTACCTATCTGTATATTGGATTTACAGAACACTCCATATATTGCATGAGTACATTTTTACAGAGATTTTTGGAAGTATAAAAATTTTAAAAAGTATAATAACCACACTTACAAGGTGAAGTATAAGCATGGTGCACTATATATATCTATATCTATATATCTATATCTATATATCTATATCTATATATCTATATCTATATATCTAAATCTATATCTATATCTATATCTATATCTATATCTATATCTATATCTATATCTATATCTTTATATCTATATCTATATCTATATATCTATCATAGATAGATAGATAGATGATAGATAGATAGCAATAGCAATAGCAATAGCAATAGCAATAGCAATAGATAGATATAGATATATAGACATATAGACATATAGATATATAGATGGTAAAGGAGGAGAGCCTGTGACTTAGGGGTTAACACATCTGCCTAATATGTAATACAGCCCAGGTTCGAATCCCAGTAAGGGTATGGCTAGCTGATGAGAGCTAAATAGCTTGAAATAGATCTATACTAGTCTCCCTTTATTTATTTATCAGCACAAATACAACATAGATATATAGATATATATAGCACCAAGTGCAGCTTCACAAGAACGCATACAATACCTTTCAGTTGTTGAGACTCATGTCCTGATTTTTTTAAAAAAAGTTTTTAATGAGCTTTCCTTATTGGGCAGTGAAGAACTCTGCAGCATTACTGGACTTGTCTAATCCATTGATCTCAATAGATTAAGATGTTGGGGTGGGGGAGGAAACTGCTGGGTTACTTATGCTGAAGCTGGTGAGAAACTAGTCTAAAATAGAAGGAAAGAGCTTTTTTCAGGATGTCAAAATCTAGGTTTTGCTCCTGAATTTAATCTACAATATTTAGATATTTATCTGGTTGCATAAGTCTGGGTCCATGTTAAAAAAAGGATCTGCTTAGTTGATGAGCCCACTTCGAATCATAAATAGATATGAATGAACAAAATTATATTGGGGGGACAGATAAATTACCTTCTATATTTGTAACTGCTACTTTAATAATGTCTTTTGTATATATGATAGATAGACCAATGCAGAACTCATTTTGCAGGTTCTGAATCCAATTTTCTCCATTAATTCTGTTGCTTTTTTTCTAGACATTTATAGTATTGAATAGAGGGAAGGCAATTTTCCGATTCAGTGCCACGTCTGCTGTGTACCTGTTAACTCCTTTCAACCCTCTTAGAAAAATAGCTATCAAGATTTTGGTACATTCATATCCTTTTCGAGTTCTTATCTCATAATGATTGAAATAATGCTATTTCTATTTTCAGTAAGTTGACTATTTAAACCATGGGGTTTTTGTTTGTTTACTTCCTGCTTTGCCCTGTTCATCTTCTCTTTTTGCCTCTTACCCATTTGTTTATTTTTTATTTTATTTATTTACCCATTTCTGCCAATGTTGCCCTCTACCTATTCATGAAAAGTGGAGCTTTAAAAAATAAAGGTTAAAAAGCCTTCCTTTTTCTTCTTCTGTTTTTCCCCATGATTTCTTGTCTGCAGCCTCTATTTTTCTTATCCTGCTTTTGAATTTTGCTTTATTAGACCAAACACCAATGATTTGGACTCTTGACCTTACGATTTTTAGATGGTTATCAGACGCTCCTCAGTAAAATCAATAAGGATATGCACCTTTTCTTAAAATTAATTCATCTGCCAATCATTCTTTCCCTGCAGTGAGATAAATGGGAGATTTGGCTTATATTGGAAGAGCCATTTCAAATTCCTAGGGCTCTAATTAGACATATCAAGACAAATCAAATTTCCACCTGAACTGAGTTGTGCCTCTTGAAAAATATCCCTGCATTTTCTACTAAATTCTCGGGATCCATGCTATATATAAATTGATTTATTAGATAGTTCACAGTTATTTTCAGACAGTTAAAAATATAAATTTGGAGCAGTCTAGAAGTTACGCCTATTGTAACTCATCTATAACTTGTAAGATGCTGCATTCTGTATTCATTCAATAAATCATGAGGCTGTCTCCTTGTTATCCACTGCATAAATGACGAACGTTCAAAAATGTTCTAGGATGCTCCATGTTGTTTTGTTCTGTATATTCTAATATCTCTCAAAGTGTTGCATTGTGACTCAAGGCTATCAACTGCAGTTTGACTTTTTCTATGAAAAAAAAAATACAGTTGAAGTTTGCTTTATGTATATGTATATATATATGTGCACAAAGGTTGTACAAGCATTCAGTACAAACTTAAGTCCAAATAGTAAATCTTTATGTTTTCCTTTTTATACAGAATTAAAAATATTCCTTTTCAGATAGAAAAGCACTGGTATGTTTTCATGTAATTTTAATGTGTAATTATTCTGAATCTATATTTCAGTTGATCTTGAAAATCACAAGGGAACTCTGAATACTGGTTCTTAGATAAATTAGAGCAAATGTGATGTGGAGAATAAAATTATACTACTCCATTCATCTGTGAAGTTTGTAAGATGTTGTGCAAGGCAGTTTCTCTCCAATTTTAGGCCACACAAAATATTAATGAACAGCATATGCTCATGTCAAGCAGCATAGCTTTTAGTTTTTGCAGTTTCTATACTCCTAATCTCAGCACTTTGCAGTGGAATCCTATGCACATCAAATCCATAAAGTCAAGTTTTATCGATTTATGTATGTCATTTTTTTCCCCATTTGAATGTGTGATACACTGGACCAGCTCCAGAGAGTGAGTAGATTCCATTGTTTTCAGCACAAACACATACCTATTTTAAAATGTCTCATGTATTCCGTGTTACTTATTCCCAGTGTATACAAATATGTATACAATTCCAGATGAATTCATATTTTTATGATTTTTGAGAGCTCTTTTTCACAAATATTGTTTTGAGCCTTACCGCCACATTCTGGTCCTCAAAGGCTACATTTTAGAAAATTCTTAATGAACAACTTGGTTGTACCTGTGTGGGGAATGAAACAGACTTAAAATCTTATAAAAAAACTAAAGGTTAAGATTCTTATTAGAAGAAGGAGAGCACCTGTTCCACTCTTTACATCCCTATGAATTGTCAGGAAAGGCCTCTGGTTCTTGAACACTCCTTGGCAGAAGCCTCCTTTCATCCTAAAAATCAACCGGCTCAAAACCTTTACCACTTTGGCAGTTCATCCCAATAATACTGTTCTGAGCGCCCACTAGGAAGGTGAAATGCACATTTAATATTACCCAGCCCTTCAAATAAAGCAGCTCTCAGCATGTTTTGTTTTATGCTGCCATCATGTGGCCATTTAATGCCTCATATACAAGAAAACATTTCCTATTAAGATGGTGACAGGGAAGAATTCTAACACAAACCTTGAATTATTCTTTGCATGACTCAGCCATTACCCCAAGAAGGAAAGCAAAAAAGTCAAGATGATGGCCAAACCATCAGTATCCTAACCTTTTTTTAACACGTGACACAACAGACAATAAAAGAAGAAGGTAGGGCTTTAAATACCCGTATTTTTTGGAGTATAAGACGCACCAAGATTTTGAAGAGGCAAATTTGTTAAAAAGGTTTTTGCACTTTGCAGACCTTTTAGGCGGCCTGCAATGGTTGCCGGTTGTCTTCCGGGTGCGATTCAAGGTACTAATTATGACCTTTAAAGCACTCCATGGCTTAGGCCCTGCAAGACTACCTCCTGTCACCAGTAGCCTCCCATCGTCCAGTGCGATCTCACAGAGTTGGCCTCCTCAGGGTGCCATCGGCCAGACAGTGTCTGCTAGCTACCCACAGGGGGAGAGCCTTCTCTGTGGGAGCGCCTTCCCTCTGGAATGAGCTGCCCCCGGAGCTTCGTATAATCCCCGACCTCTGATCCTTCCGACGCGCCCTAAAAAGTTGGCTTTTCCAGCAAGTTAGCCTGGCCTGAACAAAACAAAATAAATTATTGATCATTGTTAATTTTAATGCGAATTTTTTTTAAAAAGTGTTATTGTCAATTCTAATTGGGTTTCTTTGGGATATTCTATTTAATTTTTTTAACTTTTGTATTATGTGTTTCTTTTAATGTTGTACGCCGCCCTGAGTCCTTGGGAGAAGAGCGGCATATAAATCTAATAAGCCTAAACCTAAACCTCCCAAAAATGGCCCGTTTTTCAGTTTTTTTTAAAGGGCAGGAATAGCCTTTAGGAGGCTTGTAAAGTGCTCCTGGGGAGTGCCGCCCCCCCAAAACAAGCAAAAAATGTTTTTTTTTGCAAAAATGGGCCCATTTTTTGTAAACAAAAAGGGCATGCATAGCCTTTAGGCGGCTTATAGAGTGCTCCTGGGGGCTGGGGGGGGCAGAATTGAGCAAAAAATGGCCCATTTTTCACTCATTTCTGCCCTCCACAGTCCCCAGGAGCACTCTATAAGCCTTCTAAAGGCTATGCACGTCATTTTGGTGAAGGGGCTGGGGTTTCGGGAGACAGAAAATGCTGTATTCAGTGTATAAGACGCACCCAGATTTTCAGCCTCTTTTTTGAGGGAAAAAGGTGTGTCTTATACTCGAAAAATATGGTACCTGTCCGTGGCCACTTTATTTTTTACTTTTTTTTGATCCTTTGCAGATACTCCTGGAATTGCTGTTCTTCTTCCCTTTGAGCAAGGCTTTCAAACAAGCAGCCCTCATGGCCACAGCACCACTTTCTTAAGCCCTTCCATTAGTGGCGGGTTCCTACCGCTTCAGACCGGTTCAGCCAAACCGATAGTGATTTGGGGGCCTGGGTCGCTGGAATCGGCAGTGACCCAGGCCTGCCACGCCCCCAAACCAGTTCTCCCTGCGGTGCCATAGGCGGTGCCATCTTGTTTTTTGCTTCTGTGCCTGCACAGAACAATTTTTGTTGCACTGCGCATGCACGCTCAGCACACGGCCACGTGCAAACCGGCAGTAACGACTGCCAGAACCCACCCCTGCCTTCCATTAATAAGCATACAGCTGTTTTGAAGCCAGTCAAATGTTAGTTGCATTCTCCCTAAAAGTACAAAAAAAATTGATCTGATTATTCCACCAGGACTACCTTAAATGGGTAGGGCTAGTATGAAGTTGCCTTTGGAAAGTATAACATGTAACTTTAAATCAGTTTATAGAATATTGAATATCAAACTGTATTTGAGCCTTGAAACATTAATAGTTCAGAATTATTAGTGCTCACTAATCAATGTCTTACAGAGCATAGGTTAGCTCTATAAAAATCCAGTGAATATTGAAATGAATACGATTTTTCCTCCATATCAAAATGGTCTTCCCTGGTTGCCTATCCTTTTTGTTTGTGGCCTGGTCAACCTATTTGCATTCTGGTGCTATACTAGCCACCAACATCTTGCTGCAACTACCTGATTTTACTTTTAATAAAAGAGGTAACAACTTGTTTCCATCTTTCATTTTGTAAAAATCCATATATAAAGCCAAAATACATTGTGGATGTGATAATTTTCATGAAGTGTTTTCCAGTATGTTTTCCTTAATTATTAATACATTATTCAGCATGCTTATTATGTGCACTATTTTAACCAACTGTGTATTTATGACCATGAGTAATCCTCCAGAATGGACGAAGAATGTAGAGTAAGTCAAATTTTATTTCCATTCAACATGTTAACCAAGCCAGAAACCATGTTTTTATATGCAGTAATCAAGTGACTTATTCTAATGGCAAGCAAACTTCAATAATGAGTTTCATAACATTGTTTTTTACAAATTATGCCAACTGTCCTAGATTACAGTATTTATTACCCTTTAAGATTAGGCATGGAAAATGTGATGTAAACTGGGCCTGAAACCGTGACCAATGTTCTATACCAGGAGTGTCAAAGTTGATTTCATTGAGGGCCGTATCAGGGTTGTGTTTGACCTTGGGGGTGGGGGTGGCCAGGGTGGGGGTGGCCAGCTCAACATCTCTTGTGTTGGGGGCACCTGTGGTGGCCTGAGTGCTCTGCCAGTGAAAATGAGCTCCCGAGCTGTTTTCAACTGCCACGGCCTCCTGCAACCCTCTGCCATCAAAAACAACTCGGGACATGCGGCACTCCCAAGCTCCATTTTCCCTGGCAGATCATTGCAGGCCAGTCATTTGTTGTTTCCAGGATGGCCCTGTGGGCCATATCTAAGTACCCCACGGACTGGATCTGGTCCCTGGGCCTTGAGTTTGACACCCGTGTTCTAATCCACGGATGCCAAACTCGCTGTGTCATGTTGCGTCACATGACATTCACAATGTTTATTCCCTTCACGAAGCTGGGGTGGGCGTGACGCATCCAGCCCACAGCCTGCCAGTTTGGCACCCTGTTCTATACAGTGAGTTACAGTGCACTACCTTCATTTCAAGTACTTCCATTGGCATAATTCTCACCGGTGGAGATATATGTATTTTCTATCATCTGCAAGGTTATATTTACTTCCCTATAGCTTTTATGTATATCCTTGAATATTTTATTTTAATTCCTCGCAGCTTCCTTCTGGTTTGAAATGTAACATAAAATGGAACTGTTGCTCCCATCTGCTTTTTTCCCTTTTGAATTATCACCAGGTCATTTCTTTATTCCCAGGAACAGAATTGTTTGCTATTTTAAATTTCTGGCATTGTCTCCATTTTAATTTTTTACTGGTACCTTTGAAAGTGTTGTATATATAATTGTTATAATTAACAATGGTTTTCCTTTAATTTTTGTCCTGAAATTTTTCTCAGATACACGTTCACTGGGATTTATACCTTTGAATCACTAATAAAAATTCTTGCAAGGGGCTTCTGTTTAGAAAATTTCACTTTCCTCCGGGATCCCTGGAATTGGTTGGACTTCACAGTTATAACATTCGCGTAAGTGTTTCATTGTGTTCTGATTATTTCACTTTTGAAGAATTTAATAGGGAGTGATCCCAGGAGAAAAGTTTATCCAAGAAGGAAAAGTATTTTGAAAGGTTTCTATAACAATAAATCTAATCTCCATGATTCATGTTATTTATTTTTTTAGCATGTCAGAAGCAGTCTGGGCTATAGAGGCAAAGTAGCGTGTTTGGCCACTTGCTTATAATAAATGAATACACTTTTCAAATTCCCAAATTAATTTTCACGAATAAAAAACAATGTGATAGGTGCATTGACTTATTTAATTTGAAGGTCAGGAAAGCATATTAGTAAATACAAGGCAATTGCAACAAAGGGAGACAAGGTGTTAATTAAAGACCCCCCAGCAAGTAGCCTAAGCTCTGCCTCAATTCTGAATAACTGTGGTTTAATTCTACAGGTATGTAACAGAATTTGTAAACCTAGGCAATGTTTCAGCTCTTCGAACTTTCAGAGTATTGAGAGCTTTGAAAACTATTTCTGTAATTCCAGGTAAGGAGTGGCTTGGCGAAGTGCCAGGCCCCTGGTATTTCCAGCTGTTTTTTGTGTGCTGTCATTGTGTTTGTGTGTGAACTCCCCTATTACAGATATGTGACAGAGTTTGTGGACCTGGGTAATGTCTCAGCGTTGAGAACATTCAGAGTTCTCCGGGCATTGAAAACAATATCAGTCATTCCAGGTGAGAGCTAGGTTAAACTCAGAGGCTGACTTTTTAGAACTTCATGGAAGATAAAATCACCTTTTTAGGCATAAGCCATGTTGCTCACTGCACAGTAGAAGCAAAAATAAAAAGCAAGAATCGAAAACATTACTTTCAGTCTAATGTGATTCTTTGCTTTTTAAATATTTCAGCTTTAAGTTTTGTTTCCAGTCCAGCCTTTGTGTTTAACACATTCTTGCATGAGACATTTGCAGTAGGTGGCTATACGATTTGCATCTTATGACATCAAGCTTTCCACTTTTAAATTAAAGGCCAATATAGTGAGGCTTTCATGTTGATGCAAATTTTATCATTTTTTGCAGGCACTTCAGACAAGCTTGCAATCTGTTGTTTATATACTTTTTAAAAAAATGCAATGTGTTAAATATGCAGAACACGAAATATAGTATGGGCCATGCATGGGGATTTCCTAGAAGTTGTTTGTCTTTTCCAAACCATCACCTGTTTTATACTATAAGATTTAATCCAGTATCATTCAAACAGCCTATATCATATACATTTATCAATAAACATAAACAGAGGCACATTGTTGAATACTTTACAAAGTGATCTCACAATAACGGTTTGGGCAAGAAACACAGCAGGTGAAAATAATGTGCTTTTCCATAGAGATATAGCATGGATAGCAAAATCATATTTTTTTGCTTAGGCCAAGCGTTCCTCTGATTACATACAATGTATATTTATCTATAAATATAGATCTATTTTATTTGTATATAAAATTTGAGATCAGCCTATACTTAACAGCTTCTCATTCATGTTCATAGGCAATCAGGCTTTTCATGAAACTGTCACAAAGACAATTCATTTCATTGCCATACTGCATGAAAAATTACTTGAATCAATGCATTCTTAAGAAATCTTGAACACTATATCAAAACTGCTTTCTTTTTTCTTTATTGGCTTGCAGGCCTGAAGACAATTGTAGGGGCCCTCATTCAATCTGTGAAGAAGCTCTCAGATGTCATGATCTTGACCGTGTTTTGTTTGAGTGTATTTGCACTAATAGGGCTCCAACTTTTCATGGGGAACCTGAGGCATAAATGCCTGCTTTGGCCACCGGACAATTCTACTTATACAATAAACGTCGTTTCCTATTTCAATAGCTCAATGGGAGAAAACGGTACCTTTGTAAATACGACAGTGACCACTTTTAACTGGGAAGAATATGTCCGTGATGACAGTAAGAACGAGAGATTTTTTTAATTTATTTATAAAATTTATTGGCTGTCCATCTTACCAATAGGGCAATACTGGGCAGCTTACAGTTACTTCTTAGTTAAAACATAGAATGTTAAAACCAAACCTTAAAACTTACATATTCTTTATGTTTTAACCTTTCTTCCAAAAGTTATCCTTAGCAGAAATGGTGCATTGTAAGCAAATGCTATGGTTGGTTTGCTATGTTATTCTGTTTCCAACCCAAGGAATATTGGTTTTGCTCTTTTCTACTGCAGGTAGTCCTTGACGTATGACCACAATTGAGTTCAAAATTACTGTTGCTAAGCGAGACATTTGTTAAATAAATTATGTCCCATTTTACGACCTTTCTTGGCACACTTGTTAGGTGTATTACTGCAATTGTTAAGTTAATAAATAGTTGTTAAGTAAATCTGGCTTCTCCATTGCTTGTCTCCATGGCTTGTGAGAAAATTGCAAAAGGTCATCATATGACCCCAGAACACTGCAACCATCATAAATATGAGTCAGTTGCCAAGCGTCTGAATTCTGATCATGTCACCATGGAGATGCTGCAACCGTTATACGTGTGAAAGCGGTCATAAGTCACCTTTTTCAGTGCTAACTTCAAGCAGTCACTAATTGAACTGTTTTAAGTTGAGGACTACCTGTATTAGTATAAACATTAAGAAAATATGTTAAATTGTGGTTTAAATTGTGACAAATTGCATTTTGTACATTCTTATATTGTGGATGACTTTAAAAAAAATAGCGAGACATTCCAGAAAGATTGCCATATGAGTTTAACAAAACACAAACAAAAAAGTGTGATTTGGGAGCCTTTAAAAGGCCTTTCCTTTTTGCTGATTTTGCTGAAATACTATCCAGCCATTCTTCAATCCGCAAAAAGTGATGCCAGCATGATATTCCTGACATCATGGCTATTGTGCTTCTCTTGCTTCTGCTCCCAGTCACTTAGATCTTCCTTCCAAAACGGGAAGAGAGCACGTGAGTTGGGAAACCACTGTCTCCAAGGGGTAAAATCTAATTGCTAGAAAAATTCTACTCACTCTGACATCCAGCTAAAAGCAAAATGTTGAGATTGGAGACGGGGGGGACGGACGAGGAGGACATCCTTCAATGACCCAATTGGAGGTCACTGGCCTCCCTTAGGACCCAGGATGTTTCTTCAGATGAGGTCTTGTTCCATTTTTCCAATGATGAAAACAAATTTGATCTGGCTTTAGCTGGCCTCTGTGACCATCTAGCACTGAACTGAAGGCTTGCTTTCTCCTCAACAGATAATGAGTAGGCCACTTGGATATGAGGATGAGGAGGGCATGTGGGAGGCCAGGTCCGGGCTGTTCATTTCTCTGAAAATTAAGGCTGGCAAAGCCTAATGGTTTTTGTACACTTTAAGATTATCCTTAGATGACATCAGAATACAGGAAAACATTTATACAGCTATTGCAAGCACTCATCGGCTACCAATGGCTTGGCAACATCATACATAGGGAGGAAAAAACATTGCCAGGGGGGAAAAATTGGCATAATTAGATGCAATTGAAAAATATCTGAAGATTTACAGATTTGTTCTGACATGTAGATGGACACCAAGTCCAGCAGATGCAAAAATGAAAAAGGCTCCGGTGTGACCTTTTTAGACATTGCTGTCAGTTGTAGCATTAGTGGGAAAGCAAGGTCCCTCTGGGTGCTACATTGAACAAACAGATCAGACTTTAGGCACACAAAAATTAATGGACACACGTTTGACAACAGGACTCAAAACAAGGAGAAAGTAATCTCAGAGGATTTTAAACTCCCAGGATATTGATTACCGATCTCAAGGTTACTATTTTGGAGCAAAGAAATGATTCTCCATAGAATGAGAGGCTGCTGAATTCCCCTATGTCAGGCTGTTGCACAAAGTCTTTACAAACAGATGAGTGTTTAATGCATTGCAATTCTTAACTGTAATCTGTTGCACATACAGTCTGCATCTGTATAATCACTCTTCTCCTCTCCCTTGCGTCTTGCTTATTCCAATCTTACATCAGTTTAATCACCCTACGCATCTCATGAAGAACATTGTAGCTTGTGCCTTTTAATAAAATTGTTAGCATTTTAGCTTGAAACAGCTAACCTACCAGACTTCGTTTTTTTTAACTAATAGACTAGCTCAGTATTTCTCCTATAACATTGTTGTAATGTATTTGTTAGTCTTTAGGATTCCACAAGTCTGTTTAGCTTATTTGTGCTAACAGTGACTTTTAGTGTAAGTAAATATAGCCAATTCTCTTTCCAAATAGGTCACTTTTACTTCTTGGAAGGACAAAATGATGCTTTGCTGTGTGGCAATGGTTCAGATGCAGGGTAAGAGAATAATCTGTTATATGTATATTGTTATTTATATAATAAATTATTTGTTTGGAAATTGCTACTGAAATGATGGTAAGGGTAAACAGTTTAACACTTCTCTGAAGTGTTTCAAATTTGATAATATGAGGGTGGGGCAGACCTTTGCTGCTTAAATATTTGCAGCTAACTTTAAGCTGTAAATATTGGAGATGGAAAGAGCTATGAACCATTTCTTCACTTCTTTTTATCAGTCTAACTTTATTTATCTTGAAACTTGGAAATTTCTAAAGTCAAAATAAGCCTCTTTCTTGGTTTCTGGTCTTTAACTGTTATTTAAAGAGATATTGTTCTGGTAGGACTGCATCTTATGATACTGCCTTAAGGATGTAGCTTAACCAATCAATAATTTCCCCTAGTTAATATTAAAAACAGACCTTTCTCAACTTGGTGTCCTCCAATGTTTTGCATTTTAACTAGTTTAATCCTTCATCCCACATTGCCAAATTAAAATCCATCATTTTGGAGGGCATCAAATTGTGGTCAGTCTTTGTGTGTAATTGGTATTCTTGGATGGTTTCATAATACATTTTCAAGTGAGTATAATTTTCATTCTATTGAAAATTAACAGGCTGCTTGCTCAAGCCTCAGTCTGTAGTAAAGCATACATTGATTAGGATAATCTTTAAAAATGGCAATTTTTTCCTTTTTCTAGTCAATGTCCAGAAGGATATATGTGTGTAAAAGCTGGTAGAAACCCCAACTATGGCTATACAAGTTTTGATACCTTCAGCTGGGCCTTCTTGTCACTATTTCGGCTGATGACTCAGGACTTCTGGGAAAATCTTTACCAACTGGTGAGGGTCTTTGTAAGCAGGAAGTACCAGTAGTAGCACTGAGGCTGACGGTGTAAAGCAGCATTTTAATATGAGCACCTGAATGAATTGCAAACAAAAGTTTACAACTGTTATGCCACGATGAACTGTTTCTGAAGCATAACAGTTGTATACTCAAATGCTCAAATAAAGAACTTCAAAGTCTTCTTATTTCATTGAGAGTTAAATGTATACAACAAGGTCTTAATTTTCATCACATGAGAGCCATCTAGGCTTTACTTGGCATACTGAGGCCTGCGTTCCAAAATAGGTGGGACTCCAAATTAGTGATCATTTTGAGAGGTTTAAGAGTATGGGAGACAAGGGGTCTGCAATCATGAGGCATTTTTTCCCTTTTGATGTCCAAATTCTCCACAATGTAAACAAGTACCCAATACTTGTCCCTATCCTCTGTGAGTGACTTGCTGGTCAAAAAAGGAATAATGATAGGTTACATGCAGCCAGAACTTTTTGCATCACTGGTATCCAACTTTGGTAACCATTTTGGCATGAACATTGGAGCTCTTGGGCAACAGAGAACCATTCCAACTTCCCTTTCTCCAAGGAATAGCAATAGCACTTAGACTTATATACCATTTCACAGTGCTTTCCAGCACTCTCTAAGCGGTTTACAGAGTCAGTGTCCCCAACAATCTGGGTCCTCATTTTACCCACCTCAGAAGGATGGAAGGCTGAGTCAACCTTGAGCCTGATGAGATTTGAACAGCCAAATTGCAGTCAGCTGGCAGTCAGCAGAAATAGCCTGCAGTACTGCACTCTAGCCACTGCACCACCACAGCTCATGGAACTTCACGTTATTAACCCCTATAGCCATAAAGATTGCTGAGATAGGGATTCTATTACCAGGAAATACCAAGGAAAAGAACCCACAATGTCATGGAGTGCTGCAGTCCCTTACCTGATACCAGTAGCTATTACTGGATTGTGGGAGCCTTCCTGTTGGTTTTTCCACCCAAGACAAACATTACTTTCAGGGTCAGCAACTTGAAAACTTCAAATGTTCTCATAAGCCCTAATAGCTCTCATAATTCTTATAGCTCTCATAAGAGTAAGGTAACCTGGCTATCTGCAGTGCACCATGTCATCTATTCCTACATTGGCCCTATAAATAATTCATTTCACAAATCAGATAAAAGTGAAGGGGCAAGATCCTATTCTCTGCCCAGTTAAACGTCCTCCAGATGAACTCCATAATCTTCAGACAGCATCTCATGGATAGCTTTTTTTAAAGGAAATGGGAAGAAAAGCTCTTAAGTGAGTAAGAGGAAGAGAAATAGAGAACATTGACCAGCATCCCACTGCTCTCTATAAAACATAGTTTTGCTGGTTGTTTCAGTGTATTGCCTATGCTCCTACTCACCATACTGCTCAGTGTAGTCCGTAAAATGCCAAACAGGTACATTAGAAGCAACCATAATATTGCACAAGTGCAGAAGTATGGGCTATATTTATGCAACATCTTTGGCAGGGTCAGGTAGCAAATGCACTTGCTTGAGGGACATGCTGAGTTTGGTTAGTGTTCATCTTCATTGTGACTTAGCAATTGGTTATAAGGTGAAGCAAGTTAACCTTAACACACCCTTCCTAATTTGGTCCCTAGCCAGTAATTTTTTGATGTTATCTTGAAACACAGCTGAGTGAAGCAAAGGTTGATAATCTTTACTTCCATTCCAGTTATTACTGAACTTCATTTTTTATTGTTCCCATCATTGGTCATCCTAGCTACTGATGGTAAGAATTGGAATTAAGTAATGCCTGTAGGGCCATACATTCTTCCCTGCTGTCTTATTGTGCGTGTTGACAGAATTGGAAAAGCCTCAAGTGGAATGTCCCAGTTTTCCTTAATCATTTCTTTATGTTTAAGATAGCGGAAGTACCTCTGTCTCAGTGATGAAGGGAGGTGTATTCCAGCTGTACTAGCTCAGAAGCCCAAATGTGTCTTATCTATGATAGTTACAGCAACTAGGTTTATTTGTAGATTAACATGCAACCTTGTACATAAACTCACACACATTTAACCAATAAAGTCTCATATGATTAGAACACTGTTTGTCTTATGCTCACTCCCTAGACTATAAGAAAAAAGGAGGCTAATATGTTTGGGAGGATTGTTTTAAAACTATTGATTCTTTATTTTCTTTTATAGACTCTACGTGCTGCTGGCAAAACGTACATGATCTTTTTTGTCCTGGTGATTTTCTTGGGTTCTTTCTACCTGATCAACTTGATCCTGGCTGTTGTTGCCATGGCTTATGAAGAGCAGAATCAAGCCACCATGGAAGAAGCTGAGCAGAAAGAGGCAGAGTTCCAGCAGATGCTGGAACAGCTGAAAAAACAGCAAGAAGAGGCTCAGGTTACTTAATGAGTGGAACACAACTTTTATGTTTTGTCCTGTACATAGAAAAGATGATATGTAAAGTCATGGGTTCATTATATCAAATTTTGTGACTTCCAGCTGTTTGACTCCAGGGTTATGGAGAACTAGAACATTTCAAGATGTCAACATCTAGTAGGCATGAGTATACATATATTCAAAGATATGTACTGATGACCATTGGAGTAGGAAGAAAGTTACCACGTGTCTTCCTTCTTTTGTATCCCGTAATATTGAATGATTTGAGGACAGGAAACTAAAAACTTGGTGCATCAAGTCTCCAATAGAAATGTACCTATACAAAAATTAAAACTCCTTGTCCTCAAAAATTGTTCTCCCGAAAAAGAAAACAAAGGAAGCATTGGACCCTAAATATTACTGGTGCCTTTTCCTTAAAAAGGCACTTGTGTCTTGAGGCAAAATTTCAACTAATAGCGCTAAATGAAACACTGTTCTTCCTATAGTTTCAGAATGAATAAAATATCCCTCCATCAGAAATAAAATATAGTTAATGTTAACATAGTTAATGAAATTTAGCCACAACAAGGGAGGAAACTGGAATACACAGAAATCTTGGAGCAAGAGAATTGCATGCATCACTTCAGCCAGAAGTTATTCACTCATGCTTTTTATTCACCTCTGCCCAGGAAGGCTGTATTTTAGTGATTCCCCAGTCCTTTGTGCTCAATACTGTACTTCTCACTATAGCAAAAACGATACAGCGAACTGAACAACTATCTCTCAATTGAGAGGTAGTGGATGAAAGCAAAGCCTGGCATTTCAAGTTTGCCATAAGGCTTTCTAAATTGTAGATCTCCTGGGAGTTCAGAGCAGCGCCCTTGATGGAAAAAAATTTAGCCTGACATACTGAGGTAAATTTAATGAGATCAAGGCTTCATATTCATTTAAACATGCCATGTTATTTGGCAAGTTCCTTTTTCCTTGAAATGTAGGCTTACTATTATAAGCATCAAAGTCACCTGGTTTTTTTTAAAAACCCTATCAATTAACATATCGGTATGATGTATCTTAAATGTACTTAACTTTCAGGCAGCAGCTTTAGCCGCCGCCGCTGGTGAATCGAGAGAATTTAGTGAAATTGGTGGTGTAGGTGGGTTCTCAGAGAGCTCTTCAGCAACATCAAAGTTGAGTTCCAAGAGTGCTAAGGAGAGGAAGAACAGACGGAAAAAGAGAAAACAGAGAGAACAGTCTGAAGGAGATGAAAAAGACGATGAATTTCACAAATCAGAATCAGAGGACAGCATCCGCAGAAAAGGCTTTCGGTTCTCTATTGAAGGGAACAGATTAACCTATGAAAAAAGATTTTCTTCCCCACACCAGGTATGGAGAATATATGTGGGCTAAGTAAATCTGAAAGCTCAACGCATATTTCACTACTGTGCCGTGTTTCCCCGAAAATAAGACAGGGTCCAGCTGCCGGCAGAGCATACAACCATAGAGCATACGCCCAGAGTGGCCACTGCCCGAAGACTCGGTTTGGAAGCCGCAGAAAAAGCCATGTGGCCGCGGCGACAGTGGTGGTGGAGGTGCCCTGACTCTGCGGAGTGAGCTGGGCCATGCATCATGAGGCTGGCAGGCGCATGAGCGAGAGCGGAACAGCCGCTCGCACAACCCCCCCTCCAGCCGTGCAGAGTGCCATTCACTGCCATTTCAAAGGCACCAAGCTGCAGGAGCCGGGCGGCGGCGAATGCACTCACGCAGCTTGGCGATACCCCTAGGTCAGTGAATGATGCTGTGCCCGGCTGGAAAGGGGGTTTGCCGGGTAGCTGCTCATGAGTGTGGTCGCATCATGGCTGCTGTGCTGCTCTGCTGCGATAGTGCAACACAGCCATTCACCCATGAGGCTGTGCCCGGCTCTTTGGGAGCAGCCGCCCAGCAACCCCCCTCTTCAGCTGGGGACAGAGGCACTTACCAACCTAGCGGAATCCCGAAGGCGCTAAGCAACGCGATCACTTTTGCCTCCCCCCCCCCTGTTCCTGTGGCTTGGCACCTTTGGGATACTGCTAGGTTGGTGAGCGGTGCTCTGCCTGGCCAGAGGTGGGGGGTTGTCCAGGGGGCTTATTTGTGGGGGAGGGCTTATATTTTTGCCCACCAGAAAAATGTTGCATGGCCTTATTATCAGGACATGTCATAATTTCGGGGAAACACGGTTGGAGTTTGGATCACTTCATGGGCTATGCCTCAATTAAATCCTAGGTTTCTTATTTCCCTTTTTCTTCTCATGGGTCTTCTTAGTTGGTTACTTTTTGGTATGTAATTGTGCAGAATTAGAATTCATTTCTATGTTTTATATCAATTTCTGTGCAAGCCTCAAGAAAAAAAAACTTACTGAGTAAAATGTAAAGCAATTCTTTGAGGTACGCCTTAAATGAGAAGAATATGCCTCAATCTCCTGTCAATTTTTGCCATTCTTGTTTGTGTTCCTCTAGCCTTATTTCCTGCTTGTTTAAAAGAAGAGAATAGCAAGGCAGCAGCTGCAAAGAGAAGGAACAGTGAATGCTAGAGAGCTCCAGGAATGACCAGTGGCCTCTTAAAAGGGGTTGGGGGGCTTGGCTGGTTCAAGAAAATACCAACCTTTGGTTTGCACAATAAAGCAAATGCCAAGAAGAGGCAAGCAAGGATAAGTCGGGGTTTTACTAATTTTATTTTTCACATTTCTGAACCGCCCATCTCCCTCAAAGAAGGATCCATTATGATTTATTATGTATAGAATGTAAAGCCAAGAGAAATAGTGGCACTAATTTAGAAAGTATTTAATAAATATTTATTTAATATTTAAAAAATAAAAATGGATGTTGTTCCTGTACTCTTGAGAGACACCAAAATATCTGTGTTCATTCATTTCCTTATATTTAAGAAGGATCTTTAATTTTCCCATCGTCTTTCAACCTGTTTATGGATGTTTCTGATCTTGCATTCCCTTACAGTCTTTGCTGAGCATCCGCGGATCGCTGTTTTCCCCCAGGCGCAGCAGCAAAACGAGCCTCTTCAGCTTCAGAGGCCGAGCAAAGGATTTTGGTTCGGAGAATGATTTTGCTGACGATGAGCACAGCACTTTTGAAGACAACGAGAGTAGGAGAGATTCCCTCTTTGTTCCTCACCGGCACAGTGAGCGTCGCAACAGTACCATCAGTCAGGCCAGCCGATCATCTAGGGTGATGCCTATCCTTCCAGCAAATGGGAAGATGCACAGCACTGTGGACTGCAATGGGGTGGTTTCCTTAGTTGGTGGGCCTCCTCCTCTTATGTCACCCACTGGGCAGCTTCTTCCTGAGGTAATAAGAGATCTGAACAACTATCTTGGCTCAAGGACTAGGCCAAACTTTGCCTAGCATGTGAAGAAGTTTGGCTAATTTTGACAGGGAGGTGCTTTCGGGAATTTTAAGGGATGGAATGGGTTCTTTATGCACCTGCAATACTTAAGGCATTCATTTGGTCTGTTAAATTAAAGAGCCTAGACGGCACAGTGGTTACAGTGAAGTACTGCAGGCTACTTCAGCTGACTGCTAGCTGCAGTTCAGCAGTTCAAATCTCACCAGGCTCAAGGTTGACTCAGCCTTCCATCCTTTCGAGGTGGGTAAAATGAGGACCCAGAGTGTTGGGGGCAATAGGCTGACTCTGTAAACCAGTTAGAGAGGGCTGTAAAAACACTATGAAGTGGTATGTAAGTGCTATTGCTATTGCTATTGCTAAATTCCTCCAAGCTTGCAAAAAAGCAGAAAAAGGGGATCAGAAATCCCAAAAGGGTTGGTGGTAGATTTCTGCAATGGACAAAACAGCATTGATTTGAAACTTAAATTCAGATCTACATGTACTTTGGCATCATAGCAATTTAAACTAGAAATGCACTTGGCTACTATACTTGCATGTAAATTAAAATAAACTTTAAAAAAGCACCTCAAATAGACTTTCAGAAGAATGCAGTATTCTGTTAAACAGCATTGATCCTGTTAAGCTAAATTGCAGAGCTTTCCTATAATAAGGAATCTAGCATAGAAAAAATATTGATCATAGGGTGAACTCAGAGAATTTTCTTTCAGCTTTTTGAAAAGAGTCATATCATCCCAGGTTATTCCAGCTGTATTCTGTAAACACTGGGTGGTTTCAGGTGTTCTGCTTCTCTGCCAATGAGGTTTTGTGTGGATGTACTTCTACTGTTTTTATTATTTTTGGGAAAAGGAATACTGTTTGCCTATTACATTCCGCCAGGAGTGGGTTGCTGCCAACATTACTTCCGGTTCGCAACACATGTGCAACATGCACATGCATGTGCCAGATGTGCACTGTGCGCACATGCACTCTCCAATGTAAATTGTTCTGCATACATGCCAAAACAATGTACAGTGAACTGCGCATGTGCAGTCACTAAAATCCAAAATGGCAGCAGCCAAGTAGCAGTGAGGGAACCGGTTCAGAGGCGTGGCAGGCCTGGGTTGCTGCTGGTTCTGTGACCCAGGCCTGAATACCACTACCGGTTTGGCCAAACCAGGCCGAACCGGCAGCAACCCACCTCTGCATTCCACCTTCTCTTTCATTCTGGGTGTTGCCATCTCTAAGGACAGGACTTAATTTGTCAATACTGCCATTTTCTTGCAGTCCTAGTTTACCTGGAGGTTGTTATCAATCTCCGTGTCTAACATCCCCCTACACTCAGGGTTTAATGCTTTTTCAGAAGACTGCTAGATTCACATTCAGAAATAGCCCAAGTGACAAAGCCAACCCCAGAGCAACTGCAAACTATTAGGCAATTTGATTGGTAGCTCAGTGTCCTATTCCAGGCTCCTGCTCCACTTTAGGGGGAATGGTTGCTGATAGCTTCTGTACTGTAAAACAGTGTTTGGTAGGATGGGAAATGAAGGTAGGGAAATTGACCAATTGCTTTCCTAAACCTACCTTTCATCAAAACAGTAAGAGCAACATTTATCACCAGCCATTTTACTTTGGCAAAATAGAGCTTGACATTTGAGACAGCAAATTTTATTCAGATATAATTTTTCTGGCAACTCAGAGGCCAGTGATTAGTTCCTTAATGTGGTCATCTGACTAGGCATATAGACTGAGGAGATTGAAAACATATAGTTTAAATAGAGGAATTTTGTTTCATTGTGTTCCTGTTCAATTTTTCAATGGTTGTAAGCACAACTTGGAAAACTGTGTTAACATGTTCAGCAGTTTGTCATGTAACTAAATCAAAGAAACATTAACATTAAAGGGCAACGGAGATCTAGAACTCTCTTGAAGTGAGATTAAGACATTCAATATTTCTCCCTAAAGGATACCAGTCAGTAGCCATCTTTGTTTTTAGTCCAGAAGAAAAACACTGTTGTTGTTGATGATGATGATGCATTGCTCTGATGGGAATGTTCTCATTAAAAAAAAATGTTCCTAAAGAAAGAAAATTAGGCTGAGAATACTGTATTTAACTCAAGGGCAGTGTCAGAGCAATGCTGCTTCTTCATAATGTGTCATTCCAACTGCTTCTGATTTAAAAAAAAAAAATGAAAATCCAGGCTGCACAAATTCAAATAGCCACTAAATGGCAGCAAAAATGCAGAAAAGGGACCCTTTGCTGTCATGTCCAGATTGTGCAGATTTATACAAAGTAGATCTACCAAGTAGTAGCTGTTGGCATTAGCAACAGTTGCTAGAAAGGATAATGATGCTGACCAGTGAGCTTCATACCAGACTTTTGTTTCTCTGCTCTGAAAAAAGCCTCTCCTCATTTTCATACTATAAAAACAGGGTGGAGACATGAAAAGGGGGAAATTATAAGCCTAGTGCGCAATAAATTTGAGCATTATAAATGGAAGTTGATGTAACTTTTTATTTGTATGCAAATATAATTAACTAAACCCTTAAAGTCCTTAGATAAATCCTTAAGGCATCTTTAAATGGATTGCTTCCTTAATTAGGAATATTTGAGCTGAAGGAGTCCAGATGACAGATGGCTACAGAGCGTTAATATTTTCAGTAACTACTTCTGGGCAAACTTTTGCAAACAAGGATTGAGCCAAGATGCACCAAGCTTGATAATAGAAATGATTGTTCAAGCCAAATTATCTCTCTGACTCACTTTTTATGTGCGGAAAATGTATCAAAGAATTGAATATTGCTACCTTTAGTATTCTGTTCGGTTTTGTTTAGTAGTCTATTTCTACAAGTCAAAGAATAACCATATTCTTCCAATTCATATATCCTATACTTTCAGGGTACCACCACAGAAACAGAACTAAGAAAAAGACGCTCCAGTTCCTACCACATGTCAATGGATTTTCTCTCAGATCCTACTGCAAGGCAAAGAGCAATGAGTATAGCTAGCATACTTACCAACACAATGGAAGGTAAGCATCCCATGTAAACAACGCTTCTAAAATTCAGAGGGCAAAATCTGAATTTCCATTTTAAAAACAAACATCTTCATATTCATTAATTTAAATGTTATTGATTTGTTGATGGCTGTTGATTTTTGTTTTCCCAATATAAACTGTTTCTTTATTACCAGTACAGTATAATGTTAAGACCTAAAAAATTTTTTAATAAAGACACCAGATTTGTTCTTCTAGGAGAAAATTCTAAATATTCTAATCTTCTGGATTATTTAGTTCAAAGAGCCAGTCAAATGGAGCAGAACAGTGCTTCTTTTTTGCTTTCAGTTTTCTCTGTTTAACTCGGATTTTCATGCTGCAACAATTTCTTCAGATAAAACAGGGTTCTAATTAGATCTTCCCTACTCCAGTTTTTCATAATGTTAAAATGCAAACGTAACAGCAAAGCACAGGTTACCGCGAATATAAATATGATTTGCAAACCACATTTCTGTGATTTGGCACAGATTCAGGCATAACACCAACCATGGGTTGGGTATGTGGTGTCAGATCAGAGTGTAGTCCTATTTCCTAAATGCCAATTGAAACTCTTAACTACAGTTGGCCTTTTGCCAGAAATGATATGTCTTGTTTCAACAAAGATGTCTGCAATTTACCTTGATAAGGGGGTCCCTGTTGCCTCATCACGTCAGTGTAATCTTTTACCTCTTCCTCCTCTTTGCCTCATCCTGCACTTGCAAAAACTAGAAGAGGGGTCAGGATAGATAGATAGAAGCTCCTCTGACACTTCCATGTACAGAATCCTCTTTCATAGTCTGAAAGTACCAGAGAAGGTTGCAGGAGTCCTGGAGGAAGCTGTAGAAAAAAAATCTTCTGGTGGACTTTATAGAAGTAATGCAGCCATTTTGCTGCATGATACAAGTAAGGTGGAGCTGTTTCATGAAGGAAATTTGGATGGATTCTCCTCTCAGAACTTTGTCAAAACAAGGCATCTCTCTGCCCTAAATTATAGTCAAGCAAGTCATGGATATGTGGCCACCAAAGAGGAAGACAGAGGAAGATCCCTTGTCCCCATTGCACACCAAAGAAAAATATTGCTAACATGCCTCTTCTTTTCAATCCATGTTTACGAGGTGGCGCAGTGATTAAATGCAGCACTGCAGGCTACTTCAGCTGACTGCAGTTCTGCATTTCAGCTGTTCAAATCTCACCGGCTCAGGGTTGACTCAGCCTTCCATCCTTCCGAGGTGGATAAAATGAGGACCCAGATTGTTGTTGGGGGCAATATGCTGACTCTGTAAACCGCTTAGAGAGGGTTGAAAGCCCTATGAAGCGGTATATAAGTCTAACTGCTATTCCTGTTGCTATTGCTATTACTAAAGAATAGTTGTTTGCATTTTTCTGGCCATTTGTAAAAAAATAAAATGAGTCCTTGGTCCATAGGGAAGTTCTTCCTAGAATCCTCGTTCGTGTTAGTTTCTTAATGTATGTGTTGAATGGAAAAAGTGGCTAGCTTTTTGAACGTTTCTCTTTCCGTATGCTTTCTTTTCACTCTTTCTAGAACTTGAGGAATCCAGACAGAAGTGCCCTCCCTGCTGGTACAAATTTGCTAACATGTGCTTAATCTGGGATTGCTGGGCTCCTTGGCTGAAAATAAAGCATATTGTTAATTTGATTGTGATGGATCCGTTTGTGGACCTTGCTATTACCATCTGCATTGTTTTAAATACTTTGTTTATGGCAATGGAACATTACCCGATGACTCAACAGTTTAATAATGTGCTCTCCGTTGGAAACTTGGTAAGTCTTCCGCAGTCCCATAAGAGAGCAAAGAATTATATTTATTGGACAGATTGCTGAATTTTTGGACTCTGCTTAGATCTAGCTTAAGTCATTCAAGGGGGTTCCATTCAAATCAATATACCAAGACTGAAATCCGATTGATTTTAATACTAGTAATATTTTTAATTCTAGATATGAAGCTGAAGTGCAAGGAGGACATGAGATCTGCTGCTTACAAAATCTGGCAATTTCTAGAGCCGTGATGGCGAACCTATGGCACGCGTGCCACAGGTGGCACACAAAGCCATTTCTCAGGGCACGCAAAGCAATGCCCTGTCAGCTGGCCAGTGCACATGGACGCACTGGCCAGCTGACTTTGGCCTTCTTTTGAGGCTGTTTTTCGCCCTCCGGAAGCTTCCCTGAAGCCTCCAAAGCTTCCAAGGCAAACCAGAAGTTCGAGAATGGACTTCCGGTTTGCTCATAGGACCATTTTTTGCCCTCCAGAGCCTTCAGGGAAGCCTCCTAAAGGCCCCTGAAGGCGCCAGTTCGGAAATGGTGACTTCCGGTTTGTCCGTAGGGCTGATTTTCAACCTCCGGAAGCCTCCTGAAGGCTCTGGAGGTCGATAATCGGCCCTATGGACAAACCAGAAGTCACCATTCCTGAACGTCCGGGTTGCCCGTAGGGCCGTTTTTTGCCCTCCGGAGGCTTCAGGGAATCTCCTGAGGCCTCCGGAGAGCATCCTAGGGGGGAAGGGTGTTTCCGCCCTCCCCAGGCTCCTAGCAAGCCTCTGGAGCCTGGGGAAGGCGAAAAAACCCATGGTAAAACCAGGGGGGGGGGTGTGTGTCGCTGATCGTGCACACACACACTGGGGAGGGCTCATAGCATTATGGGTGTGGCACACCAGTGCACGATCCCCTTCTGCTGCTTCCACTTTTGGCACTGCAGCCAAAAAAGGTTTGCCATCACTATTCTAGAGGAATTGGTATCAGATGTTTTCTTCACAGCTGTTCCCAGCAGATAGCTGCCTTATGAATGGGGAGTGTGTGAGACTGAATATTATGCCTAGTGGTAAGGATATACAAAAATGCACATATCAAAATACATGTTTCCATTTCTCAAAATAGCAAACTGTTCAATTGGAGATACTTTTTTACATTTTCCTTTATCTTTCTCAACAACATTTTTATGAATAGACTGTTCACTGTTATTTAGGACTGACAACAAATGATTTTTTTTTTGTATGTAGGTGTTTACTGGCATCTTCACAGCAGAAATGTTTCTCAAAATAATTGCCAAGGATCCTTATTATTATTTCCAAGAAGGCTGGAATATTTTTGATGGCATCATAGTCAGCCTGAGCTTGATGGAGTTGGGTCTTGCAAATGTGGAAGGGTTGTCTGTTCTAAGATCCTTCAGATTGGTAAATATCCATAGGAGGTTTCAAGAAACATTTTGATTGTATTATGTATTCAGAGTAATCAAATTGTGAATATACATACTGTATTCTGATACCTGAATGCTATTCAAAAATAAAATAAGTCAGAAACTAACAGCATGAAGAATATAACAGCAGAATTTAAATACTGATCAATATTTTCTTAGGTATTAAATTCACCCAGACTAGTAAGATCTTTTTCAAAATAGGTTTGTACACAGCTTGAGTCTCAAACACAATTACTTAAAGCTACCAATATGTATTGACTTTACATATTCTGGAGAATCCTCACATGGATTTCTAAATCCAGTGTCCATTTTCAGGAGCAGAATTTCTGCACAAGTTAACTCTTTTTTATTATGATTTAAAAGTAATTAAAATCAAATGTAATTAACACTGATACTGTTGCCTTTGTGCTTTTATTTTTTCAGCTGCGAGTTTTCAAACTGGCAAAATCTTGGCCAACATTAAACATGTTAATAAAGATTATTGGCAATTCAGTTGGTGCCTTGGGAAATTTGACTTTGGTTTTGGCTATCATTGTCTTCATTTTTGCTGTGGTTGGAATGCAGTTGTTTGGCAAAAACTACAAGGAATGTGTCTGCAAGATTTCCAATGACTGTGAACTCCCACGCTGGCACATGAATGATTTTTTTCATTCTTTCTTGATTGTCTTTCGAGTTCTTTGTGGAGAATGGATAGAGACTATGTGGGATTGTATGGAGGTTGCTGGACAACCCATGTGCCTTACTGTCTTCATGATGGTCATGGTGATTGGCAATTTAGTGGTACGTATCAAACAAATGTCCACTTAAGGCAAGTAGAGCATAACAACTGGATTCTTTAAATATTGACATTGAAAAATTGGCATAAATTTAAAACAGTTTTGATTTTAAAAAATTATTTTTCTATTCTAGTCAGAAGGTCATGCAAATACTACATATATACATGTTTTGTTGTATTTGTGCTGATAAATAAATAAAGGGAGACTAGTATAGATCTATTTCAAGCTATTTAGCTCTCATCAGCTAGCCATACCCTTACTGGGATTTGAACCTGGGCTATATTACATACTAGGCAGACATCTTAGCCATTAGGCCACAGGCTCTTATCCGTTATCAGTTTGTTATATATATATATATATAAACAAACACTGTTACCTTCCCACCGAAGTGGTACCTATTAATCTACTCACTTTGCATGCTTTTACACTGTTAAGTGGGCAAGAGAGTGCTTTTTAAGGGTACTTCTGTTATAATTATCATGGACATTATCCATTTTTATCAGGAAAACACAGGGACCTTACTTTATATGAAGTCAGATCACTGATCTAATTAAGTCTATGATGTCTATGCTACATGTAGAGAACATATTTTTTGGCTCTGAGGATGCTAATATTAGATACAAGTGCAAATCATGATTAGTTAATCTGAATTATTATGTTTAGTCAGTAACAGTGTTAGAGTATCTTAAACAATCAAATTAATGCATCTTCTGTCAGGGAATATAACCTAACACAGAAGTGGGTTGATAAGAATGCTGATCTATTTCAGTGTTGGTTCCTTATGTTCAAAAAAGATATCAGATTAGGAAGCAGAACATAGGCATTAAAATTCTCTGATATAGGAGTATTCAAGAAGAAGTAACACTTGGTGTTTGAATATTTTACATCAAAATATTCAAACCTTGTGGCCAATAACATGATAAACTGAGTGACCCTTTTTTTCTTCTAATAGGTTTTGAATCTTTTTCTGGCCTTGCTCCTGAGCTCCTTCAGTTCAGACAATCTTGCTGCTACAGATGATGATAATGAAATGAACAACCTCCAAATTGCAGTGGCTAGGATTCAGAAAGGAATAGATTTTATAAAAAGAAAAGCTCATGAATGTGTAGAAAAGGCGTTTGTGAGAAAACAAAAGGCTTTGGATGAAATCAAGCCCCTTGAAGATCTAAACAATAAGAAAGACAGTTGCATTTCTAATCATGTGATAGTAGATATTGCCAAAGATTTTAACTATCTGAAAGATGGCAATGGGACTACCAGCGGCATAGGAAGCAGCGTGGAAAAATACATCATTGATGAAAGTGATTACATGTCATTCATAAATAACCCAAGTGTAACTGTGACAGTACCCATTGCTGTTGGAGAATCAGATTTTGAAAATTTAAATACAGAGGAGTTTAGCAGTGAGTCAGATCTGGAAGAAAGCAAAGAGGTAAGTCCTATGTAATATGCAACACATATATTGTGGTGTTCTTTTCAAAACATGATTTGCACTTATTAAAAAGTTGAACTCACAGGTACTGTTTTCATACCTTTTCAAATAAATCCACATATCTTACTTAATATTGTATGAAATGAATGCCAACATATTATAATCATCCATTAAGATCATTTTAGATATGTTGGCCTTTCTCAGAAGATTAACATCAATGTCATTGACTTTTTATTTTTCTAACTTACAGAAAAAATACAGGATTGCAATTAAATGTTTGTTATTCATAGCACAATTTTAGGAAATATTGCTGCACAGCTCTTTAACTTATATTATAACAGAGGTGACTCAAGAGCCATTCTGTTCTTCGGCATTTAGAAATTGGCTCAAATGGGATGGAAATTAACTTGCAGCATTAAATGTAAATCAATCATGTTCTCAGTGTTAATTTTATACTTTATAAATGAGCTAATGAGGACTTACATTTGATGAAAATTGCAGAATTCTGCACACTCATTCTAACTAGCATGCAAGCAAAAAGTGGGTGTGCTAATTTTACTTGGTTTGTTTTCTATGTATTATTTTGTAAATCATTTGAAGTTGAAGTTTTTTAATGAAGGATCAAAGTCTTAAATCAGCTATAAAGCCATTTTTCTTTTTCCCAATTTTTCCTAGTAAGTATGTCTGCCATTGCCATTATAGTTTCGATTGCATTTACAGTATTACTTTGAGGAGAAATTTCAGTCTGTTTCATTAAAGCCAAATTTAGAACCTGGCTATTATTAGAACCTGATTATTTATAAATCTTTTTTAATTCTTTAGGTAATGGATAGATATTTTTTTCATTCCAGAGAGATGAAATAAAATACTCCTTGGGCTAGGAAAAACTGAGCCATTTTGTATTCATAAAAGCCATTTATAATTTAATGATTGGTTTATAAAGGGCCAGATTAGCTACCCTAGTTTTTAGAAATACCAAATGATACATAATTTGATAATTAATTAGCTATTTCATATAACTTGTATTCTACCTTTCTTGGCAAAGATTTTCCATAGCAATGTATAAAACCATGGCACATTGTAATTAAAATAAAATAATCGAGATGGAAAAAATATCAACAAAATAATAGTTTAAATAGTTTTAGAAACTTTAGTAATTTACAGATGAAAAGCTAAGTCCTTGAAGCCAAAAAGATATGTATTCCTTTCCTTTAACCTAGTACTATATTTCAGGCAATATAAATTTGTGATATTTTTCCTATCAAACAACTTATAATATTTTCAGCTTTTAATATTTTAGTTTGTAATACAGAGAAATTTAAATTTCCAATCTCATCTATTTTCATGGAAGAATTGAATAGTTGCTTAAATATCTCCTTTAGATTTAAATTTTTATTTTTAGGCATGAAGTTTATATTTTTTTACACTTTATACTTTTTTAAGGACCAGTTTCCTTATGCTGGTCTGACCATAATAAAGATTTGATCAGATTTGTTTTCATACATTTGTGCAACGAAAACTTTAATTGATTCTAAACATGGCTTATTTGATTTATTCAGAGATTTTTATGCATGGTTCATCAGAATCCATAAATCTTTTACTAACTATATTATGATATTTAAAAAGCCATTTACTATTCCTTAAGTTTGAACTTCTTGAGTTCTTTATCACCATCAATCATCTTATGTTAATGTTTATTAACATATAGTTATATGATATAATAGCATTTCTTTAAGATTTTGATATTGTTTTAAGTTACTTTAGAAATAAATTGTCCATCATTTCATAAATGCAATTCTTCAAGGATTATATTTTAATTCTGCTAAATATTAAACATTTAAATACTGGACATCTGTTAAATAAGCTTTTGAAATTGCTGCCATCTCCAGAAGTGAGAAAAAAGGCAATATTTATTTGTTCATTCATCCATTCCAATACAGTAATTTTATACCACCCAACTTCTCACAACTTAAGATTCCCAGCCTCTCTTTCCACTTACATTTTTGGAGCAGTTTTTTCTTCTTCTTTGTACTTGGAAGGCTGAAAGAGACAGGAAAAAAAGAAAATAATGTTTCCCCACAAATACTTTCAATCAATACTTTATGAGAAATTAGAAAGTTTCCATTCACCATTTTAATCCTCCCATCTTTCCTCACTATTTCTCCCATTATTGTTTTTAAGAGAACCTCTATAAATGAGAAAATGAGAATATGTGCATTCTCTTATAATTATTACTACTACTACTTACTACCACTGAGTCTCTCCATTCAGAGTCTCTCAAAAACAAAATCTAATAACATTAATTATCCATTCTGAACAGTGATAGGTTAGTGCCGGCGTTGCTGCCAGTTCACTTTGTGTGCACTTTGTGCAGTTGATTATAAAGTGTTCTGCGCATGCGCAGAACATGAAAAAATTACTAAAAAACCCCACGGAACCGATTCAGGGGCATGGCCAGCCTGGGTTACTGCCGGTTCTGCGACCCAGGGCAAAATGTCACTACCGATTCGCCCGAACCAGTATGAACCGGTAGCAACCCACCTCTGATTCTGAAGATTGTTGATTGTAAATCTGTCCTTGATTTCCAAAAGAAAGATTTAGGCTACAGTTTCTTTACAGGAATTCTCTATGCGAACAATGAAAGATATGGGAAAGATGGAGCTACCAATCAACTCATAATATTACTCCTCTTATTGAGATGATGTAGAGGTTCATCAAGGATTGTGTTTCCTTTTACTCCTGATTGGGATTGCACCCTGTGTGGTGAACAGGCTTCTTATCAAAAGAAAAGCCTAGTGGGATCTTAATATCCTCTGAGAAAGCACAATACGACCTTTCATGTTCCTCATCCACAGAAAATAGAATGAATCCTTAAGCTCGTGCTTAAATTTTACAGTGGCATCAGTAAGAAAACATGTAATTTTCCCTTCATACATATATTGATTAAATTTAGTTCTGAAGCTTTTTTTCATGCAAGTAAAAAAAAAGGATCAAAGTTGACTTTTCGGACTCATGCCTGACTCTTTGTGATTCTGTAAGCTATTCATCTATGGCTAATTTGCGTAGCCCATGCTAATAATAACAAATAATTGGAACTGCCTTGGCAAGTAGCCCTGGCAATAAAATATGTGGCTTGCTGTTAGAAAGCTCCGTTATGCAAAATTTTCCATAATTAATTTGTCATTACGTAAGTCAATCCTTGTCTTGATATCTTGATCTTAATTTTTTAAAATGATTATTTAAATGATTTATAAAGTCTCCTCCCCCCATCTCACAGGGTAAGTCATTTTGACGAACAAGAAGAGGTCCACTTGCATTAACTCCAATGCACACATCTAAATCTGGATCCAATTCAGATTTTGGGTGATATAAGATGGCTGGAAGACATTTGTTTATTGAGTTTTATTGTGAAACTCTAGCTCATGTTTTATGTTGAATACTAACAGTAAGGCTAGATCTTTGAAGTATATATGAATATTCCTGCTTTGTGCATGATTTTCAAACAAATTACAAGTCTTCAAGTAAACTTTCCAATTCAACAAGTCAATATAGTTTCTGTCTTAAAATTTCACTTCCATTTCATCTTGGCTCCTTACGATGAATTCTAAGAAGACTGAGCAGTACATGCTTCAAGGCCAATCTGGCCATTCTTCACATAAAAATAAGCAGTTATTTTCTTGTTTTTATATTTAATTTTACAAAAAATAGTCATATTGTTAAGTCAAATCATACTTACCTACCCGGAGTTAAACGCCAAGATACTGTATGCAAATTTACCATTCTTACTTCTCGCAGGATTAAAATCAAGCTGGATCATTCAAGAATGCAACTGGTGCTTTTTTGTCAGACAGCAACGAACAGCACCAATATTGCACAGGTTACTTAAGCAAGTTCTACCTCTGTATGATATTATATTTTAAATGGGTACTGACTGGCCTGCATGCTACTCTGCCATCTCCCTTCCCCATTCATTGCAGTATTATAGAAACCTCACCGCTACTTCCCCGCCGAGTCACATGACTCACATCACAGCATGGTCAGGCAGTACTGGCAACTAGAACATTTGTAGGATTTCAGACTCTAATTCACCTGTGTTTCTTTACCATACAATTTTAGCAATGCGAACAAGCTGCATGCAATGTATTCAACTTTGAAAGCATTGGTTTAGCTTAATTCTGGACAAACTAAAGTATTCATTATTTAATCAAACTGGAGTGAACTTTATCCTATTTAAAAATATACATTGTTGGATTATCTTTGTGCTTTTTCTTTTTAATGAGAATCATCATTTTAATAAATTTGAATGCCACATATTACCAATTTTCTGCCAGTTAGTTACATAATTTATAAAAAAGAGAAATCATCTCAGCAATGCTATTTTTTTTTCAATGAAAGCATGTTGACAAGGTGGTAACATTGCCAACCAGGCCCACAATTATGACAGTTCCACTCACTGACTTTGGAAGTGATAAAACCGCAGTTTTTTGGGCCAGAGAAATTTTAATTAACTGTAGCGCAAATGATATTGCCCCATGATGGCCTTCATCAGGTTCCCTCTGTTAGATTTTTTAAAGTTTTAAACTTATTCACCAATGTAAACATTCAGTTCCTTGTTCATAGGAATGGTGATTTGGCCATGAACCCAAGACTCATCTCTGCGTCCCACATTTCACTTTTTTTCTCTGCACATATCTTCAAAAAGGTCACATTTAACAAGATACAATTTGGCCCTGAGACTTGTATACCAATCCAAAAACTGTCAGTTCTAGGCAAAATTAATGGGCAACTGTGAACACGTTTAGAGACATTCGTTGAAAATCTGGTTCCACACAGTCCATATGAAGTAACGCATACTCTTCCAGAGACATTATCCTTAGTACTGGAATGCATTCCTCTTTCTCATGTATGGAAATATAACAAGCAGATACTGCAACTAAAAAGCATGCACAAAGTTGCTTCTTTATGCACGTTTTAAAGAATTTGATATGTTGGCTAAAATAATTTTTATTATAGTGAAAGAAAAGTCTTCCTATATACACCAGAGGTAATGAAATAATGTGATGTCATAGTTTATAATCATTATAATTTAAAAAGAAAAAAAGGGGGGGCTATTAAATTATTTTATAAATAGAACAGTTTTAAATCTATTGACTATATTGCTTGCCCCTGTGTGATATACTGTATAAACAATCCATTGCTCCAAATCAAATGAAGATTTTTCCTTCCCTTGTAGTGTTATAATCATTAGCCACCTTTCATGCTGAGGAAGAAAATCAGCACTAGTTTACATAATGTTTATTTTTCTAGATTGCAACAAAAACTAATCATAACATGGACAGTCCTGACCTTTCTTGGTGTGATATACAAGTAGCTTGACATTGCCTTCATGTTTTGTCAATTTCCTAGTCTAATTCCTATATCAACTCCAATCCAGAGTTGATCCTGCTCATATTTCTAAGTTGGCTAAGTGTTGCCCCCAAACTGGTTTAAGAAAGAATGATTTCCTTTAAGTTAAGATTCTTCTCCCCAGATATATGATAAAAATAAATAATTGAACAGTTTCTACATGCTGTCTTCTAACTCTCATCATTCTGCTATAGTCCCCATTTAGCCTTTTCTCCCAATAATCCCTTTCTCTTATGTCTAATTTTAATTAAAGAATATAACATGAAGAGTTCTTTTTAACATTTTGCATAAATCTAAAAAAAATCTTTCAAAGTGATGAATATGAATACAACTATGGGAATCATAGCAATAGTTGATTTTATTTTTTTATATAAAAAGGGCACTTTCAGAACGCTTTAATTAGGCTGGTTTGCTGCTTTCTGAAACTAATTAGGCTGGTTCGCTGCTTTTCTAAAAGTATTCCCTGGCAATCATGCTTAACTCTGATATTAGCTTCACTTTTCTACACTGAAAAGCGGTTTCCTTTTGCAATGTCATTTTGCTGAATGAATGAAAGCATGATAATAAATTTGATGTGTATTTGAACAAGAATATTTCCTAATGGTATCTGTGTATCTTATTGGTATATGACAGATTTCTGAAAATTAAAACAACAATTAAAATATATCTGAATATACTCATTATACAATTAGCAATGTATAATCTGATGCATTTATTTTGTAAAAAGAAAGAATATGTTAATATTTATATAGCATCTGAACTTTAATAACATTTTTAGTGTGACCTAATTCCCATAGTAAATTGTTTGGGTAAGATGCCAGTCATGGCATGTTTCATAAAGGATGGTGGAGGTTGACATTCTTATTTTAACAATTATTTTAAAATTAGAGGGTGGGGAGGACAGTCTTTGGAATGTTAACAATGCAATCCTATGTTTTTATTCTTAATGAAGTCCCATTGAATTGAAGTATGTTTAATGAAGCTGAATTTATTTTATCTTGGTATTTTGGGGTCTTCATATAAATGAGAGTGTTTCTCACAAAAGAAAAATAATTACTATATTTATTTAATGTATACTTAACATCTAAGTGCAATACAAGATTTATTTTTCTCCCATCAATTCTGTCAGGTAGGTTGGGCTGAGAGAGCATGACTTTTCATGAGAAGGGACTAAATTTGGGTCTCCCCATTCCAGTGACGTGCAGTCAGGTGAGGCAGAGGAGGCACAGTCTCACCACTCCCATCATGAAAAGAAAAATGTAAAAGGAAAAAGGCGAGAGCTGAGGTCAGGCTGAGCTAGTTGCTGCCTCACCATGGATGACTCTGCTTAACTGTTTAAAAAAGCCTCTTAAAAGCGCCCTCTACTATGAGGCAGGAGAATTGTGTGCCTCATCTAGTCTGACTTTAGGTGTTTTATGATCACTCGAGCAGAGTTAAGCAAGGTTTAAAAGCCTAAAAATTCCTGATGTAGGTGAGGCACGCAGTTCTCCTGCCTCATAGTAGAGGGCGCTTGTTTGGGCGGGACTTCTTCAGAGGACCCGAGGCAAGAGCAGAGTTGAAATCCTCTCTGAAACAGTTGGAAAAGGTATGTGTGGGTCGGAGGGAGGGGGAGGAATTCAAACTTCATCCTTCTGGTGCGGGGCTTTTGGCAAAGGCTGGAGAGAAGGACCCTAGCTTGCTTCTGCTATCCCTCCCCAAGTGTAGTTTGATTGCAGGCAGAGCCACGTTGCCTTTTCAAACCTGTAATCAGTGAAGCTGGGCTGGATCCTTCCAGGGCTGGGGGAAAGTAGGTGTGCTCCAGTATGGCTCTTTGACTGGCTTCCTGCCTCCTTGCTGGTGCTCTCCCTCCAATCCAACTTTGTGTGTGTGTGTGTTTGTTTGAGAGAGAGTGAGTGAGAGAGAGAGAAGGGAATAGGAGAGATAGTCCAATCCAACTTCTGTGTGTGTGTGTGTGTGTATGTGTATGTGTATGTGTTTGAGAGAGGGGGGAGGGATGGAGAGAGGGAGGAAGGAGGGGAAGGGAGAAGAAAAAGAAAAAGAAAAAAAGGAAACTTCTTTCGCAAAGGAGAAAAACAAATGCTGTCGCTTTAAATCGGAACTGAGCATGCCTGGCTGTGGAATTCTGGAAGTTGAAGTCCACAAGTCTAAAAAAATTTGAAACCCACCACTGTCAGTGCCTCACCAGCCATAAACCTCACCGCACGTCACTGCCCCATTCATAGTCCAAATCTGAACCAACACATGTTCTTTGACTGAAACTACTATTGGGGGTAATTGAATTTCCTGATGAATGTGAATACTGAATAAGTAAGCAGTCTTAGAATTATAGAGCAGAAGAAATGGTCTTGAAGGACAGGATGAAGAGCTACTACTAAAACAACTGTCATCTAAAAAAGAACTATGGCAGGAATGTAACCTGAGTAAATGTCTCATATAAGACATTGCCTAGTTTTCATGAAGATAAGGAAGAGCGGGGAGCACATTAAAATTTGCAAGGTCTGTTATATAACTTTACAATAAAAGTAGTCCTACAATTCTACATAATATTGGATTCCTAGTTTCCCTGAAAGGATGACATCAACAATTTCAATATTGTCTGGACTTCATAATCTGTTTTTTAGTAGTTTCTAGATTAAACTGCCAGGTCAACTGTATTTGCTTAGTAGACTTTGATGGCTTTGTGTAAGGTGACATATCAGCCTAATATATGAAAAAATGTGCAAGTGTGAATCTACAGTAGTATTTGATAATTGAACCATTCAGAGACAGGATACAATTACATAATGTGTGGCATTTGCATCAATAGCACACATGTCACTATGATTTTGAAGAGTTTGTTATTATAGTTTTCTAGAGTCATTGTTGGACAAACCATTATTAGGTAGTGTCAAGTTGGATCTTTAATAAATGGAAATGAAAGAAATTACCTTCAGTGGGAGTAGGAAAACTGCAGGAAGAGAGCCTATCTATGAAACAGATTACTTAATATAATATTTTCCCAACAAAATAAATAGAATCTGAACATATGATAAGAGCAAGTAGAGGCTGCTAGGAATAGAATGAAGATGATTATTTCTTTATTTTGTTTTTAACATTTTTTTCCAGTTACTTCAAGATGGATGGCATATAAATTTAATAAACAAATAAACTAAAGGTAGCTTATACTGGGATCTCCTATTTATTTTCTTACTAGTACAAATATTAATGTGCAAGAAAAAAATGTTGAAAAGGAAGTCATAATGCCTGTAAAAATGTTGAAAAAAGATTAAAATGTAGATGGCATTCCTAGACAAATGTTAAAGTATTATTTAATTTGCTTGAGGGGTGACTTGCAACATATGTAATGTAAGACATAGACATATGTCCATGCCTGATAATTGAGAGAGTCCCATTATTCTTATTCTTTAAAGGAGATATTAGCAAAAAAGTACTGATGACTATAAAAGCTACAGGGTGGGGGGGGATTAGTTTACTCTGTTTGCCTATAAAGGTGTAGTTGGAATTTTGATTGGGAAGGTAAAGAGATGACAATGGGTAAAATTTGAGGTTTATTGTGTCTTTTTGCTGTGCAAGGGAGTATATAGAACAGATATTTTTGCTGTTCATTAGATTACTGAAATGTACAAATGTGTGAAAATGTGTGTTGATTTGGAGAAAGTATATAATAAAATGAATAGACTTGAATCATAGAATGATTGTGTGAATGTGAAATTGAAAATTGAAGGCTGAATGCATGCAGTTGGGAGAGCAATTTCTCACATGACTAAGAATCAATGCAGTGCAGATTGGTCCACCATCACAAAAGAGGGAAACCTCCTTCACTTTGCACTGAAAACAAGCAAGAAAACAAGCCAGAGTTTTGCCTCTTAAGACTGCTTATATAGGGTTCTCATTTGAAAGTAGAACATTTATTAAAATTCTTATGCTGTAACTTTAATTTTCCTTCTAATAAGTATTGCCAATCAGCACTCTGAAAGACTTGCTTTTACTTGGATTGTTTCCAATCTAGAGAGAAGTTTGACAATAAGGAAAGTAAACATGTATGAGAAAATAATGAAATCCTTGGTGAATTGTTCAAAACTTGAACAAGGGAAAAAACAAGAAAGTCTAATGTCTCTTTGGTTCTTTAATACATGTATGGATGAATGTATAAGGAAAGCTTGTAGTGAAAATGAGGGTGTATTGCCTAGCAACATAAATGTGAATGTACCTTTGTATGCAGATGATGGCATGTTGTTAGCATTCTCTGTGCAAATCCCCAGTGATTTGCAGTGAAAGAGATTATACAATGCATCAAGAAATATTAATCTGCCAATCAATTATTCAAATACCAAGGCAGTCCTATTGAAGAGGGAAAAACTTAAGAGAATGGTTGCAAGTTATATAAAGTTAGAAAAATGAGTGGAGATGTTTTAAGATGTGCAAATACTGGCAGCAGGTAGTGGATTGTTTATGGCTTGTTGCAAACAATGAATATTGGTCAGAAGAAGCAAAAGAGTCAGTGTGTGAAGTATGTTCTTGTCTACTTGTTGGATTAAATGAGAGTAGGAGAAATATCACAGTAAGCTGAATGCAGTGCAAACAAAGTATGTGTTGTAAAAAGAAAAGAAAAGAAAAGTTCAAGAATGAACCAGTGGTGAATGAATGTAGAATGAATAGGAAGTTGAATATTAATCGGAAAGAAGCATGATGGGGTGCTTTGGTCATATAAACAGAACAAAGGAGGCTCTAATTACAATATATGAAGGAAGAATGAATTAGTCAAGACAAAAGTGAAAACAGAAAGTTGTGGTTGGATCGATTTTCAAAAAAGAAAGAGATGAGTAGTTTAACAAGCAAAAGTCTATGTTTAAATCAGTACAAAGATCACTTGCAAATATTGAAAGTATGGAAAGGTAGAATGAATAGTGTATATTTCTTTTTTCTTACTTCATGTTTTTAATTCATTTGGCTTACTCTTTCTTAACCCCTTTCTGCATTCTGCAAGGAAAAATGTGATACGTATATATGCATATATGGCACTGTGTTCACCTGTGCTATGACTTGGTTATCTTATTTTCTTAATAGCTGTCCTGGTCCATAGCTCCAGCTGAAGTGTTTGAAGATGGGTAGTTGATCACCCTTCTCCTTTGTACTCTTTCTGAGATTACAGCAGGGCTATGGAGGCACCCCTCCAATTTAACCATCTCTGTCGGTCAGTAGCATGAGCAGAGCTCAAATGCTTGGGGTCTTTCATTTTTGTAATGGTTTGGGTTCTATGCAGCATCTAATCCAGATGTTGTGGTTATTATAAAACACCATCTTTTCCACTGAGAATAATTTTTACAAGCCTAAATTTGCAATTCATTAATTGTAAATTCCTAGGCTAGATGTAAGAGTACTTACTTGCATGACATCAGTTTCTCTAATTTTTCCCTGATCTTTTTGCTTGTACATGAAATACACAACATACTAATATAATGAATGACTTGCAGATGAAGGATATTTAAAAAATGGTCAAATTTGTATCTGTGGTTTCTTTTACTTCATTGCTTATGAAACAATACACAGAAATTATTTTACCTCTTTATTGAAATGAATATGTGAATTATACCATCTTTTTTTCTGGAAAGCAAAAAGATGCCTGTTTACTTTGATTTTGGCTTTTGTGCTCCTATTGTTGTAACAATAGTGCTATAAAACAGGGATGAAATGATGCAAGCAAACTGCTACACAGTTCTAAATTTTTAAATACAGGATAATTTGATGTTTAAACATAAAATATACATAGCTAATATTATAAAACCAGATTGGAATTTATGCTTCAGTCCAACAATGGTCATGGGCATAAGAGATTTCATTTAAATAAATGTAGTGCATCTGAATAATCTCCATTTATTGCAGTTTTTATATAAGAGATTGCATCTGGCATTTACTATGGAAGTAGATTGGACTTTTCTAGTAGAATGAATGCGGTAATGAATGCTATAATTCCTATATATACTTATTTCATAAGTTGTGCGCTGTCCACTGGAATGTTTTTGAGTTGCTTGAGATATGCATACGCATAATTGTATAGCTTTACATAGAATCCAGACACTGATTTCAATATGATACAGTATAACTTTATATTATAGCAATTTCACTCAGGACCAATTTCTAAGCAGGGTAAAATATGTCATTTATGATTAGCATTAATTGGTTATGTGCCATCATGAGTATAATATGTGGAAATGATTCCTATGCAAAACCTATTCTTGGATGTAATAGTAAGGAAAAGAAACAGAATTGCTTTAACCATGTATGTCACAAATGGTGATGTACAATAAAATATGAAAAAAATCCTGAATACAAATGTACAATGAAACTGACTCTCAGGGTAATATGATTTTTTGAAATGTTATTATTTTGACTGGTTTTGATAATATGCCAGTTGATTACAGAAGCCTACTTGGACCATGTGATCAAGAAGTTATATTCTACTTAATTTTAGTTAAACTATTACTGGTAATTAAAGCATAATTCTAGATTTTCATAATTAAAAACTCAGTGGAAAGTATAAAACATGGTAAATTTTATTATGATTATTTTTAATACAGTCAGTGTAGAATAATTATTTGTACTCTCAAAAATATATAATCATGAATGAATATGCATTGTTTATATTTCCATTATATCTCTACTACTTGACATTAATAAGGTTATTTTTTAGTTATCTATAATCCATACATGTTATAAATACAGCAGCATGTTCTCTAATCATTAATGTCTACTATAGTGCAATATTTTCAAAGTTGATTTTCTTTGTAATACAAAATTAATCTCCTAATATTGGTTTACATAACAACTAGGAGAATTGATCTTGAAAAGTGCATTCAGACTAGTTCTGGTTTGTTTCCTACTGTAACATTTCAAAAGTCAAGTAAAAAATTAACTGTTGTTTATTGTGGGGTGTAATTGTTTGAAGCCTTCTAGAAATAGATTGCAATAACCAACCTGAAATTCTAAATATTTTTCAGAAACAAATGTTTAATCACAAACTGGCTGAAATAAGCCAGGTATTTTCCTTCATAACAGAATAGACATGCTAACCATTATCCTTGAGGTGACAAAAAAAATTAGACTGATATATGTTCCATCTTCATCATGATTCTCTCCTATTGCCTTACTTTAAAATCATCTTAAAAAGACATGAGCCACAGATTTTACACCCTTGGATGATGTGAGAATAAACGGCAGGGTGGAGTTATTGCTTTACCACTGGTCAGTGGTGGGTTTCAAAAATTGTTCGAACCTACTCTGTGGGTGTGGCCTCCTTTGTGGGAGTGGCTTGCTGCCCATGTGACTGGATGGGAGTGGCTTGCCGCCCATGTGACCGGATATGAAGATGCTGACGGCACTTGCCAGAACCACCTTAAATTACCTCACACACAGCACTGGCATGCATAAGAATATGATGTAAACTTGTTTTTTAAAAGGCATCTTTGGTTTGCGTTAAAACAACTTCAACACACGCAATGTTCTGATTGCACCACAAACGCAGTAGTTATCCTTACCTTTCACAGAGGCACTGAGTTTTATAAATATGAGCATGATAGCGTAGAATAATCATATCCAAGGACCAGTGGTGGGTTTCAAAAAAAATTGGAACCTCTTCTGTAGGTGTGGCCTGCTTTTCAGGTCCACTGGTGGAACCTCTTCTAACCGGTTCGGTAGATTTGACGAACTGGTTCTACCGAATAGGTGCGAACTGGTAGGAACCCACCTCTACCACTGGTACAGCAAAGGAAGGCTTAAGCTGTCTCTTTCATTGAGTTGGGGTTAAGATGCAAGCATCATCCTGGGGACACTGGGTAAAAAAAGATGTTGCCTGATATTTATGCTGTGGTTAGGTACAAATGGGAAGAGACTCTACAAACACCTGCTTTTATTGGCAAAAACTGCTTGGATCATACAAAGTGCTTTCAGTAAGTTTTAAAAGGTAACTAAACTTTTCTGCTGTTTATATAATTAACATCCCAAACTGGAGCAAAATAAAGATGGTAAAGTATTTTCTTCATCAAACTAACATTTAAGCTTGTTAGAGTTCACAAAACAAGGTTGATGCCTATGAATAAATGCCTATAGCTTTACCTGATTTAAAAAAAAAAGACCAATACAAGTATGTGACAATTCACCATCTGCTTATATCATTCCCACATAAAGTTAGTTACTTACCGGTGCAGCCATTTTGTTAATGTTATACACGTTAATAACATTGTACAAGGCTAAAAATGACATGATCACTACTTTTATTCACAATGGTACTCATATTATCTTCATGGGGCACAACATTCATTTCTCTGAATAGGATCAGGAAACCAGTTGACAGTTTGTTTAAAGCATTACTCATCATGAAGGTAATGCCTTTCTTCCAAAACAGGTCAACTTTGCTTTTTAAATGCTACACCAAATAATACACATATACGTTTCACTATGTACTCAAAGGACCTATATGTGTACCATGCAAGAATAAAAAGTAGTTTTAGAATGCACAGTCATTTGTGCAAGTGCATTGCCAAAAGAGAATGCAAAATAATGGCTCTTGCTCTGAAATTAATATGCTGCTTTCCTTTCTGAATTCCAGAAACTTAGAAGTACTTACACACTGATAATTTGTGTTTTCATGTCAGTGGGAAGTAACTGGTTAAATATGGTTTGCTGCTTATGCATATTCTATCTGCATCAGACATGAAAATGCTGCTTTCAGTTTTTGGTTGGTTTGGTCATAATTTTGGGGAAATGCTACAATTCATACTGCTCTCTATTTTACCTCATTTGAATAATCAGCTAGCTATGATTCATGCTAATAAAGCATTTCTGAATTTTTAGTTCTGAATTTGGCTCACAGTGTTAACAAATTTGGTTCCAAATTGTGAATCCTAGTATGAATATAACAATGTGTCATGGAGAAAACAATGTGGATATAATTTCTTATGCCTTCATGTTCAGAAAATAAATTGGTATTAATGTATGCGTAGGCTAATTTAATTTTTATTTCAAAGTTATTAAATAAAAAGAGAGCATTCTGGAATGTACTAAGCACATCCAAGACCATAACAAACAAAACTGTCATTAACAGTTTTTTATTCATTTGCAGAAACTAAATGCATCTAGTTCATCTGAAGGTAGTACAGTTGATGTTGGACTTCCCCAAATTGGAGAACAACCTGAAGCTGAACCTGAAGAATCTCTTGAACCAGAAGCCTGTTTTACAGAAGGTGAATAATATAAAACATTGCAAATCTTTCAGTGACTCTCTTGAGGGCCCCGGATCTAGCAAAGAACACAACTGGCATACAAAAGGAGATGTGCAAAGGCCTTCCTAGTCACAGCTGACTCTTCAAGCAAGAGCTGTGAGTCTAGGAAGACACCCGTATTGTGTACCAACCTTGAAGGAAGAGGTGGAACCAGTAATGGTTTCCTCTTATTTTCGCTACAGGTTCGGAACCAGGAGTGCTCATGCATGGCGCTTCTGACATGTGCAGAACTTTCTGCATATGCACAGAGCATCCGTGTTGACGTCTGGGTGGGTGGGTGGAGCTTCCTGCTATTGCTGCTACCGGTTCACCCGAACCAGGGCGAACTGGCAGAGTTCCACCTCTGGGTGGAACCCCATTCAAGATGGAATATTTCCAGATCTGAACAGTTCAAATATCCATAGCCATATCATATTCACTGGATTGAGTCAGAGACAGTTCATCCCCATCCAAACCTCCAGGGACTGGGACAGAATCTTGAATCAACTGAAATACCTGTATACAAACTCTCAGTTGTGATAAATAATTTCCTTTGGGCCTCATTGAAACTGTCCCATGAAAACTGATTTTGACAACATAGTAGATTTCCAAAGCGTCATTTCAAATGTAGACCAATTAATTTTAGAATGAGAAAGGGCTCCAAAAACATCTGCTGGTTTAAGAGTATATTCTGCTCAAGACATGTATTATAATTTTTATTCTGTTTTCATTGGCCATATCATTTTGCATATTTTGCCAGGCTGCATCCGGAAATTCAAGTGCTGCCAAGTCAGTTTAGAAGATGGGAAAGGAAAACTGTGGTGGAATCTTCGGAAGACTTGTTACAAAATCGTAGAACATAATTGGTTTGAGACTTTTATTGTCTTCATGATTCTCCTTAGCAGTGGTGCTCTGGTAATTTTTAGAACTTGAAAACCGTTCATTATCATAGAGATTTAGCATAGGAAATAACCCAGACACATAATTATCTGAAAACCTCTGAATTTTTAGTAGGGATTATCTTTTCTATGAGTCAGAGCTAAAGTAGTATGATTTTATTACTTAATTGTTAGAGTTATATCCATCTTTCAGTCAGAAACTCAAGGTGCTACCCATAGCATTCTGTCCTACCATTGTTTCCTCACAATTACACCTCTACAAGTATATTTGACTGACAGAGCAATTAGTCACAGTCACAGTGAATTTATGCAGTTCAGGGTAGACTTGAAGCTGGGTTTAAATTGTTCCATATAATATTCCTACAGAAGAGGATTGATTTTTGATGCTCTTTTAATCCCAAATAGCTTTACAGAGCAGATGCATGCGTTTATTGTAAAGCTTTTTCTTCTAAAAATGATATGCTAGTTAAGCAATATGGTCACAATAATATTAGATTTCTAAATTGTTCCAAAGGGGATAGCAATCCATACTTATATATTGGATTCATACTGGAACAATGTTTTAAACTCCACTGTGACTTCTCTGTGAGGGATTAAAGAGGGAAATAATCAGTCCGACTTTTTTAGATTTAGGACTTTGGGTCTAAAATCAAGATTACCATGGCATTTGGCTTTCCCACCTTAAAATTTTTTTTTTCATAACTTTATTTTTCTATGGAATGGAACAGAAGAAATATAAAGGGCTACATATGATCAAACAGCTTTATTTATCTTAGTTTGTGAAATTTGGGAGTAGAAATCCCAAGGAGATACCTTAATTTAATTAAAGATGTCAATGATTGAATCTCCAGTGCATTACATATAAAACATGTCATCAACCACCAAGGTATAGCTTCTACCAGTAAACTCTATAAAGTAGACTCTATAAGTATCAAAAATGCTTTTAATATTTTTATCATATTCTAATAAGTATATTGATTAAAGTGAAGCAGGGGAGGACTGGTTTTTAGTTCTAGAATTGGAAAGCAAACAATAAATAATAAGCCATACTAAAACCAGGGGTTGGGGGGAACTTCTGTCCCCAGGCTTTCGAAGACATATACATTGAGCAGCGCAAGACTATCAAGACAGTCCTGGAATACGCAGACAAGGTCTTCACCTACATCTTCATTTTAGAAATGCTTCTGAAGTGGGTGGCTTATGGCTTTCAAGTCTATTTCACCAATGCCTGGTGCTGGCTAGATTTCCTCATTGTTGATGTAGGTATTTTTTTTTCTTTAACCAATTAATACATTGTAGCACAAATGTTTATAAGAATCATTGCATATACAATAAACTCACTACTTTCAGAAAAGGGAAACTTCTGCTTTCAGCTGGGTGAATGGTGTTCAGTAGAATTGCCACTGAGCGGGGTTCCCATGGTGAAGCACAACTTCTGGAACCAGAAATCTACAGAGAGGTAGAAGTGTGGTGCCCCTATCAACAGGAAGCTTGAAATGAGATGTGACAGGACATATGTAGATCCACAAAATTTAAAACTTTCCTATTTCCTTTATAATACTTGTGGAAGGATGTAAAGAATGGCCAAACATTGCTCCCTGCTTCACTACATTTGCTCATTTCAGCTATCTCAAGAGTGATATCTGATTCCTTTTCATCTGAGCACATGAGCAGTGGATAGGAACAGGTGGGCAGGCAAGGGAGAAAAGTCCACTCTTGTGCAAGAAGGACCCAGGGATACATTACTTCATCCTCTTTGGGAAGAGAAAGAAAGAAAGAGGGAGAGAGGCATGATAAGAGATAAAGAAAGAAAGAGGGAGAGAGGCATCTCCAACAAGATGGTGTTGGAGGAAAGTGTAAAAGAAGTGGACCTTAACAATGAACTGCAAAAAGTAATACTGCACATTCTAGAAGAATTAAAGCAGGCATGTCAAATTTGGTGGCGTCACGGCAGCATCGTGTGATGTATTGGGACTTTTTCCCCCCTTCGCTAAACCGGGCAGGGCCAACACATGACGCATCCGGCCTGTGGGCCATGAGTTTGACATCCCTGAGTTAAAGGAAAGTCAAAGTAACTTTGTCTCTAGTTTCATATTTGCAGATTCTGATTTACTGTATTTTTGGACTATAAGACGCACCAAGATTTTGAAGAGGTAATATTTTTTTTAAAAAAATTGCACTCTGCAGGCCTCCTAAACCCTCTGCACGCCTTGTTTTTTGTGAAAAACTGGGCATGCGGAAAGTTTGAGAGGCCTGCAAAATGCTCCTGGGGCTGGGAGGAGGCAAAAAGGAGCAAAAAATGTCCCCTTTTTTCAAACAATGACCCCATTTTTGCAAAAAACAGGACATGCACAAAAATGGCCCATTTTCACTCGTTTTTTGCCCTCTCCATCCCCCAGGAGCACTTTGCAGGCCTCCCAAACCCTCTGCACATCCATTTTTGTGAAGGGGGCAGGGTTTCAGGAGGCCCAAAATGCTGTATTCAGTGTATAAGACGCACCCAGATTTTCACCCTCTTTTTTTTGGGGGGGGGGAAAGGTGCGTCTCATACTCTGAAAAATACGGTATATAATTCTCCTTTTTTCATGCATCTTTGAACATTATTTCCCAAGATACTTCCAAGCAAGAGCAGACCATACAATCTTATTTTTTCTTTTGTACTATTTTTAGGTAGAATGTTTTTAACATCCTGTCTGTGGCTTCAGCTCTGTTTTAGGAATATTTTCCCCAGCAGCCTCTCGTTTCACAGGATGCTGATTAATGGGAAAGGAAAAGGTTTTATATTTCTAATCATATTTACCATATTTATATAGCCGCCTAGCTCACATGAAAGTGACTCTGGGCCACTGGTAGCACTTAATTAATAAAAACAATCACATAAAAACTTCACAATTAAAATAACAAAAAGGCACATAAAACAGGGGAGGAGTAACACTAACTGCTATCGCAAGAGCCATTGCAAAATCTCCTTCAGCCCTTGGGACCTCCAGGCCTAATAATATAGCCAGGTCTTGAGAGACTTGCCAAATGTTGAGAGGGATAAACGGTTACCAGTATAAATGATTATGATTGCCAGTAAGTTTAACTTATAATTAACACTTGATTTATTGTTTCGACTCCCAGGTGGCTTTTTCTCTAGCACATGTCTCAAGCTCATATTAGTTACAGAAGACTGCACTATAGATTTTAGCTTGCCTTTATCATTCTCTCATTTCTGTGATTTACCAGTACGGAGTATGGGATTCCTATCTATCCAATGCACTGGGTGAAGCAAAGGGATAAAGCTGCTGTGCTAAAGCAGATAGGCAGACAAGGCAGTATAAAAAACAAAGGATTTGGAAGAGAGAAGTAACCTCCTCAGGGATTGAGGACTTGCCACTTCAAGTGTCCTGGTGATGACATTTTAGTTTTGGTACCTGCAAGCAGGAGTCAGGAATGTATCAAAAACTGAAAGAAGTGAGCTAGAAATACTTAGGGGTTGGTGACTCCTCCATCATTCCATAAGAGATGGGTTATTGAGTAATAACAGAAACCCCCCTCCCCTCCCCCCTCCCCATGTATCTTTGGTTTGAATGTTTGTTTTTTATTTTTTGTGTGTGTTTTAGCTTTTATGTAACTATAAGCCGCCCAGAGTTACCCTATGGTAAGATGGGTGGCCAGTAAATTTTATAAACAAATAAATAACATAAGATGGTCTAATTCCATAAGAGATGAACAAAAATAATAATTTCTACCCGTCCATTGTAACTGTTTCCTGCACAAATCCATTTTGAACTTCAGTTGTTGTAATTTGGCCAGGATGATTTTTTTTAAAATATTGAGATATTGGTCAAATTGCTCATTTAGGACAATAATACGTAAACTAGCACAAGGCTGAAAAGCAGAAAATTATTAAATCTGGTAAAAAGAAAATATTGCTGTATCTTCCTATAATTGATTCAGATCTGCCAACTGACTTTATGAGAAGTGTAACTTTGGAGCAAAATTTGGAGTAAACTTTGGAGTAAATAGAGAACCAGTTTGGTCTAGTCCATGGGTGTCAAACTCGCAGCGTCATGTTGCCATCATATGACATATCACAATGTTTTTTCCCTTCACGGAGCTGGGGTGGGCATGGCCTGTGTGTGAAGGATCCGGCCCGCAGGCCACCAGTTTGACATCCCTGTCTAAGGCTACCAGGCTAGAAAGCCAGAGACTGTGTATTTTAGTTTTTGGTTTAGCCATGAAAACCATCTGGGTCACTTTGGGCCAGTTATTTTCTCTCAGCCTTACTCACCTACAGCATTGTTGTTAGGAGGAAAGTATGTTGGATATATTTGCTGCCTTGAATTATTTGTAGACAATAAAGGCAGGCTACAAGTAAATAAATATAAAAATTATAAACTTCAAAGTAGGAGCAAAGATTCTTAGTTCATTTTCTTGCCGTGTCTTTCTTTTTTTTAAAAAAAGCTTTTTTTAATTTTAATTGAACAAAAACCCCCAAAAAGAATCATCCTTCATTACATCTTGTAGAAAGCGTGTCGATTGGTTACAGGTAACTTTCATGCATTTCTTCCACAGTCATTACTTATAGTTCATATTCGATTATATACTTTAAATCAAAAATCTTTGTATATCTTACTATCAATGGATCACAATTCTCATTTGACTACAATTATTTGAACATGTTTTTACCTCAAATCATTCATACTTAAAGACACAACCACATAATGGCATTCATTAGCTATTTCAAAAAATCCTCCAATAACATTACACCTTTATGACATCTTTTAAGTAAAAGTCAATTAATAAAGTTTCTAAACCTTCCCCCCCTTTCCCCCCAACTCACTGTTTAGAATTTATATCCAAGTTACTTTTGCCAATACCATAGCATGTATATATTGTTAATCAATGTCCATTGACACTTCCTTGTTGTTATTATAATTTGCTAAAAATCATTTACTACTTATGTCCCATCTCCTCTTGTCAGACCCCCCCCCCAAAAAAAAACCTTACACCTTTATAACAAGATCTAAATAAAAATTTGTTAATAAAATTTATAGGTCTTTTTTCCAAGTCACAATTTGCAATTTATATCCAAATTTCTTTTACTAATTTTCCAGTACATGTATATATCATTAAGCTGTATCCATTATCATTTCATTATTGTTATCATATAGTTAATTATTTGTTAACAAATAAACATTTAATAACAATCTAAAACAATCTAAGATCTGGATCCCTTTCAGTCGGGTTTCAGGCCTGGTTACAGCACGGAAACTGCTTTGGTCGCGCTGATCGATGATCTCTGGCGAGCCAGGGATAGAGGATATTCCTCTATCCTTGTGCTTCTTGACCTCTCAGCGGCCTTCGATACCATCGACCATGGTATCCTTCTGCGATGGTTACAGGAGGTGGGAGTGGGAGGCACCGTTTTACGGTGGTTCTCCTCCTACCTTTCAGACAGGTCGCAGTCGGTGTTGGTTGGAGGGCAGAGATCGACCCCAAGGCCCCTCAATTATGAGGTGCTGCAGGGTTCGGTCCTGTCCCCCCTCCTGTTTAACATCTACATGAAGCCGCTGGGTGAGATCATACGCCGGCACGGGATTAAATACCATCAATATGCGGACGATAAGCAGCTGTATCTGTCCGCCCCGTGCCCACTCAGCGAAGCAGTTGAAGTGATGTGCCAGTGCCTGGAGGCTGTCAGGGTCTGGATGGGAGCGAACAGGCTTGCACTCAATCCTGACAAGACCGAGTGGCTATTGATGCTCCCTCCCAAGGATGGTCCAGTCGTTCCATCTCTTAGCCTGGGAGGTGAAATTATACACCCCTCAGAGAGGGTTCGCAATTTGGGTGTCCTCCTGGATCCACAGCTGACATTAGAACATCATCTGTCGGCTGTGACCAGGGGGGCCTTTGCCCAGGTTCACCTGGTGCACCAGTTGCGACCCTATCTGGACCGGAAGGCCCTTCGGATGGTCACTCACGCCCTCGTCACCTCAAGACTGGATTACTGTAACGTGCTCTACATGGGGCTGCCCCTGAAGAGTGTTCAAAGACTGCAGTTGGTCCAGAATGCAGCCGCGCGAGCGATAGTGGGGGTGTCTAGGTGCACCCATGTTACACCTATCCTCCGCGAGCTGCACTGGCTCCCCATTGGTCTCCAGGTACACTTCAAGGTGCTAGTCGTTACTTTTAAAGCCCTACATGGTTTAGGACCTGGCTATCTGAAAGACCGCCTCCTGCCATTTACCTCCAGAGACCAATAAGATCACACAGATTAGGCCTCCTCTGGATTCCATCTGCCGGTCAATGTTGGCTGGCGACTCCCCGGGGGAGGGCCTTCTCAGTAGCTGCTCCAGCCCTATGGAACGATCTCCCCGTGGAGATCTGGACCCTTACTACTCTTCCGGCCTTCCGCAAAGCCACTAAGATCTGGCTGTTCCAGCAGGCCTGGGGCTGTTGATTTTATCCAGCCCCACTCTAAGCTGTATGTATGTTGTGAAATTTTAATGTTTGTTCTTTTTTATTTTTATATGTCCCCCCCCCCCCAGTTTTTATCTGTAAGCCACCCAGAGTCTCTAGGGAGTGGGCGGCATATAAATGCTAATAAAACCTAAAAACCTGAAACTAAATTCCTACTTATTAATCACCAAAATGAACTAATTTTTTATTATCAACTTTCATTGTCAACCTGTATCTTTCCAGTAACAAAACAGTCTTATCTCTCTTGCCAATTGTGGTGTCAGTCTTCTTTTTATCTCCTTTATAAGGTTTTTATAGACTTCTCTCCGCACTTTGTTGCTTGAAGGATCTCTCAGATAATCTCGTTACCCTGCTACTAAAATTAGCTTGTCTTTGGTTGTCAATCTTGCTTCTGAAAAAAATTATCTTCTTAAGTCCATCATCTTTACCATTTTTTTTCTTCTGTATCCTGGAATCTGGGGTAGAGCTCCAATTTGTTGAATTCCCTTTTCCATATTCCCATCTTTCCACTTTCACCCACATTTGCTCCATTAATAAATTCATCTATTGTCTTATCTTTATCTTCTATTTCTTCATTCTCCCCTTTAATTTTTGGGGCTCCAACCCCATCATCTTTTGCTATGAGAAAGACTAGTCTTTCCAACTTCTTCTCAATTCTCCCATATCCTTCCAATCGATTTTGAATTCCAGCCAAGATATTTTGGAATTTTAAGGTTTCCTCATCTGAATATTGATCCATGTTTCCAAAACAGAAGAAAGAAAAAAAAAAAACTAATAGCCACTGCCATTCTAGTCTTCCAGGCCTCTTTTATTTTTTTTTTTATTTTAGATTGACTTGGACACAAGTTCTTTTATGCTCTTCAAAGGAGAAGGGTTCTGTTTTTTCCCCCCTTTCTTTCCCCTGCCAAAATAGTTCTCAAAGGCACCTGTAAAAACAATTCATGCCCTTGGCTCTTTATCAGTTTCTGTAAACAAGTTCCAAACCCTTCAGCTATTAAGTCAGTGAAATCAAAGAAGAGAAGAGATACGTTGTTTCAAAAAACCCAGCCTCTGACCTCTGAGTGGCAGTGTGCTACTTTTCACTTTCTAATATTTATCTCTGGGTTATAGGAAACAAAGTTCTTTAGATTTCTTTTAGTGAAATTTAATAACAAGTAATAGGAAGAATTGTTAAAATAAGAAGGGCGGTTTTAATCCAGAAGTCAAAAAATAAAGCAACAAAAAGTAGAAAAAGAAAAAATCAATCCGTTCACTTTAAGAAGAGAAATCCACAAAGAATAGTTACAAAGGAAAAAAAAAGCTTTCCAAAGCAATCCAATTAGGATTAATTTCTCCACAATTCTTTTGCTTAAGGATCTAATTCGGCTTTAAAGAAAAATTTCTTTGGGCAGTCTTTCGCAAAATAGAAAAAATACTTCACCAGATGGACTCACTTTCTCTTTTCACTTCCTTCCTTCTGGAGCTGTCCCGACTTCATCAGCCTGGGGGCTTCCTGTTTACCGCCGGCTTGAAGCGCTTTCCTTGGGTCAATCAGGGACTTTGCGATGTCCCTGAGACCAGCAAGGCTTTGTCTTCCTGATCACTGTCTCTATGGGACAGTTTAGGTCTCAATGGACCATCCAGTGGCAAAAGTGTCAATGGTGGTCTCGGAGTATCGAGACTGCACGTTGTGACATCGTGACGTGGCTCCTCCTTTCCCCCTTGCCATGTCTTTCTTTGATATCACTCATTATACTCCTGTGAACTAGTTTGATTTTGTAAGATAATCTTCAGCTGTGACAGACTGGAGAGAAGTGGTGTTACTAGAGATTTCTTGAAATGCTGACTATTATTCACACAGTAGATTACTTTCTTTTCTCTTTTTATTCATGTGTAGGTCTCTATCGTTAGCTTAACAGCGAATGCCTTGGGCTACTCTGAACTTGGTGCAATTAAATCTCTTAGGACTTTAAGAGCTTTAAGACCTCTAAGAGCCTTGTCACGATTCGAAGGAATGAGGGTAAGAAAAATATGAAATAACATATGCTTGAAGCAAATTATTTTCTTAAAGGTATACTACAAATGTGTATCTCAAAGCCACTAGTTTAAATTTCATTTAAAATGGCCCTGGGCAACATGCTACTTCTATTCCCTTAGCCTCTAGGCAACATGAGAGAAATAATTCCAGTATATCTAGGCAGTGTCTGAAGTTATTTACCCCATTGTCAGATTATTTATTTTCATTTAAATCACAGCTCTGAAATGGTGGCTATCCGACTAAAAAAGGCTAGCTAAAATTGTGCCACATTTAATCTTGTCTGTTGTACCCTTGCCCCAGATTTTAAAAAATCATTTAAAGAAGCTCCTTGATTTGAAAAATCAAAAGATTGCGTGGAGACCTGCTCCGTGGCTGATGGACCAACCAAATCCTTGGAGTTCATATCCCAGCCAGGATATATATTAGTGAGAAATAACCATGAACTAATTAGCTGCAGACTAGTTTCACAGATCTATCTAGACCTTTTGCTACTAGTAAAAAAAACAACTGAAATATTTGGAGAGCCGAATGTATGTATGTATGTATGTATGTATGTATGTATGTATGTATATATATATATATATATATATATATATATATATATATATATATATATATATATATATATATATATATATATACACACACACACACACACACACACACACACACACACACACACACACACACACACACACACGGTATGTTTCTGCGCTAACTCAGAACTTCAGCTGCTTGTTTTCTTGATGTGTTGTCAAGGTAACATATTAACTGACTGGAAAATTACTTTTCATAAGCTTCTGTTGCTTCATTATGGCACCTGGACTGTCCTTGCCACTTGGCTACAGAGACTATAAGGAGGAGATGATTGAGCAGTGTAATGATGACCATATTGAGGGTTATTTGAAATTTAAATGCTAATATTTCCTTAGAATTCATTTTCTTCTGACTTGCAATTTGGTTCTCCAAATGTGTAAGAAAAGAGTATTTTTAGGGTTAGAGTATTGATATGGTACTGCACTTGAGTTATAAAACCTTCAGTACATGTTCTGCCATACGTTATGGTCCTTCCTCTTCAATTTTGTGAAGCTAAATTTTGGGAAATCTTTCTTCCTCAAATCTTTCCCTAAATTTTAACAATTAAATTGTAGCACAAAATGGCCAAGAAGCAAAACTATGAATTAGAAATTCCCCTTTTCATGTCTCACTTTAGCAAATATGTTTTCACTTCTTTGGCTTTATGTCTTTATTTCTTTGTATTACAGGTAGTGGTGAATGCTCTCTTGGGAGCAATTCCATCTATCATGAATGTGCTCCTTGTATGTCTTATATTCTGGCTAATCTTTAGCATTATGGGAGTGAATCTGTTCGCTGGCAAGTTCTACCACTGTGTTAACACCACAACTGGGGAAATGTTCAGCATTGATGAAGTTGACAATCAGACTGAATGTGAGAATCTCATCGAAAGAAATGAAACAGCTAGATGGAAAAATGTAAAAGTCAATTTCGATAATGTGGGACTTGGCTACCTCTCTCTGCTTCAAGTAGTAAGTAGTTATTCTTTCTATGTTAAAATTTGAACAACACAACTGTTTTATTTCCTCTTTTTAGCAGGTTTTTCTTTTATTAGAAAATTCCATCAATGTGAACTGTCAGTCACTTTACAAATGATTCAGCTGCCAGGATTTGAAGTGGATTGATTTGCATCATAGGTGGCATCCCTTAATCTTTTTCTTCTAAGCTCTTCTCTAAAGTGTACCTGTTAGTAAACTTTTTGTGTGCCATATAAATCTTATACATGAACCAAAATGATCATTAGTAAAATGCAGATGCACCTGTGATAGGTCGTTTATTTATTTCACTACACATCAAGCAATCTCATTTACCCCTATTTAATAAAGGAAATTATCCATAACCAGAGAAGAGACATTTGGATATAGAGAATGGCCGTTTTTCAGTGCTGTACTAGCCTAGCAGTAGAGGCTAAAGAGAACCCAACTTTGGGTGAAATTCAACACAGCTGAGTGGAAATTACTTGTCTTTTTTATTTCTTGTAACACAATCTGGTACCAACTCCTCAAGAATTCTTCCAAATAGAATATATGTGGGTTGAAAGGCTGGATGGACATCATGTATGCAGCTGTAGATTCATGAAACGTAACTGGCAGGGGGGGTCATGGAGTCTTCTAAAAGACATTTATAATTTACACAACATGAACGTTGAGGAATTATGTACTGTATGCTTTTAGTCCCTTGCTTAAAATATAATCGCCTGACTTCCGCTTGCAGGCCACCTTCAAAGGCTGGATGGACATCATGTACGCAGCTGTAGATTCACGAAATGTAAGTATGCTATTGAGTAGGGAAACCAGTATTGAACTGCAAAAATATGATTGGCTACAAGACAGCAGAGAAGAGATACATAACATTTGCTATTTTTGGTACCATCTTGTAATTGCCTGGTAGCCCAAATACGGTGGGTTTACTACTTGGATACTTGCATCCATATCCTCCATAGCTACTCATCATATCAGCAAGTGTTTCCTAAGAAGCATTTCCAATTCTTTTTCAAATTAAGGCTAGTAAAGTAGGATTAAAGCAAACTTGCCACTGATCATAGTGTTTGTCTGCTTTCTTTTCTTTTTCAAGGAGGCAAGACAGGTAAGATGCTGGGATGAGAGATAGGAGTGAGCAGGTTATGGCTGGAAGATAATTCTGTGTTGTTTGTTTCCCAGTGTACAAGATACTTCTTGTTTGGTTGTTTGTTTCCCAGTGCATTTTACCTTAGGGGATAATTTAAGAGGTAAGAATGGAGTCATAACCTCTCCCCAGAAACAGGAAAAACAGGAGTGGGAATTTTTAAGAGGTAAAATGGATGCCATAAAGGCTTAAGGCACCCATTTTTGCTATTAAATCTTCCAATCCTTGCCCTACTCCTTCAGTGTAAACAAAGATTTTAAAAAATGGGTCTCAAACACTCCAGTGTGCCTAAAGCCCGCGAGGAAATACAGGAATCCTTTCCTATCAAAGGATAATGACTGGAAGTAATGAGAACATATTGCCCTATGCTAGTTATAAAAATAGCAATGTATCTTTTGGCCCAGTTTGATGGTCAACCAGTGCAAGTAAAAAAAAAATAATAACTCAATCCTGTCATACTCTGCTGTTTAAAAAAATCAGATTATCTTAGCCGTACATAATTCTCATTTTTTTTCCATTAGAATGAAGACTCTAATTTTTTCATTGCAGTAAATGAGCAACTGATGCAAAGCATTCCCAGAATAGGAACTAGATAAATGCACATTTACGGCATTCATCTGTAACAATAATACAGGTCAAGAATATTTAAAATATAATCTGATATAGATACGATAGAAATTAAGACATAAAATCTAAAACATTTGCTTTGCGCATTAAGATCAGTAAAAAGACTCTATTTCAGATGCCTTCTGATAAGGTTTTCTATAATAATTTATTCTACTATTCTATTTCTGAGAAGAAAAAAGAAAAAAGAATCAGATGTCAAAAACATACAGACACATACAACAACATACACTTTTTGTTTAATTATATTTTTGTGTATATGTGTAAGTGCAGGTAAGCAGTTTCAAGAAACTAGGTGAGTTACAGTTCCGTAGCTACAAATTGCACACCCTAATAGGAGATCTTCTTTTGTTGAAATGACTCTTTTCCAAGAAAACAATAAAACTCTTTCCTAATGATTGGTGGTCCCAAAGAAAAACTGTGGCTACATGCTTAAAGCTAACATTTTCAAATGCATCAGCACATTGTGAGCATCATAATTAGCAGACAGTATAGGCAGCCTTCTGTCTCATTAAGAAAGTCTGTTTCATTCATTTCCATTCAGTTTCTTCTCACTTTCTCCTAAGCTCAGAATGTGTCTTTCTTTTTAACTATTTCTTTGAATATAAACACCTCAATTGTCTATTAGCAAAAGCCATGTAGTCTAGCATGAAATCTATATCAGTGGATTTCAGAGAGGAGAGCCAATAGAAAAAAGTGAGTAATAACTGAGAAAATAATTGTACATAAATACTCTATTTAAAGTTAAAATAAAAATTGATCAAACCCTTCTCTATGGCTATTCTTAATAACGGCATCATAAAAAGACTAAATACGGTAAGGCTTCACCCAGGGTTCATACTTCATAAAAATAATACCCATACATTTTATAGAATTGAATATATTTTTCCACACAGTTTTCTATTTCTAAATTTGTTTCCCTTGCAGGTGGAACAGCAGCCACATTACGAGGATAACCTTTATATGTATCTTTATTTTGTCATCTTTATTATCTTTGGATCCTTCTTCACTTTGAATTTATTTATTGGTGTCATCATAGATAACTTCAATCAGCAAAAAAAGAAGATAAGTATTCTATCACTGTGATTTCAGCAGATTATCACAGGTTTTGTTTTAACAAAAACATTGTGCTTTGTGTAATTCTTCTGATTTTTCTTTCTTTCAAGTATCAATTATTACTCCAATGTGTACAACCTAAACATAAGTTGTAAACATGAATTCTAAAATTGCCACTGGAAAAAAGAAGCATACAGTGTGTTAAAACCAATACATGAAATGAAAGATTGAGTTAGTTTTAAATGCCAGAGACATAAACAATTACATTGTAAGATAATGCACTACTTTATATAAATATGCATAAACATCTCGTAAATCTAAATACAATACAATACAATACAATACAATACAATACAATACAATACAATACAATAGCAGAGTTGGAAGGGACCAATTCTCCATTCACACCCCACTCTGGGGCCAGCCAGAGGTGGTATTTGCTGTTTCTCCCAACTACTCAAAATTTCTGGTTCCGGTTCTCCAGAACATGGCAGAACCTGCTGAATACAATACAATACAATAGCAGAGTTGGAAGGGATCTTGGAGGTCTTCTAGTCCAACCCCCTGCCTAGGCAGGAAACCCTATACCATTTTAGACAAATGGCTATCCAACATCTTCTTAAAGACTTCCAGTGTTGGGGTATTCACAACTTCTGGAGGCAAGCTGTTCCACTGATTAATTGTTTTAACTGTCAGGAAATTTCTTCTCAGTTCTAAGTTGCTTCTCTCCTTGATTAGTTTCCACCCATTGCTTCTTGTTCTGCCTTCAGGTGCTTTGGAGAATAGTTTGACTCCCTCTTCTTTGTGGCAACCCCTGAGATATTGGAACACTGCTATCATGTCTCCCCTAGTCCTTCTTTTCATTAAACTAGACATACCCAGTTCTTGCAATCGTTCCTCTTATGTTTTAGCCTCCAGTTCCCTAATCATCTTTGTTGCTCTTCTCTGCACTCTTTCTAGATAAATAATAAATAGTTACTCTTGGTAATGACTTTCTGGAAATTAACAGAAGATGAACACTTCTGGAAGTCATTTGGGATATGATCCTTTTCATACTTATTTTTTTTATCATGCTTTTCGTTTTTAAATATGGGCTTTGAGTTTTGGTCTGTTTTGGTTTTTAGCTGTTGAAGGTACTTGTATCATGAGAGCTGAAAAGTATTTTTTTTCCAATTGTTCATTTATTTATTTATTAACCTGGATGTTTTACTATCTGACGTTTTATCCAACTATGGATGTTTTTTATGGTATTTTATTTTGAAGTAAGATATGGGAAATTTAGACAAACCTTTAATACAGGATGATAATAACAGCGACAGAAATGATGGTGGCAGTGCTGAGAGACTACTGTAGTCGCTACACTTTTTTTTCAATCTGCTGTAACTTTGCTGAGATTAAATTCCTAACCCTGCCTGAACTATGGGAGAAGGATGCACTGTTCTCTAGCCATTAGGGAGCCACCCCTAATGAAGGGAAGGGCAAAAGAGTGGGTGGGTGCTTCCAGATTGAAACTCTTCACACTTGTACATCCATGCATACATCAACCCTTGCACAAAGGAGCACGGCTTGCATTTGGGGCTGCTTCCACTGTTTGCTTTAGAGCCGAGGTGGCGCAGTGGGTAGAGTGCAGTACTGCAGGCCACTTCAGCTGACTGCTATCTGCAGTTCAGCGGTTCAAATCTCACCGGCTCAGGGTTGACTCAGCCTTCCATCCTTCCGAGGTGGGTAAAATGAGGGCCCAGATTGTGGGGGCAATATGCTGACTCTGTAAACCGCTTAGAGAGGGCTGAAAGCCCTATGAAGCGGTATATAAGTCTAACTGCTATTGCTATTGCTTCTCCCCCACTTGCTTGGCTTTTGCTTTTGTAATAGGCAGCCCAAGGAAAGAGATTGCCCATCAAATAAAAGTCAATGTATAGAAAAACAGAAAGAAAAATGGAATGGAAATATCTGGTTGTAACTAGTCTTTGTTTCTCCTTTTTACTTTGGAGGTCAAGACATCTTTATGACAGAAGAACAGAAAAAATACTATAATGCAATGAAAAAACTGGGCTCCAAGAAACCACAGAAACCTATACCAAGGCCAGCAGTAAGTGTTATGTGTGGGGGGTTTTTTCCCATTGTACTCACTGTTTTTCAAAATGTGTGCTAAAGTTGGAAAGCAATTTACACCTTATAATCCCCTGAAATCTTTTTAAACTAAACTGAGGAAGGGGTGGGTTCAGAAAAAATAATACACCTTTAAAGAATTATCGTATTTTGGGAACTATAAGACACACCAGAGTATAATACACACCATGATTTTGAAGAGGTAAATTAAAAAAAAAAGTTTTTTTTTGCACTCTGGAGGCCTCCCAAACCGTCTGGAATTCAGAGGCTTTGGGTGGCTTGTAGAGTGCTCCTGGGGGCTGGGGAGTGCTCTTTTTTGCCCTCCCGAGTCCTTTGCAAGCCTCCCAAACTCTGCATATAAATTTTTGCAAAGGGTTTCGATAGGGCAAAAATTCTGGGTTCGCTGTATAAGACACACCCAGATTTTCACCTTCTTGTTTTGAGGGGAAAAGGTGCGTCTTATACTCCGAAAAATGTGGTAATGTTTTTATGAGCAAAGCCTTTCGTTAAGTAACTGAGATGGACAGTGGATGACATCATATGGTTATTTTCCATTTTGGAGAGTTGCTTCTTATTTTCTTAAACTATGTTAAACCTATTTAGGGATTATGCCAGCAGTCCCCAACTTTTTTGGCTGCATGGACTGGCAATGGTGGTGCATGGCGGCGGCAGCAGAGTGGAGGGGACAGATTTGCGCGCTCAACCTAATCCCACACATGTGCAAATGAAGCTTCCCAACAGGCCATGACCCAATAGCAGGCTGCGGTTTGGGGGTTGGAGAACCCTGGATTACTCTACAGTTTTCAATGGTTTCTAGATCAGACACATTGGAAAAAACATTTTACAGATTTTCAATAATTATGCCGCCAAAATTCTGCAGTATAATTGGAAGAGCTCTGAAGGCTATGTCCTTTATATTTAAATGAATTTGAGGATGAGCAAACCAATCTAGCATTAATAAATCTAAACAGGGTTACAGCAGTAATTGTTATGATATTCCTACCATGTTTCCCCAAAATATTTTCTTTTGACCCCTGAAATAAGCACTTGACCTTATTTTTGGGGAGGTATTATTATTTTTGAAGTGCAGGAGGCGGCGATCGTGGTCACCTCAAGTCTACTGCTATGTTCCAATATTTTCGGGGAGAGCTTATTTTCAGGGGATGGCATATTTCAGCGCATGCTCTCAAAAGCCCGATTGGGCTTATTATCCGGAGAGGTCATATTTTCGGGGGGAAAATTTTGGTATCTGATTCAGGTATCAGTGAGACTGTGAAATCCCACAGGATGGCTATTAATGGATATGCTTCATAATGCTTCATATTTCATAAGTTCACACTTATGGAGTGCTAACTGACTTTCCGGGGACATAGTGGCATTCTTTTCTTGTTGCACCTTCTATTGGTACAATTTGACTAGTATACTGTAGAATGAGTTTATAGAAGTTTCAGATCATTAATATATAGATTATAATTGTCTATAACTGATCGTGAGATACATGAATAATCCTTATTTTTTTTAACTGCAGAACAAATTTCAAGGCATGGTCTTTGATTTTGTAACAAAACAAGCCTTCGACATCAGCATCATGATTCTTATCTGCCTTAACATGGTTACCATGATGGTAGAAACCGATGACCAAACCGATGCAATGGAAACTATTTTGTATCGGATTAATTTTATCTTCATTGTCCTTTTCACTGGAGAATGTGTCTTGAAACTGATTTCACTCCGCTATTATTATTTTACAATAGGCTGGAATATTTTTGATTTTGTGGTTGTCATCTTATCTATTGTAGGTAAGAAAATTTGCATTGTAGTAAAAGATATAACATATTATAAATGAAAACTATGAGAAATTAACAGATGATTTTAATATTTAAAATACTGATAGGTTTCATTCTTTACATTTTCATACAAGATTGTAATTACATTCTAATTAAAGTTATAAATCTTCATTTCAGATTAATAGGCATTTAATATTTGTTTATAGGTATGTTCCTCGCAGAGATTATTGAGAAATATTTTGTGTCCCCTACCTTGTTCCGAGTAATTCGACTTGCCAGGATAGGTCGAATCCTGCGTCTAATCAAGGGGGCGAAGGGGATCCGCACTCTGCTTTTTGCCTTGATGATGTCTCTCCCTGCCTTGTTCAACATTGGTCTCCTGCTTTTCCTGGTCATGTTCATCTACGCCATATTTGGAATGTCCAACTTTGCCTATGTGAAGAGAGAAGTTGGTATTGATGACATGTTCAACTTTGAAACTTTTGGCAACAGCATGATCTGCCTTTTCCAAATTACCACCTCTGCTGGCTGGGATGGCTTGCTAGCGCCCATTCTAAACAGCGGGCCTCCAGATTGTGATCCTGAGATAGACCATCCGGGTAGCTCAGTCAAGGGAGACTGTGGCAATCCTTCAGTTGGGATTTTCTTCTTTGTCAGCTACATTATCATCTCATTTTTAGTTGTAGTCAACATGTACATTGCTGTCATTTTGGAGAACTTCAGTGTGGCTACCGAAGAAAGTGCTGAACCTCTGAGCGAGGATGATTTTGAGATGTTCTATGAAGTCTGGGAAAAGTTCGATCCAGATGCAACCCAGTTCATAGAATTTGCCAAACTCTCTGATTTTGCAGCCTCTTTGGATCCTCCTCTTCTAATACCAAAACCAAACAAAGTTCAGCTTATTGCGATGGACCTGCCCATGGTGAGTGGCGATAGAATCCACTGCCTTGACATCTTATTTGCTTTCACCAAACGTGTCTTGGGTGAAAGCGATGAAATGGACGCCCTCCGAGTGCAAATGGAAGACCGGTTTATGGCTGCCAACCCTTCCAAAGCCTCTTATGAACCAATTACCACCACATTGAAACGAAAACAAGAGGAAGTATCCGCTGTTATCATTCAGCGAGCCTTTAGGTGCTACCTCTTAAGGCAAAAAGTTAAAAAAGTTTCCTGCATGTTTAATAAAGATAGAATTAAAGAAGGCACAGTTATCAAAGAAGATATGATCATTGATAAGCTAAATGACAATTCTACCCCTGAAAAAAACGATATGACCCCCTCCACCACCTCTCCACCTTCCTACGATAGCGTTACAAAGCCCGACAAAGATAAATATGAGAAAGACAAATCAGAAAAAGAAGATAGAGGTAAAGATGTCAGGGACTATAAAAAATAAATGAATTATACCTGTATGACAAATTGTTTACAGCTTGAGAAAGTAAAGTATTATTTCAAAAGGACTCCTGTAGGAGGTTTATGCCAAACTGACTGTTTTTGCACACTTAAACAGACATACACACATAAAAATATCTATAAATATATATGTATGTATATATATATGTGTATATATATACATACAAATGTTAGCTATATACTTAAGGTCAGTGCCTATTAACAAGATAGTGACCCCTTGTCAATTCAAATGCTGCTCTGTAAAACAGGGATGGCACTTTTGACAGGCGTCTCCTGTTGGCATTCCCAGCTGACACTGCTGAAGAGGAAAAGAAAAATGGCTATCCAGACTGTAGGGATCAGTAAAAAAGAGATGCAAACCTAGAATTGACCTGTGTTGATCATAAAACACTCAGAAACAATAATTGTATCCGCTGTTTGCATTCCAACTGCCACACGTTTGCCATAATTTTTACAAAAAAGCCCCTTGTTGGTGAAGTTGTCGTTTTTTTAATCCACAGGTTGTTTACTATTATATGTGACTATTTTTGTAAATGGGTTTTATGTTGTGGGGGTGGGTGGGGAGGGGGATTCCAGGGTCAAGGGGGGTGGGGGATAGGAGGACCAGCTGTCCTGTCTTGATTCTCTTGTAATGTATAGGCAGAAGTGATTTGCATGAAGGCATGCTGCACTTGTAGACCATGCATGGAAACATGTAGGACTTCTTTGCACAAGAGTTTCGAAGACTTCTGTGTTTCAGGATGGCTCCAGATCCCAAGGTGCTTAAAAATAATATAGATCTTTATGTCTCATCCTGACAATTCTTATGTGCCTGTAAGTCTCATAAAATCAACAGTTGTTCAACTCAGATTTTTTTCCTCCCCACTCCTTCTCCTCCCCTCCTCCTCCTCCTCCTCCAAACGATTCCATTATGAAGGTGACATGAACACTGACTATAGTGTACATCCATGTGTAGATACTGGATCCATCATTCCCACTGAGTTCAGAGGCCATACTTTAGAGGAAGAGCATATATAAATTGTACTCTTAATTGTAAAATTGGGTGGAGATATGGGAAGAATCTTCTTAAGAATCCCGGAGCATCCCTTACATTAATCTGGAGCACTGTACTGTCCAATAAGGGGATGGGGGAAGTCGGACATCCGTAAGTTAGTTTTTACTTTCTCCTGCGGTATTGTTTAGCCATCTTCTGCTCTCAGCAAGGTTGACATTGTATGTGTCAATGAGATAAAGCTGTCTATGTAAATAGTTACTTTAACCCTGTGGTGCATGTTTGAGCAAAGGAATAAATGACCTGTGCACAATATTGATTGCATCAAATATGTACCACAATAAGTGTAGTTCGCAAACCTTGAACAGGAAAATATGATGTATTCTGTACCATTATAAGTAGTTTGGAGGCTATCACTGATGCATGTTGTTTATCTTGCCTTCGCTACTGTATTTTTCTTGGATTTGTTCAGAAATCTAATATGGGAAGCCATATGTTGATGGTAAAAGTGAAACAAAATTGTTCAACCAGACATCATTCCTCATTTCATCAAGCAATAGTTTGCAGCTAGTGGGGTTGGGGGTTTGGGAGGGAGGGAGGGAGGGAAGCTTTTTGCTCTGCCCTAACTTCTTTTATTCTTCTCTGGAATTTTATGTGAGTATTCTACAGTGCGTAGCCAGCTGTACACTTCATATTGCAAACAGCATAATCTGTTCAAAATAACTGGTTAAACATTTTCTATGGAAAACTATAAATAGTGTACAAATTTCCATTCAGTTTTATTTTTCAGCATTTTGTACATAAACGACAAAACTGATTTTCAGGTCAACGTCGCAGAAGGTCCTTTTATTCACAGCACTTTTTAATTGAAGAATTTCACAAAGTGGGAATATACCGAAAGAAAGGTATGGGGAGAATGTTAGGTTTCTGGGTTGCTTTTTTTTTTTAAAAAAATTAGTACTGTATTTTTGCACACATCTTAATGTGATTTTTTCCAGACTGAGTCCAAAATGCACTTGCTTCCAAATAGCTATAACTTGTAATTGAAATGTGGTGGGAAAGATTTGTTTGAAATTCTAGCACTGCCTGCATCAGCAGTTAGTCTTATTATTCAACATCCTTAATCTTTTCCAGTGTTTGTTTACATAGACTATTATTCTTCTTATTGATTCATGCTGCACTAGAAGTCTTTTAAATATTATACGCGATTTCACAATTATTATTCCCCCCCTCAAAAAAAAAAAAGTAGCTAACTTGTATATTTGATTCCATCAGGACATTTTTTTTGTATTCCATCCACAAAGAAAAATTAAATGTTAATTCCTTCTTTTACTGAAACTGTTGACTTTGTGTCTTGGTGAACTGCATGCAGAGAAAATGCTATTACCATAAAGAACGGTAAGCTACACTACAGTTGAGCCAAAAGAATAAAGACTTCTTTTTTATTTTATTTTATTTCATGATTCTGTCATTTTTTATGTGCTTTCTGGCCTTAAATATGTGCTCATAAACTTAATAAAAATAAAAACAAATTGATGTTTCGATCGTAAGTACATTTCCGGGGGCTTGTAGTATATTTGTCACTGGATTGATCCTGAACATGAATCCATTTCTCAGTCATAAAGCATAGAATAACTTGTCATATTGCCATCAACTCCAAAATAGTAGTACCTTTGGGAACAGGTTAGTTTCATTTTTGAGAAATTACACCCTCATGTTTCTCTCCAGGTTGGATCATACACATAGACCACATTCTAACGTTTCATCACTTGACTTTGATGACTTTGGAAGGGATTCATGAATTGATTTCATTGGGATGGACTGGCTCTGCAGTAGTACAAAAGTCCTAGCCGCATAATTTGTTGATTTATCTGTATGTTATAACATTATTGACCACTTTACCTGAAAAGCTACCCAAACCATAAGCCGAATAAAGAAGAACAAAATTCCTGCCAGCAGCTGACTAAAGTGGGGAAAAATGGTGAGGAAAGAAGAACAACATATATCACACTGCAATTCTTAAAAGTTGCAATATTCATAAAGATCAGCAATAAGCGGGGAAAAAATCAGAAGATCAAAATTGCTTCTGCTGGTCTTCCTCTACAATGCAACCAACAGAATAGCTCTGCTGACAACTCTAAATTTAGCTGGGAAATGTTTGAAGCATGTCGGCCCAACTGAGCGAAAAAGAAAGAACTTCAACTTTCAATAACAAACTAATAAACATGCATATGAAAAGGAACCCAGCAATGCAAAAATATATTTGTGTGTGTGCAACCAAGTTTTTATACTCTTAAGTACTTTTATTATTATTCTACATGAAATAACTGGGCAAACAAATCTTTCACAAGACTAATTATTTTTATATGTATAGAGACCACATTCATATTTTCTTATTCCAGCTAGTATCTTGATTAATTTTAAGAATTAGTTAAAACAAGTCTTGCATCTTCCTTAATACATTCTGAAATTGCTATAGACATGATCTATTCTGACTTCAGCAAAGCGTTTCGCAGCTACCCCAGAGCATACTGATTAGCGGGCTAGTTGATATAGGTGGGATGACATGACAATTAAGAGGCTAATCCTTGAAAGTCATACTTGAATGCTCATCAGGATCCCAAGATATGGTCCAACAAATATAAGTTCTGGGTCCTCTACCCATCATTAATAGCAATAGCACTTAGATACCACTCCATAGTGCTTTACAGTACTCACAGAGCCATTTGGAAATGTTAGCATATCCCCCCCCCCAACAATCTGGGTCCTCATTTTACCAAACTTGGAAGGATAGAAAGTTGAGTCAACTTTGAGCCGGTCAGGATCAAACTCCAAGCTGTGGGCATCATTAATTATTTGGATAAATAAATGGAATGTTTAGCAGAAGAGTGTCAAACTGGATTTCTTCGAGGACCGGATCAGCATTGTAGTTTTCTTCCGTGGGCCGGCCAGGGAGGAGATAGAATGGACATCTCCTGCAGTACCCTGCTGGCCAAAATTGGGCACGGGCTCCCACACCCTGTTTTGGCCAGCACAGTTCTGCAGGACACTGCCCAGGCTCAAAATGGGGCATGGGGGCTGTGTGTGATCCCCCCCCTGTTCCCCATTTTGGCTGGCAGAGTGCTGCAGGACACAGTCCAGCCTGAAAAAGGGCACAGGGGGCCACACACAACCTCCATCACCCCATTTTGGCTGCCAGAGGCACCGTGGGCCAGTCCTTTGCCATTTCCAGGCTGGCCCCACGGGCCAGATTTGAGCACCCCGCAGGCCGGATCTGGGGCCCAGGCCTTGAGTTTGACACCCCTGGTTTAGCAAGTCTGCAATTGGTACAAAAGCGGATGGGATAAAGAGGAAGAAAATATCTTGAAAGGTTAGATAAATAGTAATGAAATGTAATGGAGACTATTCCAAAGGGTTTTATTTAGGAAACTAAAATAAATGCGCATTATAGAAGAACTATTAATGCAATGTGACATCAAGTTTGCAACTTATATTTAATATGTATAGGTTTCAAATACCATAATTGAAACACCTGACATCATACATTCCCTTACCTATCCTGTCAGGTAGCAAGGTTTCCTATATTATCTAAACACCCATAAAAATCCAGGTGCTTTTTCAAAAGGCAACTGGACTTTCTTTGTTTTTCCTTCAAGATGTTTTGCTTCTCAGAAGAAGAAAACTGAGGAAGCTTCTTGGATGAGAAATAAAACATCTTTAAAAAAAAACCAAGAAAGTCCAGTTGTCAGGCCTTGAAGCCATCTTTTGCATTGGGCCTTCAGACCTGCCACATTTAATGCTGTGAGAAATTGGGAGGGGGGATTATATGGAGTGAGAGAGAGATAGTCAAAATAACATTCCTTTCTCAGAGAGTCAAGGCCAACTTGCCCTGCACCTGGAGTGGTGTGACTGGGAGGCATCTCCAGTTGGGGTGGTGGCTGATTGGACCATGTGATGGACATGTGGGTGCTGGGCAGGGACTTGAACTTTCGTTTGGGTGGGGAAAACCCGAATCTGAAAGTTCATTTTGACAAAACACCTTTGGGACAACGATCAACTGAATGACTAAGAATATCCAAAGATATCCATAAAAACATTAACCTTTAGGTAAGTTTACCCTTTAGGCAAACTTCCCATGACTTCGTGGATATGTCCATATAGTTTTCTCTGCAACAATACATTCTGGAATTTCCCCCTCAAATTCACAGTTTTAGTCTAGCTTAAAATCCCAGTCAAGTACTAATCAGGTGTGACCTTGCTTAACTTCCCAAACATGGTTGGTCAGGTGCTGCTGTTTGAGGTAAAGCATTATCTGGCTACCGTTATCCACAATGTGAGGACTAAAATATCTGACCAGCGGTGTAAAAATAGCATACTCAAATGTTAGTCTATCATTTTTCTTAGATTAGATTCCAAGTTAGATTCCAAATGATAGGTTTTTTTGACAGGCCACCTCCTCTGACTCTTTTAAAAATGTATATGGTTTATTCCATATTTAGCTGGAATGCATTAACTGCTTCCTACCTATACGTGTTTTTTCAGCAATGAGCAATACAGACTTTTTTTCAGGCTTTATCAGTGATAGAATTTGGTTTTTCAGCCAAACCATTAGAGGCTACCTGTTGTTTTTTTCCCTACCACTAATAAAACCACGAGAGAAATGTTGCATTTCTCATGTAGAAATTAATCTAAATGCATTGACTATTGAGTTTCCTCCCTGAGAAATTGCTTTGCAAAAATTAGCCAAGCATTTCTGTTTTGAGAAATATAGGCAACATTAATAGCAAACCCATTGCATTGTAATATTGGGATATGATCACTGACTTTTTGCAGTTCCTATGGTAACCATAATTTTTGATCAACCACGAATAAGGTCACATGTAATATTCTTTTCTTTGCAACAAGCAAAAAAATGTTGGTTGATAGAAAAATTAGGAAGGAGATGTTGGTTGATAGGAAAATTAGTAAGGAACCTACAATTTTCTTTTATTATTAATTACAGCAATTTAAATATTGAGCTATGTTTCTTTTTCCAAACAGGTACACAATTACCACAGTACATTTCAAATGAGGTTTTCAGTTAGTTACACAAATCTTCAAACAATTCAGAAATAATGTGATGATGATATATCCAAATTTAACTTCAATACAGCAGAAGCCTAATGATTCCCAAATTTTTCCTCTCTATTTTTAGTGCAATTCAAAAATTCAGGTCAAATATTATTAAAAGGGTCCATGTATACATTTGCATTGAAGCTAAAATGAAATACTAAAATGAGTAGTGTGGCACTATGAAGATGAGTGAAGATCTGATGAAGTCATCTTTAATATCAGTTTTGGCTCAAGTCATCATTTAAAGGACTAGCAAGTGATGCATCGGATATGACTGTCTATTACATTATCATGCCTGTGTTACTTTTCAAGTGTTCATTGATCAATTACTTTCAGATCTTCCCCAATCAGCTGTGCTTGCTGGCTTTTATTGCTCTGTTATGGTTAATGATTTAGATTAATTCTTTGGTTGTTCAATGTCCAATGACATCAAAGGTTGGACTACTCCATCTCCATCCAATCATGCTTATACAAGCCATAACTGGCACTTATGCTGCTCCCTCCCTTTCAGTTTGTTTCCTGGGATGATGATGAGACCAGATCTGAGGAATGTCATTCCCCCTCAAAATCTTGCACAAATTCTATGATCTATTGAAGAGCTCTTCCCTATGACCCAGTTGTGATGGCCCAAGAAAATAAGAGAAACGGCCTTCTTGGTGATCAAATCTAAATTGTGGCTTCTTTGCTTCAAGACAACATTTCATGTTTTGGCAGAGAGCTTCAATTTTAGATGGAGATTAGTCTTTAGGAATCATAAGTATTGTCAGTTTTATTTGTACTGCTGCATTGATATTACTTACAGGTAAAGGTAAAGGTTCCCCTCGCACATGTGTGTTAGTTGTTCCCAACTCTAGAGGGGGGAGTGCTCATCTCCGTTTCAAAGCCGAAGAGCCAGTGCTGTCCAAAGAGCTCTCTGTGGTCATGTGACCGGCATGACTAAACACTGAGGGCGCACGGAAAGCTGCTACCTTCCCACCAAAGGTGGTCCCTATTTTTCTACTTGCCTGTTTACATGCTTTTAAACTGCTAGGTTGGCAGAAGCTGGGACAAGTAATGTGAGTTCACTCCATTATGCGGCGGTAGGGATTTGAACCGCCGAACTGCCAACCTATTGACAAGCTCAACTTCTTAGCCACTGAGCCACCGCGTCCCTTGATATTTCTTAAAACTGTGTCAATTTTCTTTCTCCTCTTTTTTAAAATTTAAATAAAAGTATTTTGCTAATAGGATTGCCTATTGTCAGCCACTCTAATAAATGTTGGCACACAGCAATTACTTTATATCCACTAGAGCCATTAATAATTATGTTAGCACTCACATTATAATAATACACTGGTATAAATAAACATTTTACAGACAAGTCTAAAATACAATTGGACAAGAGCCTGACTATGAAATCCACCTTGGCCTAATATATTTTAAGGATCTTAATTTCAGTCTCAATGATTTCCAGAAAATTTCCAAGACAGAAGAATACTGGAAGAGCTTTTTTGGATTAGGCCAAGACTCCATTTCATCATGATTTCTCTTCTCATACGGGCATTTCAAATGATTCAAGGTAACTCACCATCTACTGCAAAATTAAAATAAGGCCTGGCATTTATTGTGGAGACGCTTGTCAGATACATAAGATGTAACTACTATGGCTAGCAGCCTTTAACAACCTTTAAAGCCGTCAATGCTGGTGGCTACCACAACTTTTGAGAACGAAGATTGCATCTTCTACTGGTTTTATTTTGTATGACCATCTCTGAACTTACGCAGGAGAGTCATCGTAGATACAGGTGGTCCTCAACTTACAACCAAAATTTCCATTGATAAGTGAGGCAGTAGTTAAGTGCATTTCACCCCCTCCCCCATTTTACAACTTTTTTTGCCACCGTTGTTAAATGAATCTCTGCAGTTGTTCAGTTAGTAACACAATTGTTACGTGAAACTGACTTCCTCATTGACTTTGCTGGTTAGAAGGTCGCAAAATGGGAGCGCGTGACCCCGGAATACTGCAAGTGTCCAAGCGTCTGAATTTTGATCATGTGACCATGAGAATGTTGTAATGGTCATTAAGTGGGGAAATGGTCATAAGTCACTTATTTCCAGCGCCCTGGTAATGTTGAACTAAATGTAAACTACTGTAAGTTGAGGACTACCTGTTAAGATAGAATAATAAACTGTCTCTTGGCCTTGCAGGATGTTTTGATGAGGCAGGGAACCTGGGCGAGCATCAAAGAAGATCTTGCCATGTTTGGAGGTGATGCAGGACAGGTAACAATGCTAATGACAGAAATTTACCTCATCTGCATTTACCTCCTTAGGACAGTTTTGGATCGAGCCCTTGTCATTTGGCCAGCCTATCATGATCCCAATAAAGAGTTAGGAGGTAAACACACACACAGAATACATTCAAAACAGTGGTGGGTTGCAAATATTTTTACGACCGGTTTGGGCGCGCTCCTGCACACGCAATCCTTCTGCTCATGTGCAGAAGCTTCTGCGTATGTGCAGAAGCATCCAGGCGAGTGGGTGGGGCCTCCCACCGCTGCTACTACCGGTTCAACCGGGATGAACTGGGAGCAACCCATCACTGATTCAAATTTCAAAACTATATGCAGGTAAGCAAGCAGGCAGGAAACAGAACATTACATTGTTTTGAAAAGCAATTCTTGTTCAGTCTTATTCTGAAAAGCCCCATTGGACCTACATCTACAGCCAGATGTTTTGTGGCATTATTCTTCATCTTGCAACGTGTGAGACATCGCTTTTAATATGCGTGCACAAAATGTTCCCTCTCCCCAACCCCACTCTTCTCAGATTGGAGAGAGAGAGAGAGAGAGAAAAAAAAAACCCTTTGCTTCTGTAAATTGAAGCAGCCCACTTTATTTATATATCAAATTTAGAAACCACCCATCTCACTCACAGAGCAACTCTGGGTGATGCATTCAAACCAAAGCGATCCCAGGAGGTGCCACATTATCATTCTCTTTTTTAAAAAACACCATCAAGTTAGTGACCCCATATCTATCACTTTACCCTGCAAGCAAATTGGCAACACAACAAAACGGTCATTTTTTGCAAAGATAAAGCCTACCCCCCCCCACACACACACTGCACACACGGATGAGTTTGGATCCTCATACCAAAGATGGAATCAAAAACCTTTTCCACTAATGTTTTTATTGAATTATAAAGTAATGTAAAAGACAAAATACAAAGTAAATAGGAAAGCAGTGAGGAGGAAAAGGGGAAGGAGAGGTGAGGAAAGGTAAGACAAGAAAAAGAAGCATGGATTTCCAACTCTCTCTCTCTTACAGTAAAATAAGGCATTAACATCAAATCACAGCTTTTTGCTTTTTCATAATAAAATGAACAAGGCATTTCTATAAAGGTCTATCTAATCGGTAGAACGGAAAGTCAGAATTTCATTCTTCTCCACATAAAGCACGAAGTTCAGAAGCGGTCTCCATGTGAAAACAAAGATACTTATGGGCTTTTCTTTCATCGAAGTGGTCAATTTTGCCATTTCAGCCAACTCCATCAACTTCTGCAACTGTTCATTCATAGTAGGAATCGAAGTGTCCTTCCATTTTTTGTGCATACAAGAGTCTTGCTGTTGTCAACATATATAATAACAAAGTTCCAGTTTTTTTTCTCTAGTTCTTTTACCATTGAACCCAAGAGGAAAATGTTCTGGTTTCATTTTTATCTCCATTTCCAAGATTTTTTTGTACTAAAATATGGACCATACTCCAAAAAGCTTTTGCTTTATCACATGTCCCCCATAGATGATAAAAAAGGTCCCCTCTTTAGGAATCAAAAACTTTTTTGAATGTTGCGGGATCCAATCTGGGTCGGACACCAGAACTAGAGGTTTTGTCTTCCGAGTTTTTGAACTTTTGCTGGAGCCCATCTTCAGGGAACTTCTCTCTATTCTTCTCTCTTCTAGCTATCTAGAGCAGTGGTTCTCAACCTTCCCAATGCTGTGACCCTTTAATACAGTTCCTCATGTTGTGGTGACCCCCAACCATAAAATTGGTGTCTCGGTTCTTAAGACCATTGAAAATACATGTTTTCCTATGGTCTTAGGCGACCCTTGTGAACAAGTTGTTCGACCCCCAAAGGGGTCCCGACCCACAGGTTGAGAACCACTGATCTAAAGAGAAGTTCTCTGAGGAAGGGCTCCAGCAAAAGTCCGAAAGCTCAGAAGACAAAACCTTTGGTCCCTACAACTGACTTAGATTGAATCCCGCAAAAACTTCTCATTGATTTGTTTTGTTTTTGATATATTTTAACTTATGGAGGAAAAAAAAAGAACAAGCGGTAGGTTTCACTTATTTTTACCACTGCTTCGCTTACCCCGCACGCATGCTCGTTTCGCACATGCACACCTTCCGTGCATGCACCTGGCATTCCGCACATGTGCCCGGCCTCAAAGCCATGGCTAAATAGGACAGCATAGAACCAGGAACTCCGCTACCGGTTTGCTGTAACTGGTCTGAACTGGCTGAAGCTCTGAAGCTAAATAGTTTCTCTGGAAGTATGCAAACGCTTGTTTGATTTTTTTTTCAGATGTTTCATTACCCAAACTGGGTAACACAATCAGTGCCTCAGACTACCACTGATGATGTTACCTAGTTTGGTTAATGAAACGTCTTCAAGAAAAAAGCCAAGCTCAGAAAACACCAAGGACCCCCTCATTTCAATCCTGAGCTACAAATATTTTTCTTTATTAATGACTGTCTTGAATCTGAAGTAGGCTATTTCCATTTCAACAGTATCCTGCTGTTCTGCTTCCATCCCAGAAGTTCTCAGATTAAAACGGGACCTTTTGAACGCAGGACAATTCCAAAGTCATACAACAGCTTCTTTCGATTTCTAGACATTTAGCACATTCCTGACTTCAGTCTTCTACTGTTTTTCAAACTATAAGTAGTCCTCAACTTACAACAGTTCATTTAGTGACCATTCAAAGTTACAGCAGCACTGAAAAAGTATCTTATGACAGTATCCCCACAGTCACACGATCAAAATTTGGTTGCTTGGCAACTGACTCATATTTATGACTGTTGCAATGTCCAGAGGTCATGTGATCACTTTTGTGACTTTCTTACTAGCAAAGTCAACAGGGAAGCCAGATTCAACAATGTTACTAATTTAACAATGGCAGTGATTCACTTAACAACTGTGGCAAGAAAGGTCGTAAAATGCGGCAAAGTTCACTTAATAAATGTTTCAGTTAGCAACAAAATATTTGGGCTCAATTGTGATTGTAAATTGAGGGTTATCTGTATTGTTTTCCAGTGCTTTACAACTATTACTACTATTCTACTCAATCCTGCTTAAACTGACCACTAGATGTCCTTCTGCCACCATGCCAGATGCTACATATATATATATATATATATATAAACCTACAATTTGAACATTTGAAAAAATATTTTATACACCTGGATTTTTTATTCATCTACCGTACTTACTCATTTATTTATTTTACAAAGTATGTTTACTGCTTCAATCAAAGAGTGTTCACAAAAGACTCTGACAAATAGACTAACAGAACAATTGTAAACAAGATAAAAGGCAATAATTTAAACTTGATGTTTCTACGCAGGAAATATTTTAAGCAGTTTAATTATTTTTCATGTTGATCTTCTAGACATATGGAGCATTTTACAAATGATATTGTTCATCCATATAATTTGGCCAATACTGGAAATACTATGTATGTATGTATCAGTGGTGGGTTTCAAAATTTTTTAGAACCTCTTCTGTAGGTGTGACCTGCTTTGTGGGGGGTGGTTTGCCAGCCATGTGCCTGGGTGGGAGTGGCTTGGCAGTCATGTGACTGGGTGGGCGTGGCCAACTTGTAAAATGTGGTGAAACTCAGTTAACAACGCTCTTGCTTAGCAACCAAAATGTTGGCTCAGAAACTCTGGCATTTGAAGTACGCATGTCTTAAAGCTGTCAAGTTACAAGACCTTTGCACTCCTAACCCTTTAGGAAAAAAAACCCAGGAGTGTTCAAACTTGACAGCTTTAAGACTTGTGGACTTCAACTTCTAGAATTCCTCCTCCAGTCATGTTGGCTCAGGAACTCTGGCATTTGAAGTACACAAGTCTTAAAGCTGTCAAGTTACAAGACCTTTGCACTCCTAACCCTTTAGAAAAAAAACCCAGGGGTGTTCAAACTTGACAGCTTTAAGACTTAAAGTTTAGATAGGACTCTTAGAGGTGGGTGGGGAGATTGGTGAGCCAGCCAATCAGTGAGCAGTGGACGGGGCAAGCGTGGTGCAGACGGACGTGGGGAGGGAGCTGGAACCGGTTCTAAACATCACGGTAGATTTGTGGAACCTCTTCTATAGAAGAGGTTAGAACTGGCAGGAACCCACCCCTGGTATGTATGTGTCTTTGAATCAATGTTGATTCCAGGTGATTGCCTGGGCAAACCCATGCAGTTTTCCTGCCAAGATTTTTCAGAAGTGGTTTGCCATTGCTTCCTTCCTAGGGCTAAGAGAAAGTGGCTGGCCCAAGGTCACCTAGCTGGCTTTGTGGCTACTGCAGGACTGGAATTCACAGTCTCCCAGTTTCTAGCCTGGTGCCTTAAACATTACACCAAACTGGCTCTGTGCACTTATAGGATATTTGCAGTAATAATAGGATATTATTATTTTTTAAGTTCTATCCTTGAGGGAAGGCAACCCATCACAAAATGCTCATCAAAATACTAGCCAGCCAATAGGAATTGAAGTGTTTATCCTTCATTGCCCTGCTTGCACCAGTAACAGGAGGAAAGGTTAATTTGGACATAGAGCAAGGAAACTCAGGAAGTGGCCACCTTCTCAGCAGCTTAGGCTAGGGGGTCATAATAATGAGATCTGGTCTTGCCCTTCCAAAATGGTAGACGGTCCATCCTTATGCTGGAGAAAGTAGGAAATGCAAAATCAAAACTAGATGCTGTGGTGCCTTTCATATACAAGTAGGATATGGTTGACACCATAAACAAGAATTCTCATTGTGTCCAGTGCAGAGGTGGGTTTCTACCAGTTTGCACCTATTCGGTAGAATCGGTTCGTCAAATCTACCGAACCGGTTAGAAGAGGTTCTACCAGTGGACCCGGAAAGCAGGCCACACCTACAGAAGAAGTTCCAAAAAATTTTGAAAGCCACCACTGGTCCTTGGATATGATTATTCTACACTATCATGCTCATATTTATAAAACTCAGTGCTTCTGTGAAAGGTAAGGTTGACTACTGCATTTGTGGTGCAATCAGAACATTGTGTGTGCTGAAGTTGTTTTAACGCAAACCAAGGATGCCTTTTAAAAAACAAATTTACATCATATTCTTATGCATGCCAGTGCTGCGTGTGAGGTAATTTAAGGTGGTTCTGACAAGTGTTGTTGGCATCTTCATATTCGGTCACATGGGCGGCAAGCCACTTCCATCCGGTCACATGGGTGTCAAGCCACTCCCATCCAGTCACATGTGCAGCAAGCCACTCCCACAAAGGAGGCCACACCCACAGAGTAGGTTCGAACAATTTTTGAAACTCACCACTGGTCCAGTGGTATTATAAACCATGGTAATGCAAGAATTCCAGTTGATTCTGCAACTTCCTCTATCTCTACCTTTGTTCCCTCAAATTGGTCAATATTCAGGCAGAGCAAAGTAACTGAATAACAACACTAGATCATAAGCAAACTTAATCAGTAATGACAATAAACAAATACAATCTATTTTGCAGTAACATTAAGCAGGATTACAGACAAAACCTTCTCATTTAACTATTATGTGGAGATTTCATATTTCTCCTTTACTAACTCTCAGCACAGCCAAATCACTACGGCCAAATCACCACCGCCAACTTGCCATGGTCAACTCATCACAGAACAATTCGCCACAGGACAAGAGTTACACTAACATTGAAGAAATGGTGGAACAGAGTCATTAAAGAAAGGATGCAAAAGGAGGGGGGAAATTAAATGTGAATGACAAAAATTAAAACAATAATAATAATGATATTTTAAAATAATGTTAAAATTATTTTAAATGTTTAAATTGAATTGTTGAATTGTCTCACAGCAAATTGTTCTGCAATGATATCTCATGGCACGTTGGCAATGCCAAGTTGCTGTGGTGAGGTGGCAACACCAAGTTGTCCCATTCCAGAAAGTCAGCGTGTATTGTGGTTTAAGTGTTAGACTAGGACTGGCGAGACACAGATACAAGTCCAGTTACAATCAAGGAAACTCACTAGGTGAGTTGGGCTAATACTCTAAACTCTGTCACAATCCAATTATCTCACAGGGTTATTGCTAAGAGCATAATATTAAGGCAGACTTCATGTAAGCTGTCTTGAGCTTCTGGAGGAAATGGGGATTATAAATCTATCAAACAAATAATAAAGACAATTTCATATTCCCAGAAGGTTAGCATTCATCCATTACTTTTTTAAGATTACAAGGATCTTTAAAATCTGATAGTCATGGTATTTATCAACGGCATGTATCAATTTATCAATGTATCCCACCTGTAATTTATATTTTCAAGCTCAATTTAAATTATACATCTTACAGCTACAATATTTGGTCTTACTTCAGGACTTTTAATATTTTTCTCCTCCATCTTGGATGTTTGGATCATAATAAAACTGATGAAGAGTTCTGGAGAACTTGAAAATTCAAGAATGCATTATTGAATTTATGCATTCATTTTGAATGCATAAAATTTATGCATTCATTTTGAATGCATTTGTTGTTCTGTGGCACTGATGCAGACTCTGAATTTATTCCAACCTCTTTAGGGGTATGCTGAGTATTGGGTATAAGCATAAAGAGAAAAATAGAGATTCAAAAACTTCACAGCCAAAATTAAATCTCATTGAGAGACATTTCAACACATGCTTACAGCTACCAATGAATTTAACAGGAGTTAACCTGAAAGCACCCTAATATTGGATTCACAAGGAAGAATGAGATGTGGACAAATGTTTAGTCCATTCAAGGCTTTTTCCTTACCTTTTCAGTGGGATAATTAGAGCTTCCAATCTTGGTTACAAAAAACGGATTTACAAAAACTAGATGTCAGCAAATAGTGACAGCTTTCCAGACAAGATTGAAGAATCATCTATTTCAAAAACATCTGCGTGAAAATGAGTATTGTCAGTAACAGATACTCTAACACAGGGCTGTCAAACTCACGGCCTCTGGGCCGGATGCGTCAAGTGCTGGCCACACCCACACCCGGTTTAGCGAAGGGGGGAAAGTCGCAATGATGCCACCCTGACAGCCCGAGTTTGAGACCCCTGCTCTAACAAGTCAGATCTATCAGCCCAAATGTACCTTTATTTGACTGTGATAAATCATTCAGGCAAATCAAGTAAATCACAGTCATAAACTTGCCAGTGAAATGAAATATAAAATATTTAAAACATGAGCAAAAATGCTTCTTTCTGAAGATATATTTGATCTAACTCTTTGTTCTCTTTTCTGTAGAATGCGGAATTGGATGACATTTAATTGCATCTCACACTATTGGCTATTTATACGAGTTTTTGCGTCTCGTTTCTCATACGCATGCCAGCATGTTGTTAAATATGGTGACCTTTGTGGTTCCTTTAATTTGGAGTTCAAGTGGGTTTCCATGTGACATCCTGCATTTAAATCTGTGCATAAAGGTATGCATTATTCCACAGTAGTCTGTGAAGAGTTATTACATAAGTCTACTTTTGCATTTATATGGAACAAACCTTTAACTTGATATATGCAAATATCATATATCATCTGAGAGTGCTAAATATTGAAAACTGGACAGAATGAAGAGGCGTGGAACGACTGAGGTAAGTAGAACAGCTTTATTCGAACAGAACAGTTAACGGAATAACTATGTACAGAGTTCAGCACTTCGCCCTGCCTGGCAGCTATTTATACGCGAGCTGTCAAGCAGGGCGACCAATGGGAAAGGTGCAAACAGCCCACACTCAGCCAGCTGCACCTAAATGAATCAGGCGCATCTGAGCAGTTGCCAGCTGTCAATTGTAAGTCGAGGACTTGTGGCCGGTCATATGTCGAGGATTTAGGACCAGTCACAAGTCGAGGACTCAACACTCCTCCCCCCCAGTGGGCATGCATGTGAACTCGCCTAGATAGATAGGAAGGCACTGAACCCGCCCAGAACGACGCAGTTGCAGAGGAGCAGTCAGTAAGGTAGGTAGTTCCTGTAGTAGCTCCTCCCCAATGGGAGTGGAGCTCCGGGTGATGTCATCCAGGCCTACCAATGGAGACGGCAAACTTGGAACAGGTAGGTGAACTAGCGGCGATGGAACGGCTTGAGAAGGCCAATCAGGCGCAGCTGAGCAGTTGCCGGTTGTCAATCGTAAGTTGAGGACATGCGGCCGGTCATAAGTCAAGGACTCAACACTAAACATCAGTGAAAGCTTAGCAACCATTTTGTACATGGACATTTGTTTTTGTGGCAAAGTGGAATGCAATCATATTCATTTATTCAAAAGGAAGGCTCTCTTTCTCTATTCAGAGATTCTTGCTCCTTAGTCTTGCCTTCTACTCAATAATTAAACATTATTTTCCATCAAATTCAACCAGGATAATCAGGGTTTCTGCTGATTTAGGATAATGGCAGTTTAATCGAGTACATGTAGAATGTACCACATGAGAGAGGGAAGCAGGGTAGGAAGGGGAAGAGGAAGAGAGGAGTAGGGAAGAAGGAAGGGAAGAAGGAAGGGAAAGGAGAGTGGAAGAAAGAAAGTAGAGAAGGGAGGGAGGGAGAAAAGAAAAGGAAAAGAATGTGGTGTCAAAACAGGCGAGGGATGGTAAACAAAGCAAACCAAATGGTATGGTATAATCCTATAAATGGAATGACAAATGTATAAGAACGACGAATGTAAAAAAGAATAACAACTATGTCAGTGTTTCTCAACCTTGGCAACTTGAAGATGTCTGGACTTCAAGTCCCAGAATTCCCCAGCCAGCATTCGCTGGCTGGGGAATTCTGGGAGTTGAAGTCCAGTCATCTTCAAGTTGCCAAGGTTGAGAAACACTGAACTATGTGAATGTATACCTATAATTGTATGTAGAGAACAAAAAAATAAAAAACTTTTCAAAAAAAGAGAGAGGGAAGCAGTCTTAGCATGTTTCAAATTACAGCCCAACAGGACTGCCTAAAAAGATTCCCCCCTATTTCATTTGAATAATCTAAAAAAATTCTACATGGTTAAAAAAAATATGATATTGATATTCTTTCTAGGAGAATCAGAATGCCAAACGACTTGTCCATATGAAATTTTATTTTGATACATTATTATGATACGTTTATAAAATACTGTCTGTACAAAAGGAACTTGTGGCTTATATATAGAAGAACACGGGGAAATTCCCTTCACATTCTGATGAACAATATCTCCCTCCTCGTGTTGTTGGTTAAGTGGAGGACATGATTCATTATATCATCTGCGACAGGGGTGCGATCCTACTGGTTTAGCAACCGGTTCGCTGAACTTGCGGGCACCCAATGTGCACAGTTCACAGGAAAACAGCTGAGGCACAGCAATCCACTCTGCCACGCCTATCAGCTGGGCTAAAAAACAAGGAAATATGGGTGAGAATAGCCCAGGGGTGGCCAGGCCCACCTGAAGGTCGAAGCAATCTGGTTCGCTCTCAGCTTATCTTTGGAGTTACCTGTACGCCCAAACTGGGCCAAACCGGTAGAATCCCACTTCTGATCTGCTGCCCCTTTTACAATGGAATTAGGGCTAAATTATGGGAGGTGAACATGAAAATTTAGACAAACAGCTGAATATATCTGCTTGTAGATGTTTGTCCAACTCTTAGCAGTCAGATTTCTACCTTTGCTCTGCTGTCATTTAAAATTATTTAATTCTAAAAAAAATAAGTTTAAGTGGCTGCGGAGTTGTTAGTTGTAGCTCTGGCTTTATCTTGTGTTGACTTTCTTATATCTGATATTCTTACATCTATCATTTCATTTTATAATGTAATGATTCCACTGTTGTTTATTAATATTTATGGTATTTTAAGATATACTATACATTATGACTTGCAGTTACAATAAATTGGTTTGCTTACTTATTCATCAATCGTTCATTAAACTGGACAGAGATATCAAATGGTGTGCAAAGAGGATCAATCTTAGGGCCTCTGCTCTTCATAATGAGGTAGGGAGAAAGATTAACAAATTTGCAAATGAGTTAAGATTCAGTAGAATTGTGTCATACTCAATGGTGAAATCTATTTTTATTTTTTTTGCCCACCGGTTCTGTGGGTGTGGCTTGGTAGGGAGAAAGTCATGTGAATGGGTGGATGGGTGGCCAATTTTTTTCACATTTTAAAGCAGTGTTTCTCAACCTTGGCAACTTGAAGATGTCCGGACTTCAACTCCCAGAATTCCCCAGCCAGCAAATGCTGGCTGGGGAATTCTGGGAGTTGAAGTCCGGACATCTTCAAGTTGCCAAGGTTGAGAAACACTGTTTTAAAGCATTTTTTTCCTGGTGGTTCGGGCAATTAGGCAGGAAAGAAATGCTTTAAAAAGTGTGTGTGTGGGGAAGCTTCAGATGATTGTGCTGCTCATAGCTGAGCCGTGCAACCCTCCGAAGCTTTTTTTTACTACCGGTTCGCAGAACCAGGAACAATCGCCCCTACCTATCAGCCTGAACCAGGAGGATTTCACCCCTAGTCATACTCTAGAACAGTGTTTTTCAACCTTTTTTGTGCAAAGGCACACTTTTTTCATGAAAAAAATCACGAGGCACAGCACCATTAGAAAATGTTAAAAAAATTTAACTCTGTGCCTATATTGACTATATATAAAGTAATTCTCCCATGGCACACCTTACACTATGTCACGGCACACTAGTGTGCCGCGGCACAGTGGTTGAAAAACACTGCTCTAGAAAACAGAAATAAAATGCAAATTGACATTTTTCAGCTACACAAATGGATGAAAATAGTAGGATGAAATTGAATCGATACATTTCACTCAGGAAATGCAAATAATGATATAAAGACAGGGTTCCTTTTGAAACACTTCTCACACCCCTTCTTCTGTGGACTGAGATACCTTTTACCTGACAGTTGTCCAGTCTGTGGGTCTTCCTCTTGCCTCTCAAGGTTATTCCCATATACCATTACACTTCCTTTGTCTGTTCTCTCAATGAAAACTAATTTCATACACAAACACACACACAATATTCTTTTCTGTGTTCAGAAGATAGCACTATTTTTCAAAATGATTAAATCCTATTGGTTGTTTATGCGATGTCACATTCAGCTATAAGATCTGAAATGTCATCTTGGATTAAGTTTAAATAGTTCTGATAATGGTAAGTATGCTTTTTCTCTACTACAGGTAAGACTGATGGCTGGTTCCCACAATAACACCAAAGTATAACCTGGCTGTGGGGAAGAGAAGGTTGGCTTAGGGAGATGAGCAAATCCCTCTTATGGAACATGCTAGGCTTATCCGCCTAGGCTCAGCCTAAAAGCAATCATATCTTAGCATTTTGTGGCAGCCAATTTTAAATATTTATTTTATGAACATTTCATACTATTTTCTCCGAACAAGTCTGGGTGTGTACAGTCTAATGAACATGAAGCTATAAAACTTAAAGATCAAAAGCCTTTCTTACAAAGCCAATCTATCATCACATATAGCATTAAAAGACCATGGGCACAGAACCAAAAATGATCACTAGTCATTATCGGAATCAAGGATCAAAAGCTCTCTTAAAAAGATGCATCTTCAGTGCCTTCCAGAATCCAAAAATTCTAACATCCATCCATCCATCCATCCATCTATATCTATCATCTCTCCCTCTCCCTCCCTCTCTCTCTCTCTCTCTCTCAAATCTATCTTTCTATCTTTCTATCTTTCTATCTTTCTATCTTTCTATCTTTCTATCTTTCTATCTTTCTATCTTTCTATCTTTCTATCTTTCTATCTTTCTATCTTTCTATCTTTCTATCTTTCTATCTTTCTATCTTTCTATCTTTCTATCTTTCTATCTTTCTATCTTTCTATCTTTCTATCTTTCTATCTTTCTATCTTTCTATCTTTCTCTTTCTATCTTTCTTTCTATCTATCTATCTATCTATCTATCTATCTATCTATCTATCTATCTATCTATCTATCTATCATCTATCTTAAATGTTGGAGCAGTCATAGAAAAGTTCTGCTTTCTAGTTCACAGTCTTCCCACCTCTCATTGTGTAAAATATTACACATAGCTTCACAGGATATGAAGGATCATTTTGGATAAGATGACACCCCCACTCATGTGCCCCAACAATTGAAGAGCATTCTAAATTTTGTGGCTCTTAAGTAAGTCTAAGGAACTCCAAATAAAATTTACAGAAAAAAAAGTCCAGCTTTTGAGAAAGGCCAATACAAAATGATATGGTCTTCCTTTTACCATTTTTGATTGTTTTTCATGAATATTTATTATATGGAGAACAGAATCAGAGTGACCAGTTTTGGGCTGCAAAAGATGGCTAACGTTCAACAGTCTGCTGTGCATCTTTTGCCTAGTAACCACATCTGTAGGTTCTGAGGTTGCGTTTCCATGCTATCATTTAACAAAAGATAAAGCCAACTTCTTTCCAACCGCCTGATATATTGAACATAAAAGTCCCATTCTGGCTGGGGATTCAGGTCATTGTAGTCCCAAGACATCTGGGTAGGTGGCACAGGGCAGGAATTTTGTAAAGTTTCCATTGAGTGGCACCAGCTCTTCCTATTTCTTAGGGATGTCACTAGTGTATTTTAAATTGCTGTGCATCTGATGAGCTTATAATAAAAATAAATTAAATATATTGCTTTATAGTACTGTACTCTTTAGGCTGTAAATATCTCAATATATATAGATTAGTGAATGCATTCTGAATGATAACAGGTCTCAAACTCAGTAATCCCAATTTTCATTCAGGCAAATACCTTTTTCTAAGATTTTGGAATTGGCACAGATTTCTAAGCCTGAATAAATAAGTTATCAATAGGATACTTCTGTGCCAAAACTGGATTTTTTTCCAAACTCAAGTCATTCTTACATAGCTAGACAGAAAGGCAGGCAGCAGATAAGACAGTGGGAAACGGGTCCTTGATGCTCTCTGAACTTGGTCATTTTGTTGAAGACATTTCATTTCATTACCCAAACTAGGTAATGACTCATTAGTTTGGGTAATGAAACGTCTGCAAGAAAACAACCAAGCTCAGAGAGCACCAAGGACCCCTCATTTCAACCCTGAGCTACAAATATTGTATTCTCCTTTATAGAAATCACATTGGAAAACCTTTTCAGGGGAAAGCACGGCACATCAGTGTTATTAATTACTTTAGAAAAACAACTTTGAAATAAAATCACGGGGAAGTCCATCTCCTTGTTATCTCCAATTTTGCCACTATTTTCCTATATCCTGTCCTGGTGTATCCACTCAATATGTACATTGATATTGTACCCACGTCAGGGGTGGGTTGCTACCGGCCTTACTCACTACACTCGCGCGCACGCCAAACGTGCATTCCATGCCTGTGCGCATTTACACCCAAAAAGTCTGTGCATGTGCAGAACGTTAGAAAAGGGGGGAAATTACATTTCTGCAATGGAGATTGTTCTGCGCATATGCAGAAGCAAAAATCAAGATTGTGCCCCTGACAATAGAATCGGTTCGGGTGCATGGGTGGCCGAGTTACTACCTACTCATCTGAACCTGTCCGAACTGGTAGGAACCCACCTCTGACCCACATACCCAAAGGGTTCCGCCAACCTAGCAGTTCAAAAGCATGTAAAAATGCAAGTAGAAAAATAGGAACCACCTTTGGTGGGAAGATAACAGTGTTCCATGCACCTTCGGCATTTAGTCACGCCGGCCATATGACCACGGAGACGTCTTTGGACAGCGCTGGCTCTTCAGCTTTGGAACAGAGATGAGCACCGTCCCCTAGAGCCGGGAATGATTAGCACATTTGTGGGAGGGGAACCTTTACCTTTACCCAAAGGGCAGGGCTTCTATTGTATGCCAGAGTCCTCACCTGGCAGATTTTGACCCCACCCTACAGATGACTGTGTATGTACAGAAAAAACACTGTTGCTGCTTGGTATCGATCTTAGCTCACCCAGCAGGCTCTCGTGATTCAGGAGAGGGTTTTCATATAATCATATAATTCTCTCCTCTACCAAGCGTGCTGAGAATGGTTCCTTAAAGTGAGAATGGCTCTAGAAATACCCAGCCTAGCATCTAGTTATTGCAGTATGAACATTTCACCTGCCTCTCTTCTCGTCTCGAATCAACTATCAAACGCAGTTCCCCGGCAAGCCCCGTCGCAATTAATAAGTGCAGTGTGGGCGCAGTCCAAGGTAGACGGTGCTTGGCAGCTCTACTAATCAAGAGAAATTGGTAGAAACAGATCTTAGTTCAACACATATTTCAATTATTCTGTTTCCTTGGAAACCCAGTGCTGCAGATGGATTTGCCTCTCTGTGGCTAAAAATATCTAACTGGCCCCTCTTAGAATAACAAAGAATGGAGAAATGGAAAAGGCAGTTGGGAAAATCTCTCTCTCTCTCTCTCTCTCTCTCTCTCTCTCTCTCTCTCTCTCTCTCTCTCTCTCTCTCTCTCTTTTCCCCCGTTCTCCCTCCCTCCCTCCCTTCCTCCCTCTCTCTCCCTCCCTCCCTCCCTCCCTCTCTCTCTCTCCCTCTCTTTACTACTATAGGAACAAAGGTCACCTGTGTGGATAGCAGCTCTGGAGTTTCTTATCCATCATTAACTTTCAGTGCTTTTGGAGAGCTTTCATCAATATTTATGTATTAACTATTTATTTGAGAAGACAAGAGATTAAAAAAGTACTAATAGCTCCGAGAGTGGATGATGACTGGAGGGGGAAAAATACATTGCAGCATTTTGTAGAAATGCAATGCAATGGCTTTCCCCTCTTCCCTCCCCCGCTCAAATAAAGTGAGCTCTTCCTTGCAGCAATGATCAAAATTCTGGCTTTAGGAGTGTGTTCTGAAAGCAGCTCTTGCATCTTCAGTACAGATATCTGAACACACTATAGCTATACATTCACACAGCCATGCTTTCATCCCAGACTAGTGCCTGCAGGAAACCATGAGGCCTGGAATTAAGTGACCTCCCCCTCAAAAAAATGTGTCCTAATGGTACAGCTTGAATTTATCTGCCTGAGCCCAAGGTCTGTGATTGGCGGCTGACAAAAGCCAGGGAATGCAAGGCAGCCAATCACCAAGCTGTAGATCAGGTTTCTTTTCTCCATGGGACCTTTGACTATATCAAGTAGGTAAATAGTTGAGCATTCCCTTCAGCAAGGCGTCTCAGCCTCTGGGGGGGATCAATTATGTGGTTTCTTCACTCATTCATTAAAGGGGAAAGAAAAGTGGCTGAGGACCAATGGGGGATCTAGTTGCCTTTGCGGACTGAGGAGAAGAACCTTTTGGAAAGAGGCAACCCCACAGGAAATTGGCTGAGCCAATTGAACCTGACAGGAAAAGCACCATTTTGTACAAACTCCCTCAAGAGCAAAATAATAATAATAATAATAATAATGATGATGATGATGATGATGATGATGATGATGATGATGATGATGATTTGAAACTCTATGGAAAGTCAGAAATAGAAATCCAATCACTGACAAACACAGTCCGAGTATTCAGCACAGATATTTCAATGCAGTTTGGCATGGAAAAATGTGCCACTGTATCCATAAAAAGGGGCAAAATCACTACATGTGAGGGAATTGAAATGCCCAATGGCCAACTAATTAAATGCAGTGAAAATGAAGCCTACAAATACGTAGGCATTCTGCAGTTGGATAACATCAAGCATGGAGAAGTAAAGACACCAATAGAGTTAGGAAAAATTTGAAATCTAAATTGAATGGTGGAAATACAATCAAGGCCATAAATACCTGGGCAATATCAGTTATAAGATACACAGCTGGTATAGTTAACTGTGCACAAGCTGATTTGGACATTCTGGACCGAAAAACCAGGAAACTAATGACAATGCACTACAGTTTACATCCACGTGGTGATACTGATAGATTGTATCTGCCCTGAAAATCAGGTGGCAGAGGATTATTACAAGTGAAGCAAACAGTTGAAGAAGAAAAACATGCACTGGCTGATTATTTAAAAGAAAGTCAAGAACATCTATTAATCGAAGTAAAGAACAAAAATCTACTGAAGGCCCAACAGATGAAACAAGAATACAGAAAAGATGTGATAAAATCAAGAATGGAGAGTTGGCAGAACAAAGCACTGCATGGCCAATTTCTGGAAAAAATAAAAGATAAAGTGGACAGTGAACAAACTTGGTTATGGTTAACAACAGGTACATTAAAGAAAGAAACAGAGTCACTAATCCTGGCTGCGCAAGAACAAGCTATCCGCACAAATGCCATTAAGGCCAAAATTGAAAAATCCTCTGATGATGCCAAATGCAGACTTTGCAAAGAAGCTGATGAAACTGTTGATCACATACTCAGCTGCTGTAAAAAAAATCGCGCAGACTGATTATAAATTGCGGCACAATTCAGTTGCACAAATGATCCATTGGAATTTGTGCAAAAATTTTAATATTAAAACAGCAACAAACTGGTGGGAACATCAGCCTGAAAAAGTCACCGAAAATCAGATGGTCAAGATCTTGTGGGATTTCCGTATACAAACCGACAAAATACTGGCGCATAATACACCAGACATCACACTGGTTGAAAAAAATAAGGTCACAATCATAGACATCGCAATACCAGGTGATAGCAGGGTCGCCGAGAAGGAACATGAAAAAATCGCAAAATACCAGGACTTAAAAATCGAAATTCAATGACTATGGCACAAACCAGCAGTGGTAATTCCAGTGGTAATTGGCACATTGGGTGCTATTCCAAAACCACTGGAATTACATTTAAAACAGTTAAAAATTGACAAAATCACCATCAGTCAAATGCAAAAAGCCGCACTGCTTGGCTCTGCACGCATATTACGAAAATACATTACGACGTCCTAGGCCCCTGGGTGGGGCCCGACTAGTAACCAATGCCAAATCCGGTGAAACAACTGGCCGCTGTGATACAATTGTATAATAATAATAATAATACATTAAATAAATCTAAAGGGCCGCTGTCTGAATAAAAGACTGTTCTTTATAGTAAAGGATGCTTGGTTGCTGTACCTATATTAGACACATACAGAGTCTTGAAGCAGGTTAACGCATACTTCTAATGTAGAGGCCCACAATAGCGATAGCAATAGCACTTAGGTGAAATTCATTTTTTTTACTACCGTTTCTGTGGCCGTGGCTTGGTGGGCATGGCGGGGGAAGGATCCATTCCCTCCCTACTCCTCGGCCAGCCAGAGGTGGTATTTGCCAGTTCTCCGAACTACTCAACATTTTCGCTACTGGTTCTCCAGAACCTGGCAGAACCTGTTGAATTTCATCCCTGACTTATATACCACTTTACAGTGCTTTAAAGCTCTCTCTAAGCAGTTTAGAGTCAGCCTCTTGCCCCCAACAATCTGGGTCCTCATTTTATTGACTTTGGAAGGATGGAAGGCTGAGTCAACCCTGAGCTGGTGAGAATCGAACTGCCAAATTGCTGGCAGCCGGCAGAAGTAGGCTGCAGTATGGCAATCTAACCACTGAGCCACCATGGCTAATACAAGCTATGTTCTGAAGGTCGAGAGATATAGATGGAGGCCCAAAAACATGGGCTTAGGGGCAGGTTCACAGCAGTGCGGAGAACCCAAAATCCCTCACATAAGCACCTTTCAAAGCTGTCCGACTCTACAAGAGCTATTAAAACAATGTATTTTCCATTTAGAAGTATTTTAAGAAGTCTAGGACTTATTTTAAGAAGTCTAGGACTTACTTCTCACAGAAACCTGTTGAATGTCCTTGAAAATTAAGGGAAATGAAAAGCATCTCACCGGGCTTCAGCCACAAGAAGATCAAAACTTTCCATTAGTGCACTACTTGAAGAGATGCCAGAAACCCAACTCTTGATGTCACCTAAATGGGCATCCAGGTTTTGCAGTCTGGCTCTAACAGCACAAAAGGTACAAAATAGCAGCTATAGAAAGCTTGCTGGAGATGAGGGGAGGGAGGAGGAAAAAAGATATACTAATGATGTTTAAATCATCAAGTTTTCATGACCAAAATCTCAAGAAGCAGTACAGGAGGAAGGAAACTTGTCTGTGTTTTAATGGTTTCTGGTTGCTAGCTGCCACCTGAATTGTTCTAATACGTCTAGGAAGAAGGGGTGGGATTCGGGTTTTTTTTACTACTGGTTCTGTGGGGGTGGCTTTGTGGGCATGGCTTGATGGGTTGTGGCAGGGGAAGGATATTGCAAAATCCCCATTTCCTCCCCGCCCTACTAACCTGCTTTCCAGCTCCTGTTCTCCTGTTCAGGGCAACAAAAGAAAATCAACTGGGAGGCTGGAGGGCAGCCTATGTGCTGGTTCTCCGAACTACTCAAAATTTCCACTACCAGTTCTCCAGAACTGGCCAGAACTGGTTGAATACCACCTCTGTTTCTGGGATCAGGGAATGAAGAAAGGTATTCGGACAGATCTTCGGGGAACTTTGATGATGGAAGAGCAGTACAGTTCATATTCAGTCTGGATCTGGATTGCCCTGTCCCTAACGCTCCAATCCTGAATCTCAATTTGAATTGGAGTACTACAGCTTTACAACTATACAGCAATAGAAAGCAAGGGAGCGATCAAGAAAATATTTCTCTAACTTCAGCATCCCTTTCCCTTTCCATTCAGAATTCAGCTAGTCCAAAGCAGAGGTTGAAAGTCATCTTTGGCTGCCGTTGGCTAAATAGGGCTCTGCTTATTCTCAGTTGGAAAGCTTTCTTAGCAAGTATTTCATCTTATCTATTAGTGGTTTTGGTTTGCTGTTTTAGGAAGTTTATACTTGAGTGGAGTCTTTGTTCTGGTTTGGGATTACCTCTAGACCTATGTGATTTTGTGTTGTCAGCTGGGTTTGGCAGCTCAACTCATTTTGTTTGGCAGCTGTGTGCTTGAAATCACACCAAGAGGATCTTCCTGTTTGAAACACTGAAGATCTATTGAGCAAGATATTTGTGCTTTGGCAGGAACTCCCAGCTTACTCAGTTCAAAAAGCAGCCTTTCTTCCTTTTTGTAGAAATCCAGTTTTCATAAGATCATCTTGTAGGTCTTTTAAATGACACAGACAAACAGGCCTTTACAGCTGTGCAGTTCTCCCTCTGAGCAACTATTCTGGTTCTTTTGCAGATCACCCAACAAATGCACGCAGGAAGAAGCAAGATGTTAGTGGCTGGATAAGGTCACATCTTCTTTGCTGGAAGGAGCATTGCATGTTTTCAGGTCAGGGGCAGAGAGGATTGTTGCTTGAATCTGCATGTGAAGGATCAATGAGTAGAAAGAATAGTAGACACTGTGGAAGCCCCCTTGGTCTGACTGAGTCTTCCACCATTAAAGAAGATCTAGCAATGGTCTTCCTTTGTGAAAAATCTATTGAATCTTGAACCACCACCCCAAAAAATTGAAGACTGAAAATACAATACTGATTCAGACGAGATAACAATTGCTGCTAATTTCAGAATGACTGATACAACTTTCAAATGTATACTAGGTAGAAGATATTTTTTAAAAAAAATGTAGGTATTTTTGCATAGAGGGAATTAATTTCTTTGGCATGATGGACTGTGTGTTAGCGATTCATATGCACAAATTTTCTAATTTTTACATCAGTTTCATTTGCTATTGGGCAGATGTTTAGATATCTATAGATTGCTCAATTGAAATTTTTTAATGAAGGCTTTAATGAACATGTTTGGAAACTATTGTGGACAATTTCCAATTTAATTTGCACCAAGCGAACTCTCAGTCAATCCCTATGAACATGCATGCCACTCAGGTCAGCTATCAAAATTATATATAATAGAGAGAAAGAGACAAATGAATAGTAAGAATTTATACTACCTATTAATCAAATGCACACAATATTTTCCCATAAACAATACTATTGTTTATGGTACAGTATTGTTATGGTACAATACTTACTATAAACAATACAATTAGCAAGGACAGTCCCAAGAGGAGTAACTTTGGGTTGTTCCAGTTTTAATCCTTATATACACAATTAGCAGAACAGAGGACACCAAATGATCCTTCTTCTAATCCAGGGGTGTCAAACTCATTTCATTATAGCGGCATCATGTGACATATATGGACTTTTACCCCTTCCCTAAACTGGGTGTGGGCATGGTCAGCACATGACGCATCCGACCTATGGGCCAGGAGTTTGACAGCCTAATTCTAATCAGCACCATGGAAGACAGGGACAGTGTCTCCAACAAAGACAATCATTTGGTTTTATGGAGATGTTTTTGATTAGCAACTTCAAATAATTATCCAAAATCCATAATTATAAACTATTGTCTTCTCCAGAAGCCTTCATTAGCAGTTATAATTTGGAATGGAGGAAGAAGGTTAAAACCTCAAAAGTAGGTCTCATATTGCGATTGTGACATAAGTAATTTAAACCTGGCTTGGCAATAGGTTGAACTGGTGGTCGGTTCTGTGTATATTGGATTATACCTGTAGATTAAATTATTGGCGCAATAGTCTTGAATGGAAAATGTGTTGATCAGGAACTAAAATTTGATGATGGTGATGAAGAAGAAGGAGAAGAGGAAGAGATAGAAAGAAGGAAAGAGAAAGAAATAGAGAAAGAAAGAATAGATGATAGATAGATGGATAGACAGAGGGAAAGGGAGAGGGGGGAGGAGGAGAGAAAGAGGGAGGGGGGAGAGGGAGGGAGGGAGGGAGGGAGGGAGGGAGGGAGGGAGGGAGAGAGAGAGAGAGAGAGAGATTAGAGCTATCTTTTTGGAGAAAGAAGTAATGGCTGAAGCCCATCATTCCGGGAACATAAAAATGGCTGTATTTGAGATTTGCCTTTTGAGCAAAGCAAACATACTGCATTGCTGGATAGGGAGTAGATAATGAAGAAAATGAAGAGAAAAATGACAGTCTTTATATTAGCAAGTCTAGAGATTAATTACAGTTACTTGGGTTTCCCCGCCTCCCCACCCTCCTCTGATGAACTTTCTGGAAAGATACTGCTGCTTCCTATTCCTTTCCTATAAATGAAAGGCACTCTGATTATTTTTATTGATTAAAAAGAAGAGGACGGCATAGAATTCAGCATATAAATAAAAATCTCACTGCCGTCAGTGTATTTTTCTATAGAAAAATGGGCAGGGGAGAGATTCAGGGTTTTCATCTTGTGTACAAAATTTCAATGAGATTTTCAGCTCTGCCTCTGCAATTAATTATTGGCCACAGATTATTTTCAAGGGATCCTTTATTAATAGCTACTTCATTTAATGACAGCAACATTTTGATTTCTTCCATATTTTTAGGGAAGGTTTCATAGTATAGTTTTGACTAATTGAAGTAATCAGTGTATCCTTTTTAAACAGCCATAACACTTCGTATCAAAGAAGAACCATACTTTATATATCTGAAAAGAAAATTGATTATTCCCAACTAATTTATCCTTAAAATAGGGAACTCACTTTGGATTTGGTGAGAACAGGGACAGATAAATCAGTTTTATTATTTGATGCCCCTACCTCTTTTTAAAAAAAAAAAAAAAAAAACCAACAGGATTATCTTATAGCTATCATCCTTTGCAGTAAATTGGTGCATTGTAAAAATCAATATGCTAGTTTATTTTTTAAAAAAAGCTTTATGAGCAAATAGAGTAGACCTTCCTTCAAAATAAAAATTGCATAGCAACAGAAGTAATATGAAGGCAATTAAAAATAAGTCTTTTTTCCCAATCCAATTCACAAACCAATAAATATACACAGCCTGCATTTAAATAGTAACTGTTTAAAGTCCAAAGGATTTGCATGAAATTGACAGGTGCCTGTTCTTAATTATGATGAAGCCAAAATGAAGGGATGTGCATTATCACATCACAATGCAAGCTCTGCCCTTTTTGTGATTGCATCACAATGGCACATGTAAGTATGAAGGGGGGCATTTATACACAGGTAGTTCTTGATCACAATTGAGCCCAAAATTTATGTTGCTAAGTGACACATTTATTAAGTGATTTTGCACCATTTTACGACTTTTCTTACCACAGTTTTTAAGTGAATTGTTGCATTTGTTAAGTAAGTAACATGGTTGTTAAGTGAATCTGGATTTCCCCTTGAGTTTGCTTGTCAGAAGGTAGCAAAAGCTGATCACATGACCCTAGGAGCTGTCATAAATATGAGTCAGTTGCCAAGCATCTGAATTTTGATCATGTGACCATGGGGATGCTGGAACAGTTGTAAGTGTGAAAAACGGTCATAAGACACTTTTTTCAGTGCCATTGTAACTTTGAACATTGTAAATCGAGGACTACCTTTATTTATATCCTGCCATTATTATTTGAGACAAGTCAGCAAATGCATACAATATTCCTTTCTCTTATTTTCCCCACAAGAAAAAACCCATGAGATGGGTTGAACTGAAAGAGAGTGACTAGCTTAAAGTCACCCGGTTGTGATTTCATGCCTAAGGTGGGATGAGAACTCACATTCTCCTCGTTATTAGCCAGCTGCCTTCACCACTAGACCAAACTGGCTCATAGTTTGCATGACAACCCATTTGCTCCATCTTGGTGGGCCATTGGTGGCATCTTATCAATGTGCTAGTGGTGGGATTCAATTTTTTTTACTACCCATTCTGTGGGCGTGGCTTGGTGGGCATGGCTTGATGGGCGTGGCAGGGGAAGGATACTGTAAAATCTCCATTCCCTCTCGATCAGCTGGGACTCGGAAGTAGAGAATAGATGGGGCAGAGCCCAGCAGAGAATAGATGGGGGCGGAGCCAATCAAAGGTGGGATTTACTGGTTCTCTGAACTACTCAAAATTTCCCCTACTGGTTCTTCAGAACTGCTCAGAACCTGCTGAATACCACCTCTGCAATGTGCCCTGTTTTGAGTGCTTCAGTAACATGGAGGGGATATGAGATCTATTTTTATGGACTAGACTTAATTGTGTGCATGCTCTGTAATTTGTGGTGATTTTTTTTTGGGGGGGGGGTTGTAGATACTAAAACAATTGTTGATATTCAGAACTGGCAACACTGTTTAATTGCCACAAGGTATAGCAATGGCCCCTAACTGGGATAAACTTAAAAGGGAATTGGATAAATATAGGGAGGAAATTCTATCAATCAGAATAAAGCTGGAAGCGATTTTGTAGGTCTTCTAGCTAGTCCAATCCTCTCTCAAGCATCCTATATAAGGCTCACTCTGTATCATTTCAGATAGATAGTTGTCCAATCATTTCTTAAAAACCTCCAGTGATGAAGCACCCGCAACTTCTGAAGGCAAGCTGTTCCATTGGTTAATTATTCTCACTGTTGGGAAGTTTCTGCCTTAATTCCATGTTGATTCTCTCCTTGATTAGTTTCCATCCATTGTTTCTTGTCTTCAGCCGCAGCAGCAAATGTACAATGTTAGCTGCAATGGAACAAGAATGGGAGAGGATTATATCCCCAACTTTTGCTAGAGAGCATCTGAGATGCAATCAATTAGCCACTGTGAGAAACAAACACTGGACTAAAATGGCTTGATCCAATAGGGTTTTTCTTGGGGTCTTTTCTGCCAGGTTTTAGGCAGCTTATTTATTTGCCCACTAGTCTTAAGAGAAGACCTGTAGCTTAGTTGTCTGCAAAAGATCTCAGGTTCAACGAGAAGCAACTCCAGATGAGACTTAAAAAACATTGAGAACCCATGGAGAACACTTGGATGCCCACGGAGCAATAGTGTACCATCCTTCATGTCAAAGACAAAGCAGCAGAGGATCCAGGAATGTGAGGGACAATCTGCCTTAGCTACAAATGCTCTAGATCAGGGCTGTCAAATGCCCAGCCCATGGGCCGCATGCGTCACGTGCTGGCCACACCTAGTTTAGCGAAAGGGAAAACAGTCCCGATATGTCACATGATGCTGCTGTGATGATGTGAATTTGATACCCCTGTTCCGACAAATCTCACATTCCATCTCATCTATATTAAGGAGCAGATCTGTCTTCATCCTTCTATATCAGGGGTGTCAAACACAAGGCCCGTGGGCCGAATCCAGCCCGCCATGTGGTCAGATCTCGCCCGCGGGGCCATCCTGGAAAATGTGAGGGGCTAGCCCATGTCACTTCAGCCAGTGTACCCACATTGCTTTGGATTGAGTAAACCATGGCTTTGGCTTGGTCTATCCAATGCAAAGAGGCAACATCGGGCCAGTGTAGCTTCGGCCTGGTCTACCCAATGTGAAGATGAAACATGCTAGCAGTTTGGGGAGTGACGTCAAGCTGGCTACACCCACCCAGTTAGCTATGTCTGCCTGGCACCCCAAAGTCAACCACAGCCCTGGTGTGGCCCTCAATGAAATTGAGTTTGACACCCCTACTCTATATGTTGCTGGCTCAGCAGTTCTCAAGTGGCCTGATACAGGGTCTTTATGCTTTTGCGCAATTTTGCAATGAAAAGCATCTAGTTATTGGCTATAATAAAAGCATTGTAGTTTTCTTCTCAACTCCTGGAGAATTAATGGTTCTAGCACTGATCAAATTAAGGTCATGAGATACTAGGGCATTCATTTCAAAGATTTGGCAACCTGAAGCCATCAGCAATGGGAAGTCACAGTGAGGGCCCTGAAACTCACAAAAGCAATTTTGTGTCCTGCCAATTGTAATGGCAACAACTACTTCCCTGCTGCTACAAATATTTTCTGAGCCAAGATAATCAGCCACTTGGTTTATTACGCACAGATTTGCTACTATGGAGACATCACCCCAATCGAGTTACTGAGAGCTCTGCTGTGAAGGCTCACCACGTATCCAATTCCTTGTGGAGACCCTAATCTGACTTAATTTATCTGATAACCCATCATCTGATTTGCTACCTCAAATACTAACTTAAATGGATATTTCTGATGATGGAGTAGCTTCCCTGATCTTGCAGGATAATTTTATACCTTCATAGATCAACAGCAGTGGTCGCCCAACCTTTTTTGACACAATTTTTCCACAAACCGGATGGGGAGATGGTTTTGGTTTTGCTCGCTTGCCCACCCCTCACCTCCAATTCTGTGGCCAGTTTCTAACAAGCCACAGATCAGTACCGGTCCATGGCTCAGGGGTTGGGGGCCCCTGATTTACAGAATTATAAGCTACCGGTTCACCAACGAATGCGTGATAGACATATGCGTGCTGACAAAACCGTGACGGACAAATGAGCGCCGTCAAAATCACTAATTGATTTTCGACAATAGCACGACGACAAATGCGCAACGACAAAATCACATCATCAACAAACTATAGACAGCCCAGTGAGTGTGCTGGGCCTTTAACATAGTGGGACGCGCATACGTACGTTATAACCCTAACCCTAACCCTAACCCTAAAAAATTTTCGATGTTATTGTGCTTGTCATCGTGCTTTTGTCATCGCGATTTTATTGTCACGAATTTGTCAGCGCGATTTTGACGTCGCGCTTTAATTGGTGCTATTTTGTCAGCGTGCATATGTCTATTGCGCAATTGTCGGGTCATGAAGCTACCAGCCAGTGGTGGGTTGCCAATTTTTTTACTACCAGTTCGGGGGTGCTTCCGTGCGATACTTCTGCACATGCACAGAAGCATCTGGGCAGGTGGGTGGAGCCTCCCCACCACCGCTACTACCAGGTCGCCCAATCCAGGCCGAACTGGGAGCAACCTACCTCTGCTACCAGCCCACCATTGAACTTCACTTGGCCCTTGTACCTGCTCTGCGTTGAAAGAAAGGATCCTCAATATTGATATCCGGAAGGATCTCAATAGAGTACCATTCATGGATTAACAAACCCACTTAGAAGACTTTTCTGCCACGCTAAATATTTAACACACACTTTCTACCTATTTCAGTGGTTCCCAAACTTGGCAACTTAAAGTTAAAGTTGCCAAGTTTGGGAACCACTGACCTATTTCATGGAAGAGTGTTTTTCCTCACCTTGTTGTCAAATTCTGCTGCCCTCATAGTTACAGGACTGATTTTTTAAAAATATCACTGCCCTGCACAGAAATGACTCTGCCTCTTCTTATTGGAAGAAATAGAAACAGCTGTCACACAATGTGGTGAATTGATCGAAGGACACTTTTCCCACCCCATCTCCAAAGAAGAGAAAACTCTTATACTTTTAGCGGACAGGTCTCTAGATATTTCCAATTGCCAAATGCATTGCAATTACTATCGATATTGGATGCTCCCTCATCTAGCAGTTTGAAGAACTTCATTACGTTTATATTATCAGGTGAGTAAATATTTTGGCATATATATAACTGATTTCATTGTTCTCTGGTGCATTTGTCTAGGAATTCAATCCATAAATAAAATGGTACATTACAGAGCAGAAAAGCCAACAGATTATTTGGTGCAGCATATTTCAGCAAATTTAAAAAATCAAAACAGTCACGTATAGAATCCAATTTGGATCCGTTGAGGTTTCGTCTTCTGAGCTTTCGGATTCATGCTGGATTCCATCTTCAGGGAACTTCTCTCTAGCAGTGTGAGAAGTCCCCTGAGGATGGTCACCAGCACGAGTCCAAAAGCTCAAAAGACTAAACCTCTGGTACCGGTGACCAACCCAGATTGGCTCCCGTAACATTAACCTGGGACACGTATATTTGCCTTCATTTGTGAGTCACAGTACAGCTTGAAGTTTCCTGGTTCTTTGATGTGGAAAATCCTTGTGATTTTTTCTCTCTCTCCCTTACCCTAAAAATTTCTCCAAATGCCAGGATGTGGCACATATATCCACTTCCTATCCAGAATACATGTAGTTTTGTGCAGTACTATAAGGTTTGTGATATGTATGTGTTCCAGATTTGCATTTATTGTTGAAATCTGCAGTGTTGCTAGGATTGGACGTCAAGGACAAATTTGAAGACCTATAGCCACAGGTGAACATGGTGTGATGGAACCAGTGGTGGGATTCAAAAATGTTTACTACTCTATAGGCATGGCTTGGTGAGTGTGGCTTGGTGGATGTGACAAGGGAAGGATACTGCAAAATCTCCATTCCCTCTCAATCAGCTGGGACTCGGGAGGCAGAAAATAGATAGGGGCGGAGCCAGCCAGAGGTGATATTTACCGGTTCTCTGAACTACTCAAAATTTCCACTACCGGTTCTCCAGAACTGGTCAGAACCTGCTGAATTCCACCTCTGAATGGAACCCTCGGTTGGGCCGGTAATATTTGAGTTAATATAGGCCTGTAAGCACAGCAGCACTATTAGTGTTTACCACTGCATCCTTGGGTTCTTATTTTTGAAATCATATCCAGTAGCTAGTTTAGTATTCCTCTCACCACTGAAACTCATTACATGCTTTTTACTTTAGAAAAAAAATAGATTTTCCTGCCACAAAATGGTGCTTTTATTTTCAAGTAATATCTGTGGCTGCCCAAAAGCTTTTTTCCTCCAGCATAAAATTGTTGAATCCAGCATCTAAGATTATCTTGTTGCACCATTAATTACAATACGTGGAATCATTTGGCAGTATGCCAATTACATTATAGGGAATTTTTAAAAAACCCAACCCTGGTCTGTATATGACTAGCGGGGGGGGGGGGGGATTCGTGTAATTTGCATTTCAATACAAATTTAACTAGTATCATATTTTGAAACAACACTTAAATCCAACTCATTAAAATATATTGTTTTCCAAAATTTTGCAATACAATTTGGAGATTAAAAAAAAATACAATAGGTGCACCCACCTTTTTCAGGGACGCAGTGGCTCAGTGGCTAAGACACTGAGTTTGTCAATCAGAAAGATCAGCAGTTTGGCGGTTTGAATTCCTAGTGCCACGTAACAGAGTGAGCTCCATTACTTCTCCCAGCTTCTGCCAACCTAGCAGTTTGAAAGCACATAAAAATGCAAGTAGAAAAATAGGAACAACTGTTACTATAGAAAGGTAGCAGCGTTCCATGCGCCTTCGCCATTTAGTCCTGTCAGCCACATGACCATGGAGACGTCTTCGGACAGTGCTGGCTCTTTGACTTTGAAATGGATATGTTGGGAACGACTAGCACATATGTGCGAGTGGAACCTTTACCTTTACCTATCTTTTCAGATCAACCAACTGATTTGGCCTTGGCCATAACCATGCATATTATGGAAAGCTCCATATGTACATTCATGAAAATAAGGAAGAAAGAATGTTAGAAAGAAAATATTTGTGACACTGTATTCATTAGTTAAGGGTTCTTCAGAAGGTACTTGCATGGCCAATGTACAACATAATACGAATTTTAGTCTGGCAAAACACTTCTCAAGTTTAACAAAGCAAATGTGACATATTCATAAATATCCAAAAGAGCAAGAAACCAAAGTCGACATCCATTTCTCCTGAACACAGTCACGGGTTCTGGGGGAAATGCTACTTGGAGACCTCTTTGTTGTAATCCTTGCTTTACATGAATGCTTGCATTTACAGTCAGACCATGTTATTTGCTGTGCTTTTCATTGATTGTTTTACTGATTGTGTGTGATTTAGAGACTTCAACCATTGAGAGTGAACTGAACCCACGCATGAACAAAAGCAGTGGATGCCAATCAGGGGTGGTATTCACTCACTTTCCCCACCAGTTCGCAAATGTTAGTGCGTGCCCCATCCATGCATGGACTCAGCCTACCATGCATGTGCTTTGATCGTGCCTGCAGTTTGCACACATGCATGTGGCTTGAAAACATGCATAAATAGGACGGCATAGAGCCGGGGTGGTGGGAGCACCCGCGATTTCCACTACTGGTTCAGGTGAACCAGTCCAAACCAGCTGAATACAACCTCTGATGCCAATAGCAGTAGTTAATGTTCATTACATCCACGTGGTGATACTGATAGATTATACCTGCCCCGAAAATCAGGTGGCAGAGGATTATTACAAGTGAAGCAAACAGTTGAAGAAGAAAAACATGCACTGGCTGATTATTTAAAAGAAAGTCAAGAACATCTATTAATCGAAGTAAAGAACAAAAATCTACTGAAGGCCCAACAGACGAAACAAGAATACAGAAAAGATGTGATAGAATCAAGAATGGAGAGTTGGCAGAACAAAGCACTGCATGGCCAATTTCTGGAAAAAATAAAAGATAAAGTGGACAGTGAACAAACTTGGTTATGGTTAACAACAGGTACATTAAAGAAAGAAACAGAGTCACTAATCCTGGCTGCGCAAGAACAAGCTATCCGCACAAATGCCATTAAGGCCAAAATCGAAAAATCCTCTGATGATGCCAAATGCAGACTTTGCAAAGAAGCTGATGAAACTGTTGATCACATACTCAGCTGCTGTAAAAACATCGCGCAGACTGATTATAAATTGCGGCACAATTCAGTAGCGCAAATGATCCATTGGAATTTGTGCAAAAATTATAATATTAAAACAGCAACAAACTGGTGGGAACATCAGCCTGAAAAAGTCACCAAAAATCAGATGGTCAAGATCTTGTGGGATTTCCGTATACAAACGGACAAAATACTGGCGCATAATACACCAGACATCACACTGGTTGAGAAAAACAAGGTTACAATCATAGATATTGCAATACCAGGTGATAGCAGGGTCGCCGAGAAGGAACATGAAAAAATCGCAAAATACCAGGACTTAAAAATCGAAATTCAATGACTATGGCACAAACCAGCAGTGGTAATTCCAGTGGTAATTGGCACACTGGGTGCTATTCCAAAAGCACTGGAATTACATTTAAAACAGTTAAAAATTGACAAAATCACCATCAGTCAAATGCAAAAAGCCGCACTGCTTGGATCTGCACGCATATTACGAAAATACGTTACGACGTCCTAGGCCCCTGGGTGGGGCCCGACTAGTAACCAACGCCAAATCCAGCGAAACAACTGGCCGCTGTGATACAATTGTATAATAATAATAATAATACTTCTTTATTGTCATTGTACAAAGTATACCCATACAATGAAATTCACATAACACCCAGAGACAGGTCCAACACACATGACAATCCCCAAACACCCCGCCCACCAAAAATTCCCCACCCCTAAACCACCCAAGCATCCACATAGAGACCCAGTAATGCTCTCTAACAGCTCACTGATGGTGGCCCTTTAGTTCATTGTTGAGTGCAATTATAGCTCTGGGATAAAAACTATTCAAAAGTTGCGTGGTCCAAGTTTTAATTGTTCTGTATCTTCTGCCAGAAGGCAACAGTCCAAAAAGATTGTAAGCAGGATGGGAAGAGTCTCTGAGAATGTTGTGCAACTTCCTCAAACAGTGAGATGCGAAGATGTTGTCCAGGGCTGGTAGCTGGAGCCTGATGATATTCTGGGCAGTTATAATGACTCTCTGCAGATCTTTTTTGTCTGCTGCAGAGCTGCTCCCATACTATGCAACAATGACGTATGTCAGGACACTCTCAATGGTGATGCAATGGTAGGACAGAAGTAGATGCTGAGATAGATTTATCTTCCTGAGCATTCTCGGGAAGTACAAACTCTTCTGTGCCTTCTTCGCAAGCATGTTAGCATTCATAGACCATGAGAAGTCCTCCGAGATATAAATGCCCAGAAATTTAAAACTACCAACCCTCTCTACATCCTCGCCATTTATGTACAATGATAAATGTACATACTTTTCTGACCATGAGAGCAATTTATCAATGCTTCTTGAGGTTGTGAATTCTCCATCACTGGAGGTTTTCAAAAATAGACTGGACACCCATTTGGCTGGGATAGTGCTCCTAGGTTGGGATGGAAGACCTCCGAGGTCCTTTCCAGCCCTATGACTCTATGATGTTCCATATCAAAGATGTTCTTTCTGTTTCTAAAGATTTATTTGGATGATATACACTCAGTAGGTGCATCTGAGGACGTGCTGAAATCTCACACTGTGATTCACTCCACGTTACAGAAATCGAGAGACAGAGTTTTCAACCCACCACAATCAGCTGTTCCCATCTGCCCTAGAAAGTCCTCTAGCCTTCCACAGCAGATTTTAAAGGTGCCCCGGGAGATGTAAGAGATGAATTGGAAATTACCTTCCCCAGCACCACTGAGAAAATCAGATCCACAAGGGATAGAGGGATGCAGAGAAATGACATTCAAACTCATCCTAATTTATCCTGGGGATAAACATACGAATGCTAGATGTTGTGCTTCAATAGTAAATCTTGTATGGCTGTATATTGGTGGTTATCTCTATAGCTAGGCATGGTTTCATGATTCTTCACCTTTCCTGAGCAATAAAGGTTAAAAAAAATATAGTCTATGAATAATCGAATGATGAAAGGCAAGAGAAAAGAAAGGAGATTTCTAGAATCATTTGGTGGAGTGAAGATTTATTTGTGGAGATAAGAACAGAATAATAAAATAACAGAGTTGGAAGGGACATTGGAGGTCTTCTAGTCCAACCCCCTGCTTATGCAGAAAACCCTACACCACTTCAGACTGGTGGTTATCCAACATCTTTTTAAAAAACTTCCAGTATTGGAGCATTCACAACTTCTGCAGGCAAGTTGTTCCACTGATTAATTGTTCTAACTGTCAGGAAAATTATCCTCAGTTCTAAGTTGCTTCTCTCCTTAACCATGTTTCGGTTAAGTTATATGTTACTGGAATAAGTCAGTATGTTGCTTGGGTATTGTTTGCTTCAGAAAAAGCAGCATTCAAACATGGTTAAGGTCAGACACATGTGGATGCAGGTCTTGTACTGGTTCTACTAGTCTCACCTGTACTCCATGAAAACACCTTTCCTGGCCCTTTTTAACAAAGGCACCCTCCAATAGGTACAGAGACAAAACCTATTCTCGTTTGATCATAGGCTTTCCTATTTGATCATGGGCTTCCCTATTTCCCTGGTTTTTGGCATTGCTTTATTATTTTTTAGACTCTTGTAGGGGGGTTGTTTTGTTCCTAGGATCAAACAGCAAATCTTTGGTTTGGTGAGATCGCAAGTGGTTGCCATGGAAATAACAGGGATTTTTGCAAATGCACGTTACATCCACTGACCGCTCAGAGTAGGAGCCCTGTTTCTGTGCGATATGCTTAATGATGGCATATAGAAGAATACCCCAAATAGGCTTTCTCTCTGAACCTTGGGGATCCCCTACCAGACATTCATCGTCTTTCCTCTCAAGCCTCTTTCTCTTCTTCCACTGTTTTTGGCTCTCTGCTGTGACCATAGCAACTCCTATAGCTGATGCAAGGCCAGGTTGATGCTTCGTGGTTGCTTCAGTCATTCAGACCAAAATCATCACGCCGTTTCTCTTCTTGCTACCACCAGTATAAGCAGACAGAGACTTTTTTTTTTTGCTTGCCATCTCCATTAGCATTTTCCCCTTGCATCTGTGCTGTAGAATTATTTTATCTGGGGAATGTGGTGCCGAGAGACATCAGCTTGGTTATAATTAGCTTTGTGCCGGCAGGGCTCAAAAGCTACGGTACTGACAAGTGGCACTCAGGGAAGGTGTAAAATAATTTCTTCCTGTACGCTGGTAAGCAGTGAAGGAATCGCTACTTGTGCATTGACTGTGCTGTGAATGGCTCATGCAAGGATTCCAGTTGATCCCCTGACTTTATATGAATAAAGGGCAAGGGTGGGGTCAGGGGAAATAACCCATTATGGTGATATTAGCAATCTTGACCACTTCATAAAACAATTGGCCACAGCTGGAAATCAATCATTTACATTAAGAAGCATTGCTTAGTCTTTTCAAAAATGAAAGCATTTATTTCTTTATGTGTAAGATTACTTGTGTGCTTCTATGGCTATGATGGTGAACCTATGCCACGTGTGCCAGAGGTGGCATGCAGAGCCCTCTCTGCAGGCACATGAGCCATCGACCCAGATCAGCTCCACCACGCATACACGCGTGCCTCCCATCAGCCAGCTGATTTTTAGGTCTCTGCCACGTGCTGCACACACCCACACCCACGCCCCGTTATTGGTCCCAAGAGGCTTCAGCGGTGCAGGGGGGATTGTGTGCACATGCGCAGGAGGGGTGCATGAGTGGGGTGTCATGTGCGCATTGCATTATGGGTGTGGAGGTTCGAATGCATGCTTTCCAGTGGTGGGTTTCAATTTTTTTAGAACCTCTTCTATAGGTGTGACCTGCTTTGTGGGAGTGGTTTGCTGGCCATGTGACTGGGTGGGCGTGGCCAATTTGTAAAATGTGGTGAAACTCACTTAACAACGCTCTTGCTTAGCAACCAAAATGTTGGTTCAGGAACTCTGGCATTTAAAGCATGCAAGTCTTAAAGCTGTCAAGTTATAAGATCCTTGCACCTCTAACCCTTTAAAAAAAACAGGGGTGTTCAAAATTGACAGCTTTAAGATTTGTGGATTTCAACTTCCAGAATTCCTCCTCCAATCATGTTGGTTCAGGAAGTCTGGCATTGAAGTGTGCAAGTCTTAAAGCTGTCAAGTTACAAGACCTTTGCACCCCTAATCCTTTAGAAAAAAAACCCCCAGGAGTGTTCAAATTTGACAGCTTTAAGACTTTAAGGTTTAGATAGGACTCTTAGAGGCGAGCGGGGCAATTGGTGAGCCAGCCAATCAGTGAGCGGCGGGCGGGGGAAGCGTGCTGCGGATGGGCGGGGGGAGGGAGCTGGAACCGGTAGATTTGTGGAACCTCTTCTGTAGAAGAGGTTCACGCGAAGAGAAAAAGGTTAGCCATGACTGTTCTATGGTTTATGTCTTTTTTTTTTTAAGGTATACGTTCCGTTGAGGCTTTTGTATAAAAGGCAAACCATCTCAGAGGATTCAATAACTGTGGCTGGTCTTATTAATACAATCCTGATAAGTACTTGGGTAGTCTATTACTAGACGATGCTTAAATCAGTGTTGAAGTAGAAAGATGGCAGCTTTATTGGACTGTGGTCTTATACGCATTTTCCTGGAAGTACATGCCTCTGAATATAGTGAGGGTTGTTTTGGGGTAAACATATCCTGTAAATGGAGCAGGAGCTGCTACACCCCGCTGCACAACTGCTGTAATGAGATTTTTTCCTTTAATAGAGCGATGCAAAATCTGTCTTCTCTCTCTTTTACCCCTACTGAGAACCTTAAAAGGAGGCATTAAGAGCAAAATAGTCTCAAGAGGCAAATGTTTGCAAATGATCCATATTCAAATATATATATATATGTACTTACAGGTAACAATTAGAGGCATTGTGTATTGCAAGACCTCTTTGAAGCTGTCAGATCAGTAATTAAAGCAATTACCTAATTTACAGTGCTAGAATTTCAGTAGTTGATTGATTATTTGATTCTGTTGGCTCTAAGCCAGCCCATACAGGATTCTGTGCTGTTGCTATGTAGAGGAATGTCAGTCCCTGACAAGCATTCTCAAAATTCTGCTTTCCCCCCAAAAAGAGAGACGCACATCCATGCATGCATGTACTTTCACCCACCTACATTATAGTCTGCTGCAGGAACTGATGGTGCGTGAATTCCCTGACTGGCCTTCTGTGCTTTTGCTGTTGCCAAGGGCCAGACTGAAAGCAGTCAAAGAGAACACAGGTGCCAAGGCTGCCTAAAGCCTGCTTTAGAAATTGGCAACTCAGTGGTTGCTATAAAGTTGGTGCAAGGCAGGAAACGTTAAAGTTGTAAAATTAAACAGCTAATTATAGGCCTTAGGTCAGGGGTGTCAATTTCATTGAGGGCCACATCAGGGTTGTGTTTGACCTCAGGGGCCAGGGTGGACATGGCCAGCTCAACATCACTCATGATGGGAGCACCTGTGGTGACCCGAGTCCTCTGCCAGCGAAAACGGGCTCCCGAGCTCTGTTTTCGGCTGCGACAGCTTCCTGCAACCCTCTGCCAGTGAAAACGGATCTTGGGAGGCCGCCTGAGCTCCATTTTCGCTGGCGGGGGCACAGTGGGCTGATTTCAGGCCAGCTGCACGGGGCAGATCTAAGTACCCTCTAACCAGATCCCCCCGTCCGGGCCTTGAATTTGGCACCCCTGCCCTAGGTCATTGGTCTCCAACCTTTGCAGTTTGGTGGCCCAACTGGGGGGAGGGGAGAGGGGAACCAGCCATGCAAGCAGTGGGCCTGGTGCACATGTGCACACACTTCCACTCATTCAAGAGAGAAGAGAAGCCTTTGGGGCACGGTTTTGTGCTCCTTCAGGCTTTATTGCGCCAAAAGCTTTTGCAAAGGGATGGGAGGCCTGAAGCAGTGTGAGATCACTCCCTCTGTCTGTCTGCAAAAGCTTTGGCGCTGAGAAGAGTAGCCTTTGGGGGCACTGACTTGTGCTCTTTCTGACTCACCAAGGCTGCCTGACACTCCAAAAGCGGATCGGGTATCCTGCGTAGGTAGCCTCGATGAGTCAGCAAAGCTGAACAGGGCGCTCTCATCCTACTCAGTCTCTGCTCTCACCACTCTGCTTTTGGAGCCTCCGGAGCAGGTGGCTTGGCAGCCTAGCTTGGGAGGAGGAGAGAGGAACCAGGCCGCACTAGTGGTGGGCCAGCATCAGAGGTGGATTCCTACCAGTTCACACCTATTCGATAGAACCGGTTCATCAAATCCACCGAACCAGTTAGAAGAGGTTCCATCAGTGGACCCGGAAAGCAGGCCACACCTACAGAAGAGGTTCCAAATTTTTTTGAAACCCACTACTGGTCCTTAGATATGATTATTCTACACTATCATGTTCATATTCATAAAACTCACTGCCTCTGTGAAAGGTAAGGATGACTACTGCGTTTGTGGTGCAATCAGAACATTGCGTGTGTTGAAGTTGTTTTAACGCAAACCAAAGATGCCTTTTAAAAAACAAGTTTACATCATATTCTTATGCATGCAAGTGCTGTGTGTGAGGTAATTTAAGGTGGTTCTGACAAGTGTCGTCGGCATCTTCATATCCGGTCACATGGGTGGCAAGCCACTCCCATCCGGTCACATGGGATGCAAGCCACTCCCATAAAGGAGGCCACACCCACGGAGTAGGTTCGAACAATTTTTGAAACCCACCACTGGCCAGCACACACATTTGTGTGGACAGCTCCACTCATGCAAGAGAGAAGAAAAGCCTTTGGGGCACCACTCGTGCAAGTGGAAATGCATGAACACAGAAGTCCACCTCTCATGTGGCCCAGTTCTGAATAGGCCATGACCCAGTAGTAGGCTGCAAGCCGAGGACTGGGGACCCCTGTCCTAGGGAGAATAAAAATGAAGCGCTAGATAAATACCTGCTGGTTCCAGATTATACTTTAACCAGTTCCACCCTCTAAATAATGGAGGAAAAAGATGCTAATGCGGAAAGTCGGAGAAACAATTTTGGGTCTAGCTAAACAAAAGAATGGTGGGTATTTGGAACCAGTACAGAAGGGGTGTATCTGCTGACAGATTACTCACAAGTAAGCCAAAGAGAGAGGGCAGGGTGCACAAGATGGAAACATTTCTAGCACATCCGTGGGCAGCTTGACCCAAGTAGCCGCCAATGAAAAGCTGGAAGCCAATCAGAAAATTGCTCTGTGGCTTTGGCTAGCAATGAATTGAGGCTTGGATAGCCAGGGAAGGAGATGCAGACTAGAGCAAAGGGTTCCCAAAAAAGGAATCAAAACAGTGAGACCTGAGATACCTGAGATTCTCTGCTATGGATAAGAGAGCAGGGAAAAGTGGCTTGGTTAAGTATCTTGTACGCTTCAGAAATGTGCTGCAGAACCCCATGGCTAACAGTGAGCATCTAGATCAAAGGTGTCAAACTCATGGCCCATGGGCCGAATGTGTCACACACTGGCCACGCCCACACTTGGTTTAGCGAGGGGGGGAGTTGCGATATGGCACATGATGATGCCATGTGTTTGACGCCCCTGAGGGGGTGTCAAAACCTTTCAGACCTCAGGGACCACGAAATTTTAAATCTTGTGGACCACTAATATGATCTGCCTAATGACCGGCTAGGTGGGGGTGGCAAGGTGGCCATGTGACTGGGTGGGCATGGCCAACTCGATGTCATTCGTGTTGAGGGGCACCTTGCCAGCCTCTACTTGCCACTCCAAGCCTGCCCACTGGGCCTCCTGAGGGCCCCAACAGGAAGCAGTTGCTGGAGCTAAGCAGCCACCATGAGAAAGAGTTGGCAAAACAGCTGGCTCAGTTCAAACTGGATCTGACTGAGAAGGAGGCTCAGCAGAAGCACCTCACTGAGGACTATGAGCATAGGCTTTCCAAGCAGAGGGAATACCCACAGGAGTGCAAGGCCAGGTGCCAGTGCCTGGAGGCTCAGAGGTCTGAGATGGTCAGTCAGTTCCAGACCATGTTGCAGTCCCACCGGAAAGAGGCCCTATGGCTCTTTGCCCCCAGCGACACTTCCCTCCAGCCCTCACCCAAAGCCCCACACCAGGAGGCTGAAACAGATCCCAAGTCAGAATTTCTGCCCCCCTCTGACCCACACAAAAAGACCCAGAAGGGGGAGACTCTCTGCAGCAACACAAACTTTCATCGCACGTATCTGGCCCAGGGGCCGTAGTTTGAGGACCCCTGATTTAGTGCAATATAAAAAATGCAAATATTTTTTCTGCGGACCACCAAAATTTTTCACACGGACCACCAGTTTGTAACCGCTGATCTAGATGACCATCACCCTTGAGGTCAGTAACCATTGTTCAAAATCCGTAACGCACTTGTCATATACTATTCATGCACCTACGCCCTGTTTCCTCATGACAGACGTGAACGCTATTCACAATAAGAAATTCACAAGAATAGAAGTGGGAAGCTGGTGGGAAGTGGAGCAACAGACTTCATTAAAATAAATATTATGGGAGCCGAGCTTTCAAAATCTCAGAGAGGAGGGAATCAGCTTAAAAACATAAGACTGGTTTCTGTGTTATAGCAGGAATTAAAAATAGAGCATGAGGCAAACTAAGTTAGATGATACATTGTTCTGTGCATTTATGAATTTGCGTGCAGTATGTGTTGAGGACATATGTTGTTTGGCATCTTGGAGATCAGTTTTGGAAGTTCTGCTTATATCCACTCTCCGATAAGGATCATAAGATTGGCCAGTGCAAAGAGTAACGTCATCCTACGTAGTAGAGGTGGGTTCCTACTGCTTCGGGACGGTTCAGCCGAACCAGTAGTAACTTGGCAGCCTGGGTCACTGGAACCGGCAGCAACCCAGGCCTGCCAGGCCCCTGAAGTGATTCTCCTATGGTGTTGCCATCTTGATTTTCGGTTCTGTGCATACACAATTTTCATTTCAGAAATGTAATTTTTTTCTTTTTTAACATTTCCAGCCGAGGCACAAGAGGATCAAGTAGACCATCTCTGGGTTGAGTTTCAGGATGTTGCCCCCGGGGATGTGGACAAGGCCATGAGGGCTGTAAGTGCCTCCACCTGTGTACTGGACCCGTGTCCCTCATGGCTGGTTACTAACAGCAGTGGGGTGACACGAGGCTGGATCCAGGCGGTTGTTACCGCCTCTCTTCGGGAGGGGAACTTCCCCGCCGCACTGAAAGCGGCGGTGGTGAGACCCCTCCTAAAGAAGCCATCTCTGGATCCAGCTGTTCTTAATAACTATCGCCCAGTCTCCAACCTTCCCTTCCTTGGGAAGGTTGTTGAGAAGGTGGTGGCCTTCCAGCTCCAGCGGTCCTTGGAGGAAGCAAACTATCTCGACCCCTTCCAGTCAGGCTTCAGACCCGGTTACAGCACAGAAACCGCTTTGGTCGCATTGACCGATGATCTTTGGAGAGCCAGAGATGGAGGACATCCCTCCATCCTGGTTCTCCTTGACCTCTCAGCGGCGTTCGATACCATCGACCATGGTATCCTTCTGCGACGACTGCGGGAGGTGGGAGTGTTGCGGTGGTTCTCCTCCTACCTCTTGGACAGGTCGCAGTCGGTGTTAGTGGGGGGGCAGAGATCGTCCCCTAGGCCCCTAACATATGGGGTGCCTCAGGGTTCGGTCTTATCCCCCCTACTATTCAACATCTACATGAAACCGCTGGGAGAGATCATCCGAAGGCACGGGATAAGATACCATCAATATGCGGACGATACCCAGTTGTATCTGTCCGCCCCGTGCCAACTCAATGAAGCGGCAGACGTGATGAACCGAGGCCTTGAGGCCGTTATGGACTGGATGAGGGCTAACAAGCTTGTACTCAACCCGGAAAAGACCGAGTGGCTGTTGTGCTTCCCTCCCAAAGATTCGACCAATATACCATCACTCAGGCTGGGGGGTCAAATTTTACACCCCTCAGAGAGGGTTCGCAACTTGGGAGTCCTCCTGGATCCACAGCTATCTCTCGACCACCACCTGACGACTGTGACCAGGGGGGCATTCGCCCAGGTTCGCCTGGTGCGCCAGTTGCAACCCTACCTGAATCGGGAGGCTCTCACAACAGTCACTCGGGCCCTTGTGACCTCTAGGCTGGAATACTGCAATGTGCTCTACATGGGGCTGCCCTTGAAGAGCATCCGGCAACTTCAGCTAGTCCAGAACGCGGCCGCGCGAGTGATTGTGGGTGCACCTCGGTTCACCCACATAACACCTATCCTCCGCGAGCTGCGCTGGCTACCTGTCGATCTCCGGATGCGCTTCAAGGTGCTACTAGTCACCCATAAAGCCCTGCATGGTAGTGGATCTGCGTACTTGAGAGACCGCCTTCTGCCAATTACCTCCCTGCGACCAATTAGATCTCATAGATTGGGCCTCCTCCGAATTCCATCGGCCAGCCAGTGCCGGCTGGCAACTACAAGGAGGAGGGCCTTCTCAGTAGTAGCCCCGACCCTTTGGAACGAGCTCCCCGTGGAGATTTGTACCCTCACCACCGTCCAGGCCTTCCACACAGCCCTTAAGAACTGGCTAGCCCGTCAGGCCTGGGGACAAAGATAGCCGCCCCTCCCGAATGATGAATGAATGTTGCTTATTATTTTTTACTATATGTGTCTACGTCATTGTTTGTATTCCCCTTCCTGATCTTTATGTGAGCCGCCCTGAGTCCCCTCAGGGAAAAGGGCAGCCTATAAATGTTAATAAACATATAAACATATAAACATATAAACATATAAACATATAAACATATAAACATATAAACATATAAACATATAAACATATAAACATATAAACATATAAACATATAAACATATAAACATATAAACATATAAACATATAAACATATAAACATATAAACATATAAACATATAAACATATAAACATATAAACATATAAACATATAAACATATAAACATATAAACATATAAACATATAAACATATAAACATATAAACATATAAACATATAAACATATAAACATATAAACATATAAACATATAAACATATAAACATATAAACATATAAACATATAAACATATAAACATATAAACATACATTTTGCGAATGCGCAGACCTCTTTAGGTGCAAATATGCACATGTGTGGAGCATGTGCTTGGCATGCATGTGAGTGAAGCAAGCATGCACGTGCAAAAAAATTTGCACAACAAACGGGCAGTAATGCCAGCAGCCACCCACCCCTGCTACGTAGATCCATTAAATGTAGACTTCAGTCCCAACTTAACTATGTATGGTATTCTCCATTTAGATCTTTAAACCCATTCTTTACCTCCCTATGTTTCGGCTCTTGTGTGTAGAAAGGACTTTGATGTTTCTGAATTGATTTTGCCACAGGTTGAAAATGTTTTTTTAATGTTTTAAATGCTACAGGTAGTCCTCTACTTACAACAGTTCATTTAGTGACTGTTCAAAGTTATAACAACGCTGAAAAAGGTGACTTATGATGACCGTTTTTCACACTTATGTGTGCTGCAGCATATATTTTCGATCAGAAGGTCGTTAGTTCTGCAGTTTGAATCCGTAGCCCCGCGTAACGGGGCTCCCATTACTTGTCCCAGCTTCTGCCAACCTAGTAATCCGAAAACACGTAAACAATGCAAGTAGAAAAATAGGGACCACTTTGGTGGGAAGGTAATAGAGTTCCATGTGCCTTCGGCGTTCAGTCATACTGGCCACATGACAATGGAGACATCTTCATACAGCACTGGCTCTTCGTCTTAGAAACAGAGATGAGCACCGTCCCCTAGAGTCAGGAACAACTAGCACGTATGTGAGAGGGGAATCTTTACATATATATGTAGGGTATGGCTAGCTGATGAGAGCTAAATAGCTTGAAATAGATCTATACTAGTCTCCCTTTATTTATTTATCAGCATAAATACAACACAAATGTAACAAAGGCAACAGTAAAAATATTGGGTTTCTATCTGGATGGTCTCCTATGACAAGCCGATGGACAGAGAATGGAAGCAGTGAACTTCCTCCCATATTTGGGCATACCAGGGGTTTTATATATATATATATATATATATATATATATATATATATATATATATGTGTGTGTGTGTGTGTGTGTGTGTGTGTGTGTGTGTGTGTGTGTGTGTGTGTGTGTGTGTGTGTGTGTGTGTGTGTGTGTGTGTGTGTGTGTGTGTGTGTGTGTATCTGTAACCCACCCATGAAGAACAACTATGTAATGTGTGTGTGTGTTTGTGTGTGTGTGTATTCGTTCATTCACTTGAATGAATGTGTAAATATGTGTTACTACATACATATAACACATTCATTCATTCAAGATATTAAAGACATGCATTAAAAAAAAAGCCAAGCTTGATTTTTAATTCTAATTCCATTGCTGAGCTGGAAAAATACCATTAACTAGATGAAAAAAAAAACAGCAAGTTGCATTTGTAAAAAGCAAAATGTGAAAGCTCTTTAGCCCTGCAGCAGTGACTTCAGCAACTTTGACAGACGAATGCTTTAGCTTCATTTCTCCCGTCCCTCTGACAGGTACATGTGATGATACTGAAGCCGTGAGAAGAATGTTAATGAGGGAGTCTCGGCATCTCCATCCCTCTCCCTCTGTGTGGGAATCAGATGATGAAGCGTCTAGTGGCACAAGTGCTGCTGAGGATGAGAATATTAATCTACCCACTTCCAAACATTTGATTCATAAGAAGCACAGCCACAGGTGAGAGGAACGATGGACTTACTGTATATCCTTAGCAAAGGGATATTACTGGTACTGTGTAATGTTTTCATTTTGGTTATAGCATTTGAAAACTCAGGGCAGGACAAACAACCTTTAGCCTTCATTAAAATAACAACAACAACAACAACAACAACAACAACAATAATAATAATAATGAGGAATTTTTCATAATTGCAACAACCCCGAAAAGAGGGGTCCAAACATACTCTACACACGTGAATATTGTTTTCCTTTCATACAGTTTTGCATACAGATTGCGTGCAGGTCCAACTACATCCAGTTTTGGTTACCACATTACCCCCCCCCCCAAAAAAAAGATGTTGAGACTTTGGAAAAATGCAGAGAAGAGCAACTAAGATGATTAAAGGCCTAGAGACTAAAACATGAAGAACATTTGCAGGATTTAACAGATTAACAGAGTTGGAAGGGACCTTATAGGTCATCTAGTCCAACCCCCCCTGCTCAAGCAGGAGACCCTATACCATTTCTGACAAATAGCAGTCCAATCTCTTGTTGAAAGTCTCAAGTGATGAAGCCCCCACAACCTTCGAAGGCAAGCTAGTCTAGGGAAAAGAAGGACTAGGGTTGAGATGATAGCAATATTCCAATATTTGAGGGGCTGCTGCAAAGAAGGCGGTTGATTTATTTTCCAAAGCATCAGAAGGCTTTTAGGGGCCATTCTGCTGCGACTGAAGACAAGAAACAATGGATGGAAACTAATCAAGGAGAGAAACAACCTGAAATTAAGGAGAAAGTTCCTAACAGTGAGAACAATTAACTATCTGAACAGTTTGCCTTCAGAAATTGTAGGTGCTTCATCACTGGAGGTCTTTATCAAGAGACTGGACAGCCACTTGTCTGAAATGGTATAGGGTCTCTTCAGTGGTGAAATTCAAATTTTTTAATACTGGTTCTTTGGGCGTGGCTTTGTGGGCGTGGCAGGGGAAGGATACTGCAAAATCTCCATTCCCACCCCACTCTCGGGCTAGCCAGAGGTGGCACTCGCTGGTTCTTCAAACTACTCAAAATTTCTGCTACCGATTCTGCAGAACCTGTCAGAACCTGCTGGATTTCACCCCTGGGTCTCCTGCTTGTGCAGAGGGTTTGACTAGAAGACCTCCAAGGCCCATTCCAGCCCTATTCAGATTCTGAATCATCTATTTTGTTGATACGTCAATGACAAAATATCAGCGTTATTTTAGTTTGCCAATATGTTATGTTGGGAATGATTATCTATTTGTCTTGCTTTTAGCTACTTAATTAATTAGGCAGTTAATATAAACACTCAAGTCTCAACCCAGGTCAATATGTGCAAGTTTTAATAGCATCTAATAAGGTTTTTTTTTTTAAGTTAAATCAAGCCATGCGGTTTACTAATGGGCACAGTTTTATTAATATAAAATAAACACCTATTATTTCAAATATCCTTTCTCAGTGACGAAACCCATAATATCAAAACAGAGAAAATAATCGCTCCGGTTAGCAGAGTTTAGGCTCAGCTCTCCAAATATTATGTCACTCAGTTCTTCCAAACTGAAGACTTGTCGAGATTCTTCTGCCAATTAAAACTCACTTTTTTTCCCCTACAGACATATTGCAAAGTTAACCTGCTGAACTGCTATCGGCCATCATGATCAATATTTTCTGTTGATATGGACCAGATAGTTGCATGACTGATTATGATACTCTTATTCCCCTATTTGGGACAGGAAGATTTCGAAGTCTATACAATTATTATTATTTTATTTGCAGAATATCAAAAAGAGCCTATAATTCTTTATTATTGTTGTTGTTGTTGTTGTTGTTGTTGGAGAGAGGGGGATGGAAATCAGGACTTCATATTGTTAAGCATGTTCCTTATAATAGTGATTGATATTATGCCTTTAGTATCATAGTGCTTTTACTGTATATCTCAGAGTGACTTGGCTTTCCACTCAAATTTACCCAAGCAATTTTGACACAAAACCCCCAGCTAGTGAGTGATTTCCCAGCAGATCTTCCCCATTATGCCACTGCTATGTCATGACTGGCTTTCCACTTTTTGCTGTTACCATGGCAACCATGATCTTTGATCTGCAAAAGAAGAAGAATGCATCACTAAGAGGTGGAAAACATTTTTGGAACCTAAAGTGTAGTTCCCTCAAAGGAATAGATTGCAGACAGCAGGGCACTTACCATTAATCAGTACCATAATTGCAAGAACGCAAGGATAAATATGAATTCCTATTGGTGGCAGACAGCAAGCAATGTCTTCTTGTTTTCTAGGCTCCACAGAAAAACTTGAAAATAGGGGAAGCCTGCATACAATAGCAACATCATTAGCCAGCATTCAACTCCTGCTGTGCCTAGCCGCTACTGCAAGGAGTAATGAAATTATAGCACAAAAGAGACCTTGCTGTAAATTTACAGACTAGGACGGCTTGAAAAAGATTTAGGGGCAGCTGAGAAACGGATATTGGTCTCAGTATCAGAGGATTGGAAGAAGTATTTACAACCAGGGGTTTTCTTGTACCATATTCAAGAAACAAATTTAGGGAAACTTGTAGTCATGAAGTTTTCTTTGGGATTCTCCTATCCAGTATCAGGAGTGAATACCACTTATATTTCCGTAATGTCTGCTATTGTATAGTGAGCTTTAGGAGGCAAGAAATAGACCAGCAAAGATACAACAGCAATTATTGACTTAAAACTGGAACTGAGAAACAGCAGGCAATTGCCTGTAATTTATACAGAGGGCATTGACCAATCATAATCCTTGAAAAAACCCACCCAAATATGAATGTTCTAGGTTTCCCCCCAAAACAGTTAGAGTTAACAGTTAGGGCCATCGAAAGATTAGTTTCACTTTAGCAGAGCTTAACACAACTATATACATTCAATATATAACATCTGCAACCAAATACGATTCCAAATTCAATTGGGGGTCAGGTGAGGAACTTGGGAGTAGGCCCTGCAGAGGACAATGGAAGTTACGAATGGGCAAGGGGCTTCTATGAAATGGCTTTGGATTAAAAAAAAATATAGCTAAACCTCAGCAAGACACTTCCTATACTTGACACACAAAGATATATATTATTAAAAGTGCACAAAATACAATTCCATTCTGTTTGTAATAAATCAATATTCTTACACGGATTATGTGCTAGAGGACAGATAACTTGCTAAACGAATCAATAAGGCTTTATGTACCTTTTTGTATACAACTATGTAACTAAAGATACCATATCAAATATAAATTCTATTTGTTACTACATGACAAATCCATACATCATACTCACACACACGCGCAATCTGTGCATTAATGAATTTACACACAAACATGCGCGCACACACACACACACACACACGTTTGTAGATTTTCACGGGTACAGGTATGCAGGTTTTGGCGTCTTTTCCCGTGTAAGATTGAGAGTATCTTGGCGACGTTTTGACGAGGTCCCACTCGTCATCTTCAGGCTGGTACCTTCGGCTTTATTCGCACAGGCACGAAGCCAAAGGCACCAGCCTGAAGATGACAAGTGGGTCCTTGTCGAAACGTCGCCAAGATACGCTCAATCTTACACGGGAAAAGACCCAAATATGCCAAAACCTACACACACACACACACACACACACACACACAGACACACAATTTCCAAACAAGTATATTTACTTACTTGAAAATAAACCTGTAATCCTAACATTGCAATCTTATGGTCATTAAGACAGTATTCCTGGGTACATTTGATGGTTCACATTTTCCCTTCCAAGGTGAAGACAAGGACTCTAGCAGTAATAGCAATAGCAGTTAGACTTATATATCGCTTCATAGGGCTTTCAGCCCTCTCTAAGCGGTTTACAGAGTCAGCATATTGCCCCCAACAACAATCCAGGTCCTCATTTTACCCACCTCGGAAGAATGGAAGGCTGAGTCAACCCTGAGCCGGTGAGATTTGAACAGCCGAACTGCAGAACTGCAGTCAGCTGAATAGCCTGCAGTGCTGCATTTAACCACTGCACCACCTCGGCTCTTTAAACTCTAGTTTAATGGACAACTTTGCTCTCAGACTTTCCTTTATACTTCTGCAAGGAACCTTTGAGGTCTCTAACAAGGTTAAATCATGGCAACTGGACTAAGGTTTGTTCATCGGAGATGTTTCGTTATTCATTCAAGTAACTTCATCAGTCCAAATCAAAAAATTACAAGTAGTCCTCAGTTCCAAATTACAAAGACAATGGAAAAAATTACTTACGACCATTTTTCACCCTTATACAAGTGCAGCATCCCCATGGCCACATGATTTACATTTGGGTGCTTGACAACTGATTCACATTTATTTTATTTATTTATTTATTTTTATTTTTTTAAAAACAGACAAGGACAAACAATACATAAAACATAAAATCATCATCAATTAAATATACATATAGCGTGTCATTTGGTTATAAATCGTTTGTGCATCACTGCTTTCAACTGTATATAAAGTCACAGATTGTCCATCAGGTATACATAGGTACATTATTGTCATTGTAAATCATATATTCAATTACAATTGTTATGCCTTATTTTAAACCAATATTCTAAAAATTAGATTCATGTATATACCAACATTCCATTGCATCATTATTAGTCTATTTAGTAATAATATGTCTTTATAGTATCACCTATCTCATTCTATTGTTCTTACAATATGAAAGAATACTTATATATCAACAACTGATTCACATTTATGACTGTTGGAATGTTCTGGGGTCATGTGATCACCTTCTGCAAACTTCTGAGAAGCAAAGTCAATGGGGAAACCACTTAACCTCGGTGTTACTAATTTAACCACTGCAGTGATTCACTTAATAATGGTGGCAAGAAACATTGTAAAATGAGGCAAGACTCACTTAGCAAATTTCTCACTTAACAATATACAACTTACCCGAGTTTGGTGTCATATTGACTTAAAATGGTTCACAAACCAAGAATCACACTACTGCTTGCATTTGCAAGGGACAAGCCACAGTGCCAAAATCTGAGCATCTGGTTATATGTATTGATGAAATATAGACAAATCCCATCTTGTTTTCCTTAGAAACTGGCTCAAAATGTTATGCAAGAGAGTTGCAAGTTGTTCCAGCAAATGTTGGCAAACTAAATAATGGGGAGAGGAAACGGATTCCCACATGGAGTGGCCTCTTAGTTGCATGCCTGCTCAATGAGTTCTGAAATTGCTTGGAAATATAGGTGTGCTTGGAAAGTGCTTTTAAGCCTTTGGTTATTGAATTTCAGATGTTATTTTATTTTATACCAAATATATTTTAATTTTGTTCAGTGCCTAGGGATGGCATTCATAACAGGATAATATAAATAAAGTAAAACATATTTTAAAAGGACTTAGTTGACTCTGAATGGAACGATTCATATGTGCCATATTCTCAGAGACAATTCTTTTAATATTATGACTAAAGGAGTGGTGTAAAAGGGAAAGGCTTTGGTTTTATTAGTCATGATGTCTGCAGCTGGTCCAGTGAAAAACTGTATAAAAGAGATGGTTTGCACCCATCCAAGAAAAGGACTGAGTTACTTGGCATTAAATTCACAGATTTTCTGGATAAACATTTAAACTGAACAGCGGGGACAGAGAATTAATTGATACAGAACATTTCTGTCCCCAGCAATCTAAAACTCATAGGGTTATCAGTGCATGTAACATAGATGCTTGTGCAGGTAAGATTATCAGCCCTGCTGTCAAGCAAAATCAAGCACTTAATAGTGAGTGCCACACCATGTGCACGAATCATACAAGTGGCAAAAAATAGTGGCAGTCAGGCATAACATAGGTTATATAGAGAGTAAACACAGGATCAATCAAAATGGACTTAAATATCTATACACCAATGCACAGAGTATGAGGAATAAACAGGGTGAATTAGAAATTCAAGAAAATGAGGGCAGATACGATATTGTTGCCATTACAAAAACTTGGTGGGATGAAACCCACAATTGGAACACACAGCTAGAAGGATTTAAATTATTTAAAAGAAATAGACCAAATAAAAGAGGAGGTAGAGTTGCACTATATATAAGAAATAACTACATCTCTACAGAAATAGAGCACAAAAATGATGAGAACTATCTTGAATGCATTTGGGTCAATATTAAAGGGGGGGGGAAGCAACATTGCCATAGGTCTATACTATAGGCCACCCAACCAAGCAGAGGAAGTAGATGAACTTTTTGCTTGTCAGCTAACTAAGATATATAGGAAGCACACCACAACAGTAGTGGGGGATTTTAACTACCCTGACATCAACTGGGAAACAAACTCCACACCAAGTGGAACATCCAACAGGTTCCTAACAAACCTAGCAGTCAACTTTGTTTCCCAAAAGGTAGAGAAGGGAATAAGGGGATCAGCCATATTGGACTTAATTCTCACTAACAGAGAGGAAATGTTAGAAGGTGTTGAAGCTACAGGAACTTTGGGGGCAAGTGATCATGCAATACTGGAATTCAACATTATGCAAACACAAGTAGTAGAACAAAGTCAAACTACAGTATTGGACTTTAAGAGAGCTAATTTCAGTAAACATAGAGAGAGCTTGGGAGGGATTCCATGGATGAGAATCCTCAAGGGGAAAACAACTCAAGAAGCTTGGGAAATTTTAAAAAATGAGATTATAAAAGCCCAGTCTAGTACAATACCAATGAAGAAGAAAAATAACAGTTCCCAAAAGAAACCAGCATGGCTGCATAAAGAACTCTCTGACAAATTGAAAGACAAAAAGGATAAATATAAAAAGTGGAAAGAGGGGGACATAACTAAGGCAGAATATCAGCAAATAGCCCGAGCCTGTAAAGATGAAGTGAGAAAAGCTAAGGCTCACAATGAAGAAAGGCTTGCCACAAAAGTAAAAAAATAACAAAAAAGTTTCTTGCACACAGGACGGGCGCGACCTGGCAGACACAGGGAAAACTCCACAGGGCGCGAAGGAACCAGCGCAGTAGCGGCGGAGCTGGGAAGGTGCTGCCCCCGGAGCCCAAGGGTGATGGATGCCCAGACACGAGGGGCACAGGCTAGGACAAGGTGCCCTCATCTGTTTCTCTCACAGGTGCTTTTCTTTTCCTCCAAGAGGCAACTGAACTTTCTGGGTTTTTTGAAGATGTTTTGCTTCTCCTCCAGGAAGCTTCTTTAGCTCTGAGGAACCTTCTAGAGGAGCTGAAGAAGTTTCTTGTAGGAGAAGTGAAAGGTCTTCGAAGAAAGTCCAGCTGCCTCTAGGGGAAAATAAAGCATCTTTGGGACATCCTGGATGACCGAGAATCCCAATAGACATCCCTTATTCTAGCCTTTTTTCTGATGTCTCCTAGCCTTGCTTGCCTTCCATCCCTTGTGGTGGCCATTCTCCCAAAGCCCATGATAGTTGAGCATCAATAAGTCCTCTTGTAGTATCAAGGGTGGCTGAGGGTTCAGAGGTGGCACACATGCATGGTTTCCGGATTGCCAGGGTTATTTGGAAAATCTAAGCTGGAGAGACCTGGTCTGTCCCGAACTTTTGAAGCTGGTGGGCTCTGGATAAAAGTCAAAACATGAGCTTGATGCTGACTAGAGGTTTTTGTTGAAATCCTGGTTTACGTTTTGGAGAAAGACTTATTTCACCCTAAACTTGTGACTACTTTCATCAAACCTTAGAGTGATTTAGAAAGAAAGAGAGAGAGAAAGAGAGAAAGAAAGAGACAGAGAAAGAAAGAGAGAGAGAAATAAAGAAGGAGGGAAGGAGGAAAGAGAGAAAGAAAGACAGTGAGAGAGATACTCACAGAAAGGAAGGAAGGAATGGAGGGAGAGGGAGAGAAAAAAAGAAAGAGACAAAGATAGAAAGAGAAAGAGAGAGAAAGAAAGAGAAAGAGAAAGAAAGAAAGAGAAAGAAAGAAAGAAAGAAAGAAGAAAGAAAGAAAGAAAGAAAGAAAGAAAGAAAGAAAGAAAGAGAACTTATGACCACAATTGAGCCCAAAATTTTGGTTGCTAAGCAAGACCATCGTTAAGTGAGTTTCACCACATTTTCCAAGTTGGCCATGCCCACCCAGTCACATGACCGCTGAGCCACTCCCACAAAACAGGCCACACCTACAGAATAGGTTCTAAAAAAAATTGAAACCCACCACTGAGCTGCCCCTTCAGCACTGTGAAGGTGCAATAAGTGCATTCCAATATCAGACCCAATTATCTGTACATTAATTAGCAATATAAAGTCATCTGAATGAACAGTCAAATAACTAATATCAAAGCCAAATATCTACACCACTGTCAATGTCTAGATGAGTTGATCTCAAAGCCAAGCTAAGTGGGGTTGGACCCATTACAAGCTGAATGAAAATCTGTCAGAAAGATGGAACAGATATTATTGTAATGCTGATTCTTGTCTAACAACTCTCTGAAATTCTTTGTTGCTGTTTTTCCTGAGATCTTTGTCTTTCTTAGCTGTGGCTTTTCTTCTCTTTTTGGCAATTTCTACCATTTGTTCATATCAATTGCTTTCTTCTGCTTCTTTAGCAATCTTTTTCATCCATAACAAGCGATTTCATTGCATTCCGTAGTTCCTCTGGTTCCCTACTAATGAGATTCAGGACTTCAAAATAATGATGTCTGCCTTGCAAATGGTCAGTATCTGGCCAGGTTCATGTTGAGGAAACTGGTTGACTTATTTCTTCCAATTCTACTTCACTTGGAACTTGCTCGTGAGCAGTTTGTGATCTGTTTCACAAACACCATGTATTCCATCTGGTGTACTCCATCTGGTGATATCCATGTACGTAAGCATAGTTGGGGTTGTTTGAAGATTGTGTTCGCAATGAAGAAATCATTGGATTGGCAGAAATTAAATTTACTCTTTCATGTATATTAATCTGTACTGGGTCTACTTTACTAATGGTATCCTATTATCTTCACTACCGCTTCGGTAGCAGGAGCGCACATGCATGCGCAGAAGGTCCATGATGACATCTGGGTGGGTGGGCGGAGCCTTGCACCACCGCCACTACCGCTTCGCCTGAATACCACCTCTGGTCTCCTTTGCAAGGAGTTAAGTCCCATGAAAATGAGGTGAAATGTCTACATTTGAGTAAACATGATCAGAATCATATTGCTAGTCTGTGGTTGTCCTAAGTTTGCTAGCCATTTTTATTTCCTATATTTGTTTCTATCTTGTAATATATATATTCCTATACCACCAATAGCACTTTAAGCAGTTGTATATATACCCTAAATGCCTATGGAGATTCTCAATCATTCAGGTCATGGTTGTCCCAAAGCTGCTCTTCTCCAAAAGGCAACTGGACTTTCTTGAAAATGTTTTTTTTCTTGAAAATGTTTCCCTTCTCATCCAAGAAGCTTCTTCAGTTCTAATGACATTCTGTGGACGAGAAACACAAATGTTTTCAAGAAAAGAACCTAAGAAATCCAGTTTTCTTTGGAAAGCACTTTTATACATGTGTATGTGTATGTATATGTATATTTGTGCAAGTGACAGGCGTGCATACCCACTGCTCGCACAACTGGAGCTGCGCTTGTGCGCTCACCCTCCCCATTTCTGCAGTTCTGAATGGGCCACTGCCCACTAATGGGTTGGAGACCCCTGTTCTATTCCACACTGATTTATCCATATTAAATTAAAGGACTTTGTATACAGTTTATGATATTCACATAATTTATTATTCAGTATTAAATGAATTGCATTGACATCCATGTTGTACCTAAGCAAATAAATTAGCATAAGACTTCCAATTTGCAGAAATTGTGTGTGTGTCGGGTGGGCGGGATTTGAGTTTTGTTTAACCTAGATTAATACTGGCAAATTAAAATAGATTGATAAGCAGTTTTCTAGAATTTCCAACAGGCAGAAAACCCAAGAGGTTTTCAAGTGAGTGGAGTCTATATTTGCTTTTGAATGCTAGAACTGCTCATTCTTTTCACATGCTAAACTGAGAACAAAAAGCTTTGCTTCAGGAATTGTAAAGCCTGGGAGAATTAATATATCTAAAAGAATGTCTCTAGCTGCCATACTCAAACAAGGATCCTGTATTTGGCAGCTCACATATTCTTTTCTTCTTGCAACCAATATGCTATGGTGTAATTATGTTTGTAAACAATTTACATATTCCTGATGTTCGCATGTAATATTAAACCATGGTTGAAGTGATTTGCATATGTAGCTCATAATCCCTAATAAAGTCTTGTCTCTTTCACGACTTTTCTTTTCCTCCCATTCAGCTGGGAGGAGTAATAAGCAAGATTTGCATTGCTTAAATCAATGATGGCGAAGCTTTTGGGGGCTGAATGCCCAAAGCGCATGCATGCCTCCCCAAAATGCAATGCGAGTACCCTCCGTGCATGTGCCCCTGCCCCACCTGCCTGTCCCCCACCTGCACCCCACCACCCAAGCATGGGTGGCAGAGACCAGCTGGCCGGTGGGAGGTGTGCACGCATGCGCAGTGGAGCTGAGCTGGCGTGCCCACAGAAAAGGCTCTGCCTGCCACCCATGGCACGCGTGCCATAGGTTTATCATCACGAGCTTATATCTTAGCTTGCCATTGATGACAGGGAGTCCTTGACTTACAACAGTTCATTTAGTGACCTTTCGAAGTTACAACGGCACTGAAAAATACGTTATTTATGACCGTTTTTTCACACTGATGACCATTGCAGCATCCCCATCAGAGGTGGTATTCTGCCGGTTCACCCCGGTTCGAGCGAACCGGTAGTGGCAGCAGTGGCGGGAGGCTCCGCCCCCTCCAGATGTCATCATGGACGCTTTGCACATGCACAGAAGGTTCTGCACAGAAGCGCCACACATGCACGCTCCCGGTTCCAAACCAGTAGCAAAAATACAAAGATTTCACACCTGAGCCCCATGGTCACATGATCAAAGTTCAGACCCTTGGCAACTGGGTCATATTTTTGATAGTTGCAGTGATCCGCTTTTGTGACCCTCTGACTAGCAAAATCAACAGGGACGTCAGATTCACTTAGCCATGTTACTAACTTAAAAACATTTAACAACGGTGGCAAGAAAAGTGGTAAAAAGAGGCGAAACTCACTGAACAACTGTGTTGCATAGCAACAGACATTTTGGTTTTCAGTAGTAGTCATAAGTCAAGGACTGCCTGAATAAATCAGAAACTGTGACTTGGGACAAATTGTAATTGATTGCAAAATAAGTCCTCTACTATATAAGATTCTTCCGCTGGAGAGTTTCGCAATCTAGGTCCGTGATGGCAAACCTGTGGCATGCGTGCCACATGTGGAGCCATTTGTAAGGCCATGCGAGGTGTTGCCCTATCAGCTGACTTTGGCTATTTTTTGCCCTCTGGAGTCTTCCCTGAAGCCTCCAAAGTGGGAAAAACCAGAAGTTCCGAAATTGGGGCGAAACGGCAGAATAGCACTTCTGCCTGGGTCCTATCTTTTGCAACTTGCTTTTGCTCTTGCTTAGTTATCAACTGTGCCATCATCGTGACACGTTTTGTGTGTGTGTGTGTGTGTGTGTGTGTGTGTGTGTGTTTGGTGTGCGCGTATGCGTGTGCAGCCCAGATCTGTTATTCTGAATTTTACAGCCATCTTTCTTTCTTGTTATTTGAATGGTTTGCTTAATATTGAAAAAGAGCACAACTCCCCTCATATTAGGCTGCCTGCATTCTCAGAAAGAAATGAAGACTCAGTCATGTGCTGTTCGTAACCATGGTATCCTGACCATATCCTCCCGCTATCCTGCTAAAAGTTGAGTAGTTCAGCAGTGCAGCTTTGAGAAATATGACTCAGCCTATGACGGCCCCTCCAGATCTTCTCAGAAGTGGTTTTACTCTGCTCAGGAAACCTGATGAGTAGTACCCTTCTCATAAACTACTAGTGTGGCTTTGCGGAATATTGGAATAAGGTGGGAGGGTTTAAATCGTTAACATGAGGGAATGGGGAGGGGGCTCTCTTTCCCCCATCTAACCTAATTTACAAGATTTATTTGAGGATAATGCTGGGAAGGGAACAAAGAAATAACAGAGTTGGACAGGACCTTGGAGGTCTTCTAGTCCAACCCTCTGTTCAAGCAGGAGATCTTATATGATTCTGGACAAATGGCTGTCCAATCGCTTCTTAAAAACCTGCCATGATGGAGCCCCTAAACAAGCTGGAAATTTATCTTTAGTTCTAGGTTGGCTCTCTTTTTTGCTTGCAAAAGATGTATATAAATCAATCCACTAGCAATCCAGTGAAAATTGTGTAGGAATATCTGCACTGCCAAAATTCAGCCAATTACATTTTCTGAATTTAGTTATATTTGTATAGAATTTGTATGTAATTTATCTAGTGGGCTCCCAGATTCTCTCAGCCGAAATAGTTTGTCTAAATTCCATGTCAACTTTTGTCTGTTGATTTCTATGATAGACACTAATGTTTTCCCAGATGTGGTATTCAGCCGGTTCGGACCGGTTCACCCCAACTGGTAGCGGAAATCGAGGGTGGGCCTGCCCACCTGCCCTGGCTATATGCTGTCTTATTTAGGCACATTTTCAAGCCGCATGCATGAGTCCAAGCTGCACGCGCGATCAAAGAGCATCTATTCAACTTCCCATACATCCCGATTCAAACAGAAACCAAATCAAAAGAACTTTTAGGAGGAGCTAAAATGGAAGAAACATCAAAAAGTGGGAAGCTCACTTTGGATTACTGTAGAAAAAACCCCAGTGAAAGTCAGGATGCTGATATCATCTTAGAGCTGAGATACAAAAAATCTCACATCTTACCCTTGAACTTTCCTTCTTCCTTTTAAAAAATAAATAAATAAAAGCAATAATTTCTTTTCCATCAGATAAAGGAAAATGGCTGGAGGGAATTGAAACACCAGGAAATGTTTGTTCAAAAGGACATGCTGAAGGGAGAAAAAGAAACAACCTCTGAAGGTCTAGTAGACAAATAGTGCAAAGGGTTATCAATAAAGGAGAATACGGATAGTCCTCGACTTATGACCACAATGGAGCCCAGAATTTATGCTGCTGAGTGAGAAATTTGTCAAGTGAGTACTGCCCCACTTTACGAATTTCCTTGCTACAATTGTTAAGTGAAGTTGTTAAATTAGGAAGGTTGTTAAGTGAATCTGGCTTCCCCGTTGGCTTGTCAGAAGGCTGCAAAAGGTGACCACATGACCCTAGAACACTACAACCATCATAAATATGAACCAGTTGTCAAGCATCCGAATCAGAGTGGTATTCTGCAGGTTCAGACAGGTTCGCCCGAACCGGTAGTGGAAATCACAGGTGGCCCCACCCACCACCCTGGCTCTATGCCATCCCATTTAGGCACTTTTTTTAGCCAACGCGCATGCACGGATGAGCACATGCGCAGGCGGGGCATGTGCAAGCAAAGTGAGTCTGCACAAGCTCACATTTGCGAACCTGTAGGGAAGGTAAGTGAATTCCACCCCTGATCCCAGTGTAAATCATGTGCCTATGGGGATGCTGCAATGGCTATAAGTGAGAATAATGGTTATAAGTCACTTGTTTCAGTGCCCTTATGAGTTTGAACAGTCACTCAATGAACTATTCTAAGTCAAGGACTACCTGTGTTTGCAGGTGAAATTTGGGTTGAAATTAGGGATCCTTGGTGCTCTCTGAGCTTAGTTGTTTTCCTGCAGACGTTTCATTAACCAAGCTAGGTAACAGCATCAGGGCTAGTGTTAGGTGTTACCTTTTCCTTGTCAGATATCTGCACCCTGTTCACCATATGTCATGGCAAACTCTTGTCCCAGATAATAATGGTGTGCAATAGATTCTGTTTTCATCTCCCTGGTGGATTGGCCTTCTGCAGAACTGTCAACACCAATCACTGATTTAATGGTATGTTAATCAGAGAGTTAAGGGCAATCAGAGCTATTCTCCGATGTACGAGATTACTTTTGATGCACACACACTCAATCCCTCAAACTGAAACCTGTGCGCCTTGATTTCCTCCTCCTTTTTATTTTTACTTCCTCCAGCATCACATTCTGGGATTGGCAGCAAAGCTCGGGGTCGTTGAAAGATATGCAGCACAGATAATTATACAGGTGCTGCTTCTGCTCCACATAAAAGGGAGTAATTACAAGGTGATTAAAATTCTCCTTCTCCTCATACAGTTCTCCCCCCTCCTTCCCCTTCCCCAGTCATGGAGTAAAAGAAGCCTTTCTTCTTCGGGCTTGGCAAGCTTTCAAAAAAATGGATTTCAAAATAAAGGTAGAAGCTTGAGAGCTAGAAGGGCAGAGGGGACAAAGGTCCATGCTCTCCGTCTGATTTTTTTTCAAGCAGCTGGAGTGCACATAGCCAACCCAGGTCTTCTTCCATAGTGGACTCAAGATGAGCCTCAGCTGTTTTCTACCACCATGTCATTTAATCCTGCTTCGCTGGTGTAGAAGGCTGAATGGGAACTTTCTTAAGTTCCTTGACCTTGCAGCTGGCAAGGCTAACACTACTCTACCTTGACAATGTGAAAGGGTGCTGGGACAGACCCACAACTCAAATAATAAGCAGGGATGGGCTTCACTAGACCTTTATGCTTCCCAGAGAGGCTGAAATGACTTGCCATTTTGCTTCAGGATCTTATAGACAGAACAGTTGGCAGAAACAGCATAAAACCCTTCAAATCACCCAACAGTCGTCTTGCAGAGAAGTGGGGTTGGCCAGGTCTCTTTCTTTGTATAAAATCAAAAACATGAGTCACAAACAAAATATGTTACCCTGTTTTGAAGTACTGGGTTTACTTCACACTTAGCCAAAATTGAAAGAGCTTGGATTTACAAGAGGATGTGTGTTGGAGGGTCAGTATTGCAGGCTAATTGTGCCAACAGCCAGCAGTTCGAGTGTCATTGGCTCAAGGTTGACTGAGCCTTCCATCCTTCCGAGGTTAGTAAAATGAGGACCCAGATTGTTGGGACAATCTGCTGATTCTGTAAATTGCTTAGAGAGAGGTGTAAAGCACTGTGAAGCGGTACACAAGTGTAAGTGCTATCCCTATTTAGCTACCCACAATTCAAGTATTGTGGTGGAACGTCTAGTGGATCATCCCAAATATGTTTTTTCAAAAGGGAACTGGATTTTCTTTAAAGTTGTTTTGCTTCTCATCCAAGAAGCTTCTTCAGCTCTCATTTTGTTCTGTTCTGTTCTGTTCTGTTCTGTTCTGTTCTATTCTATTCTATTCTATTCCATTCTATTCTATTCTATGTTATCTATGATCAACTCCTGCTGAAAATAGCCTGAATAATGTATCAGACAGACACAAAGACTCAAACCACAAGTGAAGCAGGATATCTACAATTCTGGATTTGTTTGAAAACCTTCCATACTTCCATACAGATGACAGTTAAGGAGGATTAAAACTAATTTATTTGGTCTGGTAGATTGAGCATGCTGTAAGTCCATCAACCAAGGAATGTCAGCTGGCAAGGATCAGAAAATGTGCCTTCTGTGCTGTAGCCCCAGCACTTTGAAACAGCCTTCTTTCAGAGATTAGGATGGCTTTGACCCTGTTTTTTTTTAAACTTTTGTAAAGATTTTAAAACATGGGGTATGTGCCCTGCCTGGAGACCTGAATGTGTTAAGGACCCTGTTTATTGGCTATACTGACAATTATTAGGATTTTCATGATGCTGTATACATTTATTTTTGTACTGTTTTTAATTGACTCTACAATTGCTCCGAGTCACAGGCTTGAAATGGACAGCTATAGGGAATGAAATAAATAAATACAAATTAGGCAACGAACAATTCTGGCAATAATTTCTCATATTAGCCTTTCAAAATTAGAAAGATTAATGCAATTAATACGCAAGACATGGCAATGCATGCTAAAAAGTTATATTATTTCCACAACGTTTAAAAATGCAGTGACTCGGAACATCAAGAAGTCAAGCATCCACAAACTTTGCTATGCCGTGAACACTAAAATATCAGATGCAACTGTCCTTCCTCATTACTTTGACACCAGAAACTTAGGAATCCATTCTAAATAATACAATTCAAGCAAGATTATGTTGAAATTCTCAAGAGGTTTTGGAGTATAAGACTGACAGGGGAAAAAAAAAACCTTGCACATAAAGAATTCCCTTTCAACTGGATGGCATTTCTTCATAATAAAAGATTTAAAAAATTAGCTTTAATTTTGCTTTATTCAAAGAAAGGTAGATGGCAGGGCGAATACCTTATTTTTCCTCTGGAATGTGGATGATATTGAAATCCTTACAGAGAATCTGTCTGTCTGTCTGTCTGTCTGTCTGTCTGTCTGTCTGTCTGTCTTTCTCTCTATCTGGCTATCTCTATCAAGCTAACTAGCTATTTAGCTGTATCTATCTATCATCTGTCTGTCTGTCTGTCTGTCTATCATCTATCTATCTATCTATCTATCTATCTATCTATCTATCTATCTATCTATCTATCTATCTATCTATCTATCATCTATCTATGCAAACCAGCATTTGCATTTCCTGGGTCAGACAGCACAATCTTTCTCCTTCTACCCTGGCCACTTTTTACAGAGGCACGACTGAGAGTGTTTTAACAAACTGCATCACTGGTTTGGTTTGGTGACAGCAGTGCCTCAGATAGAAAGATAGAAAGTCCATACAGAGAGTGGTAAGGACAGCAGAGACGATTATAGGAAGCTCGCTTCCTGTTATTCAGGATACCATACTCAAAGCATTGTTAGAGACCCCACACACCGACTTCACGGTCTGTTTCTATTGCTACTAAATTGTTATGTGACTTTTGCCCCATTTTACAACCTTTCTTGCCACAGTTTAACCACTGGAGTTGTTAAGTTAGTAACCTGGTTGTTAAGTGGATCTGGCTTCCCCATTGACTTTGCTTGTCAGGAGGTTGCAAAAGGGGATTGCATGATCCAGGAACACTGCAACTGTCAGAAATATGAGTCAATTGCCAATTTTTGGCACATGAGCATGGGGATCCTGCAACGGTTGTAAGTGTGAAAATCAGTCATAAGTCACTTTTTTCAATGCTATTGTAACTTCAAACAGTCACTAAAAGAACTGTTGTAAGTTGAGGACTTACAACAAACTGTCCATGAGTACTTCTGAAATCATTTCAGCATTTCATCTGTCTTATACTAATCTGTGAAGGACTCTTTAGCAGACTGGGGTAAAATGAATCTGACAGCTTATCTAGAAGAAGACATTATAAATAAAACACAATTTTAAAGAATCTGTTTATGTTTTGGGGAGGTCAATGTCAGATATATTAACAGGCAGCTTTTTTATATTCTTGTTTAAATGATGACATTCAGGATGTAATCAAAAATGAATTATTTCTTCATTCACGCTGTATGTATACTTCTCGGAAGCAAAACAAACTCCCATAAGCCTGTTAACATTTCTGAAAATACATTTAAGCAATTGTTGGAAAGATCCAGGAATCGCCTGAAGAGTGTTGCTCATGATTTTGAAACATCTGCTGCAATTCCTTGGTGGCTTCATTGAAGGAGAGAGACTTACAATTACATTAAGAAAATCTAATGTCAATTCTAATATTGAGGGGGAAGCAGTTTCATAGTGTGGGGGGGGGAGATAAACCTATAAACCTGGACAAAGCTTATGAAGGTGTTATTTCTCTGGTGCCATGGCCTGGGGGCCCATGATTAGAAATGGGATTTGAAATGTTGACAGGAAATACGATGTAGATCTTGATTCAAGACATGAAAAAGACATAAAGGCCCTGATGAGGTAGTCTACCCGGATTAGGGTTTAAACTGCTTCATTAAATGATTTTATAATGCTATTTGTAACATCTTTTATTTTTATAGCAAAATATATGTATGTAGTAACTGCCCTTTTAGGTCCTGAACTGTAGTTATTTGGTTTTCAATCACATTTTTTTTCCAATCTGTTTTTCTCTTCTCCTCAGGTAGTTAGCCAAGAAAACCTATTTACTTACTTACTTTCTTCCTCCCTCCCTCCTCCCTCCCTCCCTTCCTTCCTTTCTCCTTCCCTCCCTCTCTCCCTCCTTCCTCCCTCCCTCCCTCCCTTCTTCCCTCCCTTTCTCCCTCATTCCTCCCTCTTCTCCTCAGGTAGTTAGCCAAGAAAAACTATTTACTTACTTTCTTCCTCCCTCCCTCCCTCCCTCCCTCCTCCCTCCCTTCCTTTCTCCTTCCCTCCCTCTCTCCATCCTTCCTCCCTCCCTCCCTTCTTCCCTCCCTTTCTCCCTCATTCCTCCCTCTTCTCCTCAGGTAGTTAGCCAAGAAAACCTATTTACTTACTTTCTTCCTCCCTCCCTCTTCCCTCCCTCTTCCCTCCCTCCCTCCTCCCTCCCTCCTCCCTCCCTCCCTTCCTTTCTCCTTCCCTCCCTCTCTCCATCCTTCCTCCCTCCATCCCTCCCTTCTTCCCTTCCTTTCTCCCTCATTCCTCCCTCTCACCCTTCCTCTCTCCCTCCCTCCCACCCTTCCTTCCCTGGGACAAATATATAAGTTTATTCAGTTGGGCAATTGATTAAAAATGCAAGCTGCATCCCTATAACCCTTGGAAAACTCAAACCTCAGAGGAGAAATCTGATACCTCTGAGTAGATTCCTTCCCACTATCAGTAGAAGTGTTTGCAGGATTTTACCCCGCTGTAGCCTAGTCCGTGTTTTTAGATTGACCTGGTGTAAATAGCAGTGGATATTCTTGGCTGACCAGATAGGCTCCAGTCTCCAGATACTCCCTTTCACATGGCTCAAAAACACTGATCTCAGATCAGGAGTGGAACTCCCTTCTTCTGACCGGAGATTGGTTCTGTGCTCAGTCTCTGGGCAGGCAGAAGGGAACCGGAACCATGTCCCTGGATTCTAAAGATAATATCAAAGTACCATGCACACAGTTTTAAAAAAAAGGTTGAGATTACAGCATCACAGCTCCACGATAAACAGCGCTTGAACATTATAGCCAAAGCAAGGATGGCTTTAGTATTCAAAAGGAATCCTTAATGGTGTGTTGTGGGAGGTGGAAACGTTCAGCTGTCCTCTTGAGGAGGCCCCTGAGAAGCAAGACACATCCAAACAAAAGAGCTGCTTTGTTGCCAAGCCCAGTTGCTTAATGGAATAAAGGGAATAGCATCCCGCTTTCTGCATTGTGTACCAGTGGTGAGAGGCTGGCATGCTGCCTTCTTTTTCAATCAAGGCACATAAAGCAGGGCTAGCATAAAGATGGTAAGAAGCTAATTTCTTCCTTAGCAATGTAACTGCATTCCCTTAGGACAACCCCTCTTGAAAACATAGCCTGAAAGAGAAGGAATAAAACAAAAGTAAAATATGTAAAGGAATATGCAGTTCTGTCACTGAATGTTACAAATGGGTATGTTCTTTGCTTAAATCCTGTAAATTGATGAATGCTGAGAGTCAGAACCTTTTGCTATTGCCTTCTTATCAAGGAAACAGCTCCTCTTGAAGTTATCACTTGTGCATCGTGGCAAGGAGAAGCCAATTCCTTAAGTGATAGCCTTTGCAGCAATTTGATACAAGAGAAGAATGTAAGTGCCAATGTGCCAGGATGAGAGATGGTAAACAGCAGATGGGGGCATTATGCCCTAATTATTTTGCACAGTAGTGACACAGCTAAAACAATGAATCAGCTGTGACTTCATAAACAGTATCTGCAACTATTCTTGCTACCTGGTGACATTTATTATTGCCACTATGCAGCGTCGGTGTCTTCGGCTGTTGCGCATTATTTTCTATCTAAAATTATTATCTATCTAAAATTAAATGATAAGGAAAGTCCAAGTTAGAAAGACTTTTAGAGCAATATAGAGAAGTCTTTCCAGATTTCATCACACTGAATTTATTGGACTTTCATGTGTGCCATGCATGAAGCTGAGTATTTATGTCAATCTAATTGAGTTTTACCTGCATTTGAGGACAATGCTTTGTAGCTCAATTTTTGTATTGCGATACTTCTCCCAAATAGTGCATTCACATTGACTGTGATTACTAGTGGCAGATGTCTGTAGGAATATCATTATAGTACTATAAGACCAGGCAGACATAAGAAGCTGTCGTACACTAAGTCTGATCATTTATCCTACTATCCCAACAACAATTGTGTCATGAGACTGGAGTGTCCCCAATCTTACTAGAGTTGCCAGGGATTGAAGCTGGGCTTTCCTTCTTGCAAAGGATGATGTTGGAAGAAATATTCATCTGGTTCAATTCCAAGCCTGGAGAAAGACACTGGAAAAATGGAAGCAGAACCACATGGGCTCTGGCTAGCTGACCAGAGGTGGGTTGCTCCCTGTTCAGCTGAACAGGTAGTGGAATTCAGGCCTGTGTCGCAGAACCGGCAGTGACCCAGTCCTGCCATGCCCCCAAACCGGTTCCCTCACTACCGCTGAGCCACCGCCATTTTGTTTTTTAGTGACTGCGCGTGCACAGTTCACTGTAAATTCTTCTGTGCATGCATGAAGAACAATTTACATTGAACAGTATGTGCATGGTGCACGGGCTCCGAACCAGTAGTAAAACCAGCAGCAACCTACCCCTGTAGCTGACCACATGGAGGTGAGAGTGGGGAGTATTTATACTTTCTGTTGGGCTTTGAACTTGAGCTTTCTGTTCCTGTGCAAGAACATGTATTCTGTTGGCTGTTGTAGGGGTCATAGCTGGCTCTGTAGGTTGTCTGAGCCAAGCTTGTTTGAAGTTTGGTCTGCTGATGCAATGAAGGGGCTTGTTGAGCAATTCCTATTATGGTGGAGGGCTAATCCTACCTTTGTTCAGACTTTGCTGCAGGGAATTTGCTTAGGAATAGAGCTATCTAGATCCCAATAAGCTCTTTATCTCTTTAAGTGCTGACATCTTTCCACTTGTACTGGTTGGAGGGAATGAAACTATTATTGGCTATCACAACTATGGGAGGCTGTGAAGGCTATTCTTCAATTAATAAGATTTGTCGGGCAGCTGGATGGAGGAAGCTGAGTGAATTGGCAATCAAGGTGAGCTTATTGGGGCCTTCTGACAACTAACTCACACCTTTTTATTAACTGGCTCCCTTCCCAGCCTGACACTTCAGAAAACCTGACCATCCACTGCTGTTTTTTGATAGATACAAGAAGGCCAGAAGAGGGTCATAAGACATTCATTCCAGGAAGATCTAAGCAATGACCACTCATATATTGAATTTCTTTTGCAGACAGATGAGGGGTAGGGGCATGTAGAGTGGAGTAGAAAAATATTTCAGCACATTGGTTTACATGTTTTGGATATATCTGTAAATCGTTACTGGAGGAGAAATGCATTCATGAAACACATTCCAAACAAGGAAGAACCGAACTAATGAATTGGGTATTTAATAAATCTGCTTAAAAATTTATTCACATTTTCTTTCCTTTAATCTTTCAGCTGAGGCCTCCCAACCTCTTTAGCTTGCATCCACTCCCAGCTTTGAAGCAGCAAATTTCATACATTTAAAAAGTGCTGATCATCACTTTTTTACGTACCTTCATTGGGGTACTGTCAGCCTCTGCTTCGCTATTTGTTTTCGGCTGCCATTGAAACGGGTGGGGGGTGGGCTGGTATTTGGGAGGGGAAGATTTGTTACAGGAGAAATTGTTAAGAGGGAGTTTTGTTCTCACCATCTACTGCGCATGCTGAAGACTGGTGTTTGGAGTTGGTCAAGGCCAACCGTCCTGCATACCAACCTGATGATGCTCCTTGGAGATGAAACCCACATGACACCTGAGGGATTTGTAGATTGGACAATGGGATGGGGGTTACTGGGCGGAGAGGGGGGTTGGACAAATATTGATATGTATGATTTCGCACACTTTTGCCTCAGACCTTGCTTTACTTATCTGCTATCTTTTCATAACCAGTAAAAGTACTCTTAATTCTGCAAAATGGAGTTAAGTTCTTTCTTGGTTGCTGAGGGAGGCCGGTTTGACAAGTACCTTCAAATAATGCTTTTATTGTGCAGTTGTTATGTGCCTAATTCACAGAATTGTATACAGAATTGTACATGAAGGGCTCTTTCTCTCTTGCATTTGAACGTGGCACAAACATCCCAGGCAACCAATTTCCTGCCACATATTCACGGCATTTCCTAAAATTCGTTCACTATCCATATCTGCTTAAAATCATACTTAGCTGTTCCATTGTTAAAGTACAAATACAATGTTCTACTTTAAGCTAGCAAAAATGTGTGGCAGTTTTCTCTGTGAATGCAATCTGATACGTTTCACAGTCCATTTGATTGATATCATAGTCAGGTGACTCTTAAGGAGTGATATCAGCTTAGCAATTATTGATCACTTTATGCTGGGATGCTCATGAACCCTTCTCTCCTTGGACACTGGAAAAGTCCCCCCCCCCAAACTGGCTCCTCTCCCATATCCATTAGGCCTCCAAGCTCCAGTTTCCACCTCAGACACCAACACCAATATATAGCTTTTGAATGTGATTTCAGTCGTCTTCTGTAATGTATATCTGGAATTGATATTTTTTTGGATATAGAAGGTGGTCAGACTTCCCTTGAATATGTGGGTAAAACATGTATGCCAAACTAAAATTGATTCCCAGACTCTTTTTAGTCATGGCTTTACTGTTACCTCTTTGAATTCACCAATGTAGGACCCTTAATCTGCTAGTACAGCCATCTTTCAAAACCTGCCCTTTCCTCCAATCCCAGCATCCTTCCAAGTTAAGGAAGGATGACTGGACGATGTTCTTCCAGTGTTTAGTGATATTGAATGGAAGGTGAAAGAAACTATGCTGGGGGAATTCACCAACATGTTCTCTAATGTCTCTAATAAACCACTTATTTATTTTGTCACATTTATATAGCTGCCCATTTCGCTGACAAGTTACTTTGGACAGTGTACAACAAAGATAAAAACAATTATATATGGACAAGTATTAATATTACTATTAAAATCTTTAAAATTATAAAAGGCATCAAACTATACAGAGAGAGAGAGAGGGAGGGGGAGAGGGAGAGAGGGGGGAGGGAGGGGAAGAGAGAGAGAGAGGGAGGGAGGGAGGGGGAGAGGGAGAGGGAGAGAGAGAGGGGAGGGAGAGGGAGAGGGAGAGGGGGGGAGAGAGAAGAGGTGATATTCAGGCAGAGTTTGGACTGGTTTGCCCGAACCAATAGCAGAAATTGCGAGTGGGCCTGCTCACCCGCCCCAGCTCTAGGCTGTCCTATTTAGGCACTTTTTTGAGGCCGGGTGCACACACAGAAGGCCGGGTTCATGCGTGGAAGAGATGTATGTGCCCGTGAAGCGAGAGGGTGCACGAAGAGAGCAGCCGCGTGTGGGGTGAACCGGTGTCACAAAATGTGAAACCCATCACTCACATACACACGCACACAAAAACATATTCATGCACATATATACATATGCATATATATTATACGTGTGTGTGTGTGTGTGTGTGTAATAAAACAGAATAGAATAAAACTTTATTGTCACTTTAAATGTACACTAATCAGCATACATTGAAATTTTGTTGCATTGAGCTTTCAAAGGATAACCATTATGCATATAACCACATGCATACAGACAGAGAAACATCGCAGTCTAGTTTGGATGTATACATATACAGTACATCCTCAGAGTTTATAAGACGGATGGCATAAGGAACAAAGCTGTTACAGAATCTGGTAGTCCTAGTAGAAATACCTCGAGATCTCCTCCCAGAGGGGAGCAACAGAAACAGACCATAAAGTGAGTGTGTAGGTTCTCTAACAATGCTTTGAGCTCTAAGCAACTTCTCGACTGTCCTTACCACTCTCTGTATGGGCTTTGTATCTGAGGCACTGCTGCCACCAAAGACAGGCAGGGGGAGGGGTGAGAGGGACAGACAGAGAGAGGGAGAGCGGGAGGGGGAGAGATTGCCAGCAGGGACAGTAAATGAAGGACTGGTAATTGTAATTAAGTTGGCTATGAGGAAGAATGTATTGTTGTTTTCTATTTGTAACTCTTTTTTTTACCCCTTCCTCCATCTTCCTCCTCATCCTCCATTTTCCCAAATATTATATGTCAATGAGGGAAATACAGAACAGCTGCACAAGAACTTTTGATTGGTAACATGAAATGTTTCTGTCTAGAAGGCGGCTTGTTGACCTTGAGCTTTATGAGAGAGAAATAAAAATTTCTCTCTGTGTTATCCACCTAGTCCATCATTCTGAAAACATCTATTAATTCCCTCCTCAGTTGTTTTGTTTCCATCTCTAAGAACCCTCCGATCTAGGAGAGCTGGTCCCAGGGGGTTTCAGGAGATGGGTCAATGGACAGAAATGGTCTCCGCCGTGCCCTCTTTCCATTGGCAGGAACCTTCTGAGGAGAACTGCACTCAGGGGATGCTACTGCTAGAAGAAGGAAATGCTAGAGCCCCTTGTCTGACTTTCATTCACCTTTTTGCTTCCTGTTTGCCCACTTGTAGTTATTCTTTAGAACAGTGTTTCTCAACCTTGGTGTAGCTGGTTGGGGAATTCTGGGAGTCGAAGTCCATACATCTTAAAGTTGTCAACATTGAGAAACATTATTTTAGAATATCTTCACATTCCTCTTCATATTCTACTTGTTTGTACGTGCAGGTTGTTGTTTTAATGTACCTTTTTTTTTGTTTGCTTATCCTTGACTGTGGATCACTTAGTAATTTGTCTACCCTACTCCCAAAATGGACTCTTAGAGGAATTCCACTTACTTTCACTCATAAAATGTAACTTCATTCATATTCTCTTACTACTTTTTAGCCAATTTCTGATTCAAGGTACATAACTTATGATTGTTTAGTTCATCTTGGATGAGTTTGTGTCAGCCTATCCAAGTAGAGTATCCTAGGAAACCAACGTCATGTAGATCAATACTACTTGTATCAGAAAGCTACTTTAGTGTAGTGATTAACCTGTTGCCTTAGAAACCAGGAGATTGGGAGTTCTAGTCCTGCTTTAGGCATAAAAGCCAGCTGGGTGACTTTGGGTAAGTCCCTCTCAGCCCAACCCACCTCACATGGTTGTTGTTGTGAGGAAAACAGGAGTAGGAAGGAGTATTATGTAAAGTTACTCCCTGTTCGCTTCCTATTCTCATTTTCAGCAATGCATCTTTCTATATTGGCTACACATTTGTTTTGCAACTACTTCTCTATGTATGATCCAATGACATCATCCATGTTTAAAAATATTAATGGCAGCTAAAGAAGATCTTCATAAACCAGTAAAATTTATCTTAGTTTTCCTCATTAATATCGAAAGCTTAATTAATCTCTGCACTCACCGTGATCCAGCTGCTCAGTCATGGTATAGATTCATCAGTAGGATAGAAATTAAACCAATTAGTAATTAAAATAAAAGAAGTATAAAATAAATGCTAATTAGAATTGGAATCTAGAGCAAATTTGTCAACAGACTGATTTAGGGAACTCAGATATTTTCTCAGATCAGATTTAATAAGATGTTTTGTGACATATAGTTACTAAAAGGGAGAATCTTTTTTAATGATAGTCTTTTTAATCTTTTCCTTTATAATCTAAACACGAATACAATGCTTAGTATGTTTTTTACCTCATGGCAGCCTGCTGATATAATTCAGTTAACTAAGATAGAGTTGTGCCACAATGGACTTCAAAACTGCATTTTTAATGGCCACCTTTATTAAAGTCCAATCTTGAATGAATTGAGGTCAGTAGCATCCATTCTATCAAGTACACTTACAAAAGCTTGCTTATATACACAATAAGCAATAAGCTGTCAATTATTTATGCTAATAGGTAAACCATTGAAAGGTATAAGAAAAGTTTTTTTTCCAGAATGTTAATAAGTAAATGACATAAACAAGGTCCTTTATCTGCTTTTAAAATACAATTATTTTCAGTTATTCTAAATAACTTAATACAAACCAATCCAATTTGGCAGATAGGAAAATACATTTTGTTGGCAGCATGTTGATATTTATAATTCCCTTAAGTACTCTAAAAAATTGGGGGGTTTTGGATTTTCTGTGATTACATGATTTTAAAAAAAATTCTCAAGATGATGTCATATTTCCAAAGTTGCTCCATCACATTTCCTTCTGAAGAGTGTTTATCAATTATGATCTTCCAAACAATTAACAAATATATCATAAGGTAAAAGAAGATACTCCTTTATTTCTGAATCTTAAAAATCTTATAGAACCCTCATTTTTATCATTCATATATACAATAGAAAAATACTTCTTGATGTATGACTGCTATATAAGCAAATCATAATTTACTTCTAATATTTTTTGTAAAGTTGAGTACTGGGATTTAGTTCACCCAAAGTATTACCATAACAAAAAAAGTGGGGAAACTGTTGATTATTTTGAGTTAGAAATAGGTTTCCCCTAATGTTTTTTTCTAATTATGTGTCCGCAGTATTAAGTCCCTTACTTCTGAGAAAAAGCTGCATCCTGAATCTTTTTCCAATATCAGCAACTTAAATGTGTACCCTAAGAAGTTCATCGGTGTGGCACCTGATTTGCTCTTCCTGAATAGCAAAAACAATTGGAGATTTCCTCGAGCGGTAAAGGTAGTATACTGTGTGATACGGTCATTAGCATTGACAAAGCAAGCATTAATCACATTCTCAAATCTCTAATGAATCTGTGCTTTGTAAGGGATGTTGCGAAGGGGGTTTGAAATGGGCAGGGACAGTGGTTGGGGAAGAATTTCCCTCATTTGCGAGGCTTTAAATGTCTTCCAGCAGCTGTATCATTTGCTGTTCTTTCCTCCTTAGAAGACCTTAGCCGATTAGAGGAGGGGGGGGGGAAGGCAGGGGATTCAGTTGTATGCCCCGATTTATCAGGCAAAACTCCCATGTGATCAGACCAGCAGCGTCAGAGAGGCTGAAGCTGGGAGGCGAGCACTAGCTAATGAGGCTTTGTGCAAAGCGGTAGCTCTTGTCGCTGAACAATAAAGCATATGGTACCAGCAATAAAACGCCAGACTGGGAAATTTAAGAAGATTCCGCTGGAACCAGGAGAACAGGTAACACGTCACGCCCTTGCAACATGACAGCCCATTGGGGTGCATAATTATTAGCCAAAAAGTGCATGGATTGGAAACGCCACCACTTGAACAGGTCAGTCAGTCTCTCTCTCTCTCTCTCTCTCTCTCTCTCTCTCTCTCTCTCTCTCTCTTTCTCTCTCTCTCTCTCTCTCATCTTTTTTCCAATTATTTGGGGATATGAATGTTTGGACTGTAGTTCGGGATTTCGGTTTGTAGCATTGTGAGCTGTTAGCATTTTCTGAATTCAGCAAGGTGTGGCTTTTGGGAGTTGAACAGCTAGCCAAATAAATTGTGGTAAGTGTAGTAATGACTTAATGGGGGGGGGGTGTATTAAAAACATAAAACACTACTGCGGCCAGGACAATTACAGATCCACAGTTATTCATTATAATAAATATTTTTTACAGTGATCCGTAGCCAATCTGAAATACCCAATTATTTTAATACTCCTCCCCCCCCCCAAAAAAAATCGAATACGCTGGTGTCTTGTCAGCCTCATTAATTTGAGTGGGTGCCATGTGGTTTGAATGAGTAGATGTTTTTTTTTGTTTGTTTCTGTTTTACATGAGAAATGGAATACCCTGGAATGTTAATTAGGTGATCCAGAATTTTTCTAAAATACCCATCTTTTGTGAAATATTTCACAAGTGGTGATGGAAAGATAGATAGACTGAGATAATGAAACTGTATTCAACACATCCCAGAGGCCTTTCAAAAGAACCCGTGCATCTATTTTCTCCTTCAAATTTTTCTTCCGCTTAATCACTCACTGAATTCCTCTTAATTTTGAAAAAAAAAGAAAAGAAATCTCACACATATTTTCAGTGAAATGATCTACTTTATTTTATTTATATTTGTCATTGAAAGACCAGCCTTCTCAAAACAAAAGTTCGGCAGATTAAAGATTTAGGCACCTGGTCTCTTCCGAATATCTCTTCCAATTTTGATGGACATAAAAAATGGTTACTTTTTAATCTTTGCTATGGTAGGTGAGCAGAATCTTTGAACGGTGCTGATATTTCTTGCCAGAAGCAAAATGGGAGAAGGTAGGGAATCAACAACCTTACTTACCCCCCTCCCAAAATAAAGCACCCAGTTCCAGATGCCAACATTTGACACAATTAATCAGAAACACATTTGGTGCTTCTTCCTCTCCGGGGCATCCTGTTGCATCCGACGCAGGTTCACAGAGGTTGTTGCTATGTTGTTACGGTTTTCTGTCTTCCCTGAATGTGAAAATAAAAAGACACGCGTTTTCCTTTTCGTTTAGACCTCTTCCACCCCTTCCCTCACCCCAACTGGCTGATGCCAGGAGGGGATCCTACAAAACGCAAATGCGTGTTTTTTTCCCAAACGAAACGAGACTCCTTTGAAAAGCTTAGCTGCTTTGCATTTACACCAGCCCAGACCGAGGGTCGAGGCGGGTGCCCCCCCCCCCCCGCATCCCTGCCCTCCCTGGATGTGAATAGAAGGTTTGACTACTTGGATGGTCACCTTGGCAACCACCCACGAGAAAACCCGAGTTGGGGGGGAGTAGGTTGCTGCTACCCCGCTAGACGGCGGGGAGCCCGCGGGCCTTTCCCGCCCCTGCGGGCCTTGCGGCTCCTTCGCCTCGCGGGAGATCCGCGGATTCCGAGGGAAATCGCAGCGCGCCTCGGCTCTTCTTCTCTCCCCCCGGCGCGGCTGACAGGCCTTCGCCAACCTTATGCAAATAAAGACGGGCAGAGCCGCTTTGCCTGCAGAGGGACGGCGAGGAGAGGAGAAACCAGTTCAAAGGTCACCCAGCTAGTGGGAGGCTGTAAGAGTTGGGGGGGGGGTGTGTTGAAGAGAAGGTGGGAGGGGGAGAATACACCCAGGCTGCTGCAGTGAGTACGCCGCGGTTTTGTTTCCTATTGTGGGAAGAGCGTGCAGCGAGCCGGAGCAGGACTCTCATCATAGGTACGGTGCCAGGGACCGACTTTGCTTCATTGCAGAAAATGCAGGGTGGTCTATGCATATTTGTGTGTGTGTGTGTGTGTGTCCTTATTCCACTCGATGCACGGTTCCTTTTTGGCAAATTGCAGCCGCGCTGTTAGTTCTTTGCAAACGAGGAGGCTGAATTCTTCTCTTAGTGGGTGGCTTTTTTTTTTTTTTTCCATTTTGCGAAATGTCACAGGAGGGTTTTAAACGGCTAATGATGAAAGGGCTGCAGTTTGGAGAGGCGGGATGGGTGGCTTATTGGGGAAGCGGTGGGTTTTTATTTTTATTTTAAAGATCAACAGACCTATAAATCTGGGAGTGCGTCGAGCTGACTTTGGTACAGATGGTCGCCTGCAGCTTACAAAAGCCTTCCTTGTACAGCATTGGGCTTGGGGTGTAAACTCCATTGAAAACGTGCTTGAATATTAGTATGTAAACTCCAATCACGGGCAGGTTTTTACAGGAGCAAGATCTACCTGTCAGCCTCTATTGTAAGAGGGAAAGGGATGTACTCTTGAACTAACCAGTTCAGATTCATTTCTATTCTTGCAGGCTAGCAGTGTAACCCTGTATCATCCACATTGTCCTTTAAAATGAAAACCCAGCAGTGTCCAGTTTGAATCGGGTTACTTTGTAAGCTTTGTTCTAGCTTTTTACATGGTTACAATCTTAAGTAATAATTGAGAGTGGCTGTGAATCAGTCATCTATTGTTACATTTTTGTTTGGTATTGACACTTTCTAATAATCTCAAACCCGTTTTCAATAATGTTTGTGACATCACAGCTACAAGTATTGAAATAGGCAAACTAGGAGCAAAAATGTGTTTTTCCCTTCTGTGTGGTGTTGTATGTTGCTCTGATTAATTAGGTTTTTTTTTAAAAAAAATATAACAATGTTTAAACTGGCTTATTATTGAAATTAGACATTTAGGTTGTTCTTTTGGCACTGATGTACCCTTTCATATTAGTTCAATATGTTCAATAACGGTCTGAGTATGTGATGTAAATATAATGATAAAAGTGTGTGGAAATTCAAAATCGTCAATACCTTCTTGTAAAAATTAAATCCTACTGAGAGTGTTTCAACATTAATATCTTCCATTGAACCTGAAGATATTTAAATATGCCATGATGGGATCACAAGAATGATTTAGAAGTGCATAAGTCATTTGTCTACTAAAAGTGTTTTCTTCTACAAAAGCTACTTTGCTGAGATTCACAGAGTTAACTCCTCTATTCATCCCTCAAAATCAGAGATCAGAAATCGGAACTAGAAATCCAGAATATAATTAATGTAATAATATGTTTATGCAACCATTTATAATAGGAGCCAAATATTTGTACTAAAAATTGATCGGCTGTCAGTAGTCATCTACCAAATGTTTTGAAGAGATTTGGGGTTTTTGGAATACTGTGCAGTTATCCCGCCACTTCTGTAGAGTTACCATGATGAGCTGTAAATTAGATTATACATTAATTACATTCCTTGTGACAAATTGTTTTAAACAACAGAGATGTAAATAAACAACATTCATTTACAGATTATCTAGCCTTACTGGTTGATTACATTTGCACCCTGAACCTTCCATACAGTAGAAGTTATTATTTTTATGCAATCACTATAACTTCAGAAAAATGTTTCTTTTTAAATCTGGATGGCATTTGCCTGAAATATTCCAAACCAGTTACTTAGGGAGTTTATTCACATTATTTCCATTGGAATTTCTCTGGGGGTCAGGGGTGAACAAGGACTATGTCACTAGAAAATTTATGTTTTGAATGAAATGTGAGAATTATACAATGATTTTGCAAAGTACTGTATAGAGAATGGATAACATTCCATTACCCATGTTGATAACCATGGATGAGCTGTTGGAGAATGTAAAAGAAAAATGGAAAGCAGGGGAATGGTGGGTAAGCTTGTTAGAATATTGTAGGAGAATGCCTTTTCATTATTAATCATTGTCTCTTCATTGGATTCTCACTATTTTAAACCTTGTGCTTATGTTTACTGGTTTGAGACCATAAATAAAGACATCCAGTCTAGGGGAAAGGAAATTAGTATGACAAAGTCAGATAACTTAGGAACATACAAATCCATTTTTAAAGTTTATTAGCCATCGGGTACAGATCTCTACTCTGTTTTATAGATTATAGGTTCATTATAGAAGGTTCAGGAAAAGCCATTCATCTCCACACAGATATAATAAAAAGCTACTAAAGAGTATGTGATGAATCCCATTTATACTTGTTAGCTGTACATTAGTGCCTCCATTTTAAAAAGGAAAAAAAATCATTTCGAAAGTCAACAAAGCTAATTTTCCATTCACTAAATGGATTCTTTTCTGCCTTCCATCTAAGTGACAAAAACTGGCAGACTTCCTACACTTTCATCTAGTCTAGTTAATGTTTAAGCTAATAATTACAGTCTCAGAAAGATTTTAGCAGGGGTTGGACAAGTTTTTTTTGGCATCGAGGGCTCTATAGTTGCTTGGTTACATGCCAAGGATGACATATGTGTTATACATAGATAGTTTCCCTTGCGAATACACTATATACACATTCGGACATCAAACATATTTTACATACTATCCTTCCCTAGCAATTCTGCTCTGTATTGTTGTGTGTCACTGTTAACGGCGGTTGGGAATCCAGGGATCTTGGATCATAATGTGGGCCCATGATCAGTGAGCCCATCCTTTCCTTTTAGGCCTGAAGTGGGACATACAGATGACTGATTTTGTAGAGTCATTAGGAATGGGCAGCCAACAGTTTATAGACATTGAGACTAAGAGGGAAGCAAGGTAGCTTCCTTCTATTTCACAGGGATTCCTCTGCAGATACTATTTTTGTGCACCCATTAGCAGCCAATAACTGATGCCTTTTTTCCTGGCAAGGGACTCCATGACTTTGAATTGCAGATGATCCACCATATTTCAGTAGTATTCCCAATCCTTGCCTCTCCTAACAAAAGGATTAACTAATGTTTAATCCCAAGAAAGCTTAATTGCAATTAGGAGCAGTAATCTCAAAATACGTTTTTCTGATTGGCTTTTTCATGATTTCTGCTTTGAATCCTGTTTTCGTAAGATGATCTGACTATATCAAGAGGGAGGGAATATAGATACAGGTAGTCCTCGACTTACAACAGTTCAGTTAGTGACTGTTCAAAGTTACAATGGCACTGAAACTTGTGGCTTATGACGGTTTTCACAGTTATGACCTTTGCAGCCTCCTCTTGATCATGTGATCAGAACTCAGATGCTAGGCAACTGGCTCGTAGTTATGACCTTTGCTGGGTCCCAGGATCATGTGGTCACCTTTTGTGACCTTCAGTCAATGGGGAAGCCAGATTCACTTAACAACCAGGCCACTCACTTATTAACTACAGTGATTCACTTAACAACTGTGGCAAGAAAAGTTGTAAAATGGGGCAAACCTCACTTAACAAATGTCTCACTTAGCAATGGAAATTTTGGGCTCAATTCTGGTCTTAAGTCGAGGACCACCTGAACACCTCACTCAATTCCAGAGATTGAATTTTTGGAAACAAGGAAGGTGGATTGGAGGATGTTTCCAATATATTTTTCCTCCTTTGGTTTTTTTAATGCCAATTTTGTTTAACTCCAAATTGGTGCTGATCTTGAACCATAGCCATCTTGGAAACTGGAATGATCTGAATAAAACGCTTGAGCAAATGGATCAATAAAGCAGATAGTTCCATCTTTGCACAACCACGGGGCAAAAAAAATATATGATATTTGTTTGTTAGGTGAAGGAATTTATTTTTCTTGTTACCTTTTCTATTCCTTATAATTTCTTACAAATAAATATTTTTATCTAGTGTGGTAAATTGCTTCTCAGTTTGAATTCTGAGTACACTACTATAAAAGATATAGTCTGGTTTTATCTGAATAATTCAGAAAGCACGCATACCTAGAGGGATAAAAGAAAGATAGCCATACCCATTCTGATGATGATTGCGTTTCTTAACATTTTCAACTAGGGAAAATTTAGTTTATGTGAGTCTAGGGAGCTGGTAGAAGCCCATATTTCATCCAGTCTTTTTCTTCAGAAACATTTTCTCTGTACTTCACCTTCTTGTGTTTAACTGGCTCTAATCTCTGTAGTGAAACTCTTGAGAGGCATCAGTGCTGCTATTTTTGTATGCAGGCGAACCAGCTGTGAAATGTAGGTTTGACTTGCAAGATGGTTTTGGAATGGAGAAAGAGGTAGTGAAGTCAATTGGGCCATTAATGCTAGAAGCTTTCTCTAAGCCAACAGCCAGGTTTCTCTTCCTCTTTCCAATCTGGAATTTTCTTTGTCTCTGAAATTGGCTGCTAGGATATTTGGGCTTGGACAGCGATCACACATATAGTGCAATCTCCATTAACCTGCATTGGGTCCCTTAAAAGCGGTTACACCTGATATCCGTAAGAGCTGTTGGTATTGTGTACAGAAGCTGGTTCTAAAACTGTATTCTGTAATTTTCCAAGAACTCCACAAACATTTACATGTTTGGAATACAGGAGTGAATAATTGGTTAATTCAGCTGCGTTTAAAACAAGTAAAAATATCTATATATATTAAATTATTCAGTGTATGGATTTTGCTTTTGAATTGTAATTTCTCATTTACATTTTATATTTTGTTAAACTTACTCCTATATCTGTAATGAGAACTCTGGAGTACCAGTGGATAATACAAATATGAAAGGTTGCCCAGGTTTACTGCCATCTAGTGGGTATATGGAGTTTTGCAGCCTAGAAAGAGTAGCTGTGATTTTTGCAGTAATTTGTAAACCAGTGACATTACGAACTTTGTTTCATATTTGATCTGGGTAGAATGGGGGGTGTTACCTCAATTTCCTGACTGTTGTTGAGTAGAATTATATCCTCCCTTTTGTCCAGATGCTCAGAGTGGTTATCATGAAGTCCCTTTTCATTTTATCCTAATAATGCTGTTGTGATAGGTTGGCCCGAGTCACCTATCTTTTTGAAATTCAAAATGGATTTGAATTTGAGTATTCCCAGGCCTAAGACAATAATTTAATCTCTAACTTCATAGTAGATTTTGATTGAAAGTCTTTAACGGCCATTGTCCTAGCAGTTCAAACAAGTTTATATGACCTATTGTTAGAATCAACTTTAGTATCCAGAAATAGTTGCTGTGTGTTTTCAGTAAACATCCATACAAAATGAGGAAGAGATTTGTGAAATATTTACAGGGTCCTGGATTCATGAAATTATGACGGCACCAGTTTTGAATCTTCTGGCCTAGATGATATGAAAGCAATTTTAAAGAGGATGAAAGCTACAGAATAACAGAACAAAATAATGGAATAAGTTCCTTATTATTTTACAATTAGAACTAATTGCGCTGTCTTCAGAAAATCTCTTTCACAGAACTAAAATCCCAAGAGGCAAGCCTCTGCATAGCTACTGGTAGTACTTATTTAATTAACATTTTTTTTTAATAAAAGAAAGATTGTAGATTCCAACCTAAAATATATATTAGCTTGTTCAATTCTCATAATAAAAGCATACTTCAGGGGTCCTAATGTTAGAAGAGGAGCATTACACTACAAGAACTAGATGTTGTTGCTATCAGTGTATCATATTTAGAAGCAGACTCAGAAGCATAGGGATTGTGGGAGCGAATGATATAGGCTGCGGTAGAAAAATGACTCTTAGATATGCAGCTTATTTATCCACAGATTCCTTGTAGAATCTGTAAGTGAAAAGTTGAAAGGTATTTGGTGAAATGGGGAAGAATGGCTAATGCAAAACAGATTGCAATATTAATTCTGCCTTTCCTTTTTATGTTCATCTAGTTGCAAAATGAATGGCGCCTCATAGGCTATCCGGGTAAAATAAAAAAGATTCATTCTGATTCTGGGACGCATCTATTTGCTGACAATAACAACAGTCTGCTCTCAATAGATACTTAGAAGAGCCAGCTCTTTTGAAGGCTTCTCCTCATCACAAGGAAGGAGCAGATGGCTGCATGTAGTTCATGAGACAGGTGTAATCTCTTTGGAGATCAAGACGGGACTCTGGAAAAAGAGATTTGTTTGCTGTTTGTTGGCTGTCAGTCTTTGTCTTTGCTCAAACTCAATTATAGAGCAGAGGCAAATTACATTATAAGAATGATACTAAAGCAGGGTGAGGAAATACATACATTTCATGAAGGTTGTTTAGGCTAACATTTCCCATACAGGTGGCTTAGTTTATTTAAAGATGTCTGGGAAACCTGATTGGTTATAAGCTATAAAACCATTATTTATCAACCAAATAATAATTTCCTTTTTTGTTAGCCACCATATACTGTCTTTGCAATTTAACCTGATTATTATATTCTGACATTTGTTTTGCTGACCCTGAATATACATAACTGCAGAGCATTAATTACGTTGACAATTTTATATTAATTTTTAAATCATTTTTTAAAAAACTTTTGGCTTTTTATGTATTATGTTCCATAAAGAATATTTTTATATTCTTAACCATTTTGTTTTTGTTTTGTTGATTTGCTCTACAAATAAGCAAAAGAGAACAAAAAACATAATAATTTCCCTTCTTTCCTACCTCAGTACAGCCAGACATGAGAGCCAGTTTGCTGTAGTAGTTAAGGTATCAGGCTGGAAATTTGGAGTTTGTGAGTTCTAGTCCCATCTAGGGCACAGAGCCAGCTGGGTGACTTTGGGCCAATCCTTTTTTCTCAGCCCTGGGAAAGAAGTAATGGCAAACTACTCCTGAAAAACACTGCCGAGAAAACTACATGCACTTATCTGGGTACTTTCTGAAAATCAGACATGATTCAACAGAAGAAAAAAAATTAAACACTATACAATTTACTGCCTTGTCCCCTACCTGAACAAAAATTGTCTGAATTGGCAAGTTAATTTAGATGGTTCAGGTTATATTATGAAATAGTCTCTGCTTTATTATCCAGTAAAGAGCCAGTTTAGGAGCAGGGTATTGGCAATTTATTATACGTGCTCTTTAGTTTCTGCCATCTGAGGCACCTGCTTTACCAAGTAATTAATAATAGGAAAAGCCCCTAAGTTTTCAGAGCTATCAGTATAATTATCATAATCCATGGATCTGGATAAGGATCTGCACCACTCGGAATCAAAAGAGATCAAGTTTTCAAATGAGCATGGGGGCTGAGATTCAGAGAAAGTGGAGCGCTAATGTAATCACATTGAAGAATTAGTTGTCAGTCATGAGCAGGAGATGAAACCAATCAATTGTATTCCATGATAGTTCTTCATTGGATCCAGGTATAAATACATCCCGTAGAATTGCTAGGTCAATTGGCCATTGAAAAAAACACATCCTGTTTCAGGTACGCCTCTGGAGAATTTGACATATCTTTAGCCTTAAAGGCATTTCCAATTAGGAAATGGCACATTGAAGATGACTCCTGCCGCCATCTTTGGTCCTGCCTTAAGATTTTGGAGTTTGCAGTTAATTCAGTCTCAAGGCCAAATTGGCTTCCAGCATTATTACAGATATATCATGTTGTAATAAAGTGTCCAGTAGAGGTTGGTGGGAGCTTGAGGAATTGTACATAAAATGTTTGTGTGCTACCAGGAAGATGCAATATATAGTTATTATATAAAACATTTTCCTCATTGCAATTAAATTTTCTATTGGGTAAAGCTTTAGAGAAAGACAGAGTTGAAAATAATGAGAAATGTCAGATAAACTGAAAGGAAAACAGACAGTGAAGGCCAAATTCTCCAGCACTAATAGACGTGGTTCAGTGGCTAAGACGCTGAGCTTGTCAATCAGAACAGTCGGCAGTTTGGCGGTTCGAATCCCTAGTGCCGCGTAGTGGAGTGGGCTCCCGTTACTTGTCCAAGTTTCTGCCAACCTAGCAGTTCGAAAGCATGTAAAAATGCAAGTAGAAAAATAGGGACCACCTTGGTGGGAACATCATTCAGTGTGCCTTTGGCATTTAGTCATGCCAGCCACATGACCACAGAGATGTCTTCGGACAGCGCTGGCTCTTCGGCTTTGAAACAGAGAGGAACATCACTCCCTACAGTCAGGAACGACTAGCACATATGTGCGAGGGGAGCCTTTACCTTTTAAGAGACTTTTGCCAGAGACAATATTAATTTGTACTTTACCCTTGTCCTCCTTCCTCCAAACTCTTTTGGTTTTCTCTCTTGTTCCTACCCATATTCTCCTCCCATCCTCAACTTTGAAATAACACATTCTGAAAACTATTCAGTTCAACTTTGTGGAAACATGTCCTGAGGACTTCTCAGTCCTTTAGCTCACCTAATTCAGTTTGTTCCTCTTTACAAACATCTTAGGGTTTTGCTTTTTTTCTGGCTCTGTTTTAATTTCCCCATTGGTCAAATAACTTCCAACAATGGCTATAGGTTGCCCTGGTATAATGCCTATTAAATACCTCTTTATTTGAGAAGCTGTTAAATATAAGTCGTCATTAAGTTATCAGAGAGGTTTTGTTTCAACATATTTAACATATATGATTGCAAATAAGCTAAAATTATTGATATAGTTGAACTGTAAATGAACTATATGTAAGTCTTAGAAATCAAACAATGTTTCTTAAAATATATGGTTGAATAGAAGGTGCTTGTAATGTCTGTTTTGTAAATGAGCATCATTCTGGTACTTAGAAAACATATCAGATGGTTGCTGGTCCACCAGAGTATACAACAGGGTAGAACTAGTCCTGTAGTTAGTTGAATTAAGGTAGCCATCTCAGACAGCAAAGAATGAAGCCCAGAAGCCCAGTTGTTCATCCTAGCATCCCTTCCTTTGAAAGATGAGCGACATGTGTCTGTCTTGTATCTCTTAAATGAATGGCTGGCTTCCAGGAATGATGGAAGCCGCTACTAAATGTTAAGTGGAATCAGTTGGCAGTCTTGGCACGTTCTGAGGAGAGGCTGCATTTTGCTCTACCTTTCAAGCAGTGAAGTGTTTAGAGGCAGCCTTGCAAATAAGGAAGTTGAAAAATTTGGAATGGTGTTCAGCTCCAGTGGTTGCCATAATAAGTGCTTAATGCGAACCAACCTGAAGTTGCATAATAGTACGTGTGCAAAATAGAAAAGAGCTTGTATTTAAGCTCTCCTCCCTCCTGAGTGTAACCTGAAGAGCAGCCTGTGTCTCCTTCCAGTAGTCTGAGCAGAGGATTTCTGACCCTGTCATCATCCCTCACTGCCATCCTTGGTTGAATAATTTTACATACATAATTTTACCATCCCTGGGGAAACTCATACTGGCATGCTTCCTTAAACTAATAAATGTTAATGTAGGTGATATATTAATCGCAATACTGAGTGATTGGCAGGGCCTTGGAAAAACAAAGGAGAAAAGAATTCTTTAAAAAGTCTGAGCTTAGAAAAGCCAACAAAGTCTGGAAATTTAATTCATCCAGGTGTAGTCTTCTTTGTGAACTCTTCTTTGTCTTTTGTGTGTGTGTGCTGTGAATCACAGGTGCGTAATGGCTCAGTGGTTAAAGACACTGAGGTTATCAGTTTGTGTGTGTTCGAGACTTGAGTCCTGCGTGACGGGTTGAACTCCTGTTAGTTGCCCCAGCTCCTGCCCACCTAGCAGTTCTAAAGCATGCAAATGCGAGTAGATAAATAGGTACTACTTTGGTAGGAAGGTAACAGCGTTCCATGCGCCTTGCTGTATAATGCACCAAGGAAAATGTCTTTGGCAAGACTGGCTAAGAACTCCCTTGGCTAAGAAACGAAGCTGAACACAGCTCCCTAGAGTGGGAAATATCTGGACAGGGGAAAACTTTATCCTTTATCTTTATAAGGGAAGCATTGGCTTGCCATAATGATCTGTAGATGATGGTGATGGGAGGGTAAGGAAGGCCAGTGGTAAAATGTGCAATCCCATTGCAATGCGATTCTGTGATGTTTTGTGCTTATATTGCATGCGCATATGAGATGGAGCTTGTGTCCTGATGTTACAATAGGCATTTCCTCATTTGATTGTTTAACAGATCCCATCTACCCCACCCCCACCCTTCTCCTTCCATCCCAGTTGTTTAATTGGAGCTTAGCAATAGCAATAGCAGTTAGACTTATATACCGCTTCATAGGGCTTTCAGCCCTCTCTAAGCGGTTTACAGAGTCAGCATATTGCCCCCACAGTCTGGGTCCTCATTTCACCCACCTCGGAAGGATGGAAGGCTGAGTCAACCTTGATCCGGTGAGATTTGAACCGCTGAACTGCAGATAGCAGTCAGCTGAAGTGGCCTGCACTCTAACCACTGCGCCACCTCAGCTCCATATCTTTACAGTATTTTATTTATGTTTTTTGTTTCGTCTAGTTTTTATCTTTTTAAGATTGTAAGCCACCCAGAATTACCCTGTGGTAAGATAGGCGGCAAATAAAATTTATAAATAAATAAATCTATCATGTCAGAAGAAAAATACAGTTAAAGACATTGCTTTTCCTCTTAGAAATAATGTTAGCCCTAGATAGGGAATCCTATATTTTAAAACTTCCATGCCATGTTTTGATTCGGATCTACCGGGTTTTGATGTTCCTGGATGGTATTGACAATTACATGGATGAATAGATTTTTGAGCTCTTATCTTTTAAAATGTGAAATGGATTTTTAAATGACAGTGCTCGTGTAGTGTTTATCATAGAGCATCCTCAGCTTACAATATATTTTATACTTTCTGCAAAATACCAGAACAAAAAATGAATTAACAAAATAGAATTTTAGCAGCTAATAATGCTACTAGTAATACTAAATATGCTGTAATAGGATAATGAAGAATTCTTTTAATACTCTGAAATCCAGATATAAAGCAGCTAATGACTTTAAAATGTCCTCTCGTCTCTCACCCTTCTGTTTATAATTTACTACGTGAAGATTTCCTTTCAATATTTGACTAGAAAGGATTAGATTAGTCCAAATTCATTATTACAGAATGTTCATCATCAGAAATGAAAAGAAAATATTACCTATAAACATTGCATTATGTAAGATTTGGGTTGGTTATAGTTATTGTATATTTATGAGGCAACTATAGGGGAAGGAGTAGCAGAACCGGAGGGGGGGGGACAAAATTAAAAGAGGGATCAGCTTAGAATCTCTACGTAGCCACAAGCAAACTAAATCCATCCTCCTTGAATTCCATTGACCCATATCTAATGCTCAACAGGTGCTAACTGTTAGTTGAAAATATTCCTGTGCATAGGCTGAGCAGCAATAAATCAGTTTAATTGGATTTTCATGTGTGACTTGGTCTTCCACACCTGACAAAACCCAGTATTGTTAGAATTCAAATATAGAAGACTTAAAATTCAGTCATGAACTTGAGAGGGGGGGGGGGGACTTATTTTACTCAGTCATCACAAAGTTCAGTGCCACCTAGTGGTTATGCAGTGAAATGTTGTTATCCATATAAATTGTGCATTCATGTTGATAATGAATTGGCCACTCATGATTTGCATACAATGTATTAAAAGAGCTGCAATTTTGCCATATTGCATTGCTTTTTTATATTAGAAGTTTGATATACCTTATCAAGTACAGTAACTTTTATTTATCTGGAAACATGGCCGTTCCAACAATGGTCCAGACAATAATAACTTGGATTGTATTCAATGTTATAATATATCAATTATATCCACTTTTATTGACATATATGTTAAAGATAATATTTATATGATGGCAAAGGCATATATCCATGCAGTTTTTTTTGGCAATAGCATGGAATTTTGCTTTCTTCCGTGTATTTGATTAGATCATAGGATGCAATTATACTTGGGTTGATAAGAGAAAGACAAGAATTTGCAGATATAGCAATAGCACTTAGACTTATATACTGCCCCGTAGTGCTTTACAGCTCTAAGTGGTTTACAAAATTCTTAATTTACCAATCTCGAAAGGATGGAAAGCTGAGTCAGCCTTGAGCCGATGAGAATTGAACTGCTGGCAGTCAGCAGAATTAGCCTGCAGTACTGCATTCTAACCACTGCGCCACCACTGCTCTTATCATATCATGCCCAAACAGTTTTATCTTTGAAGTAATCCACCTGGTTATGTTTTACCCCTATGGAAGTGAATACTAATTTCCTTATCTTTTTTTGAAGAAGCTAACCTAGTCATGGTCAAATATGCAATTTAAGGACATTGTGATCTATGACTGTGTTGCATTCTGGGTAAAAATATCTTCCCAGAACATGTGGATCAACTTTGAATGCAAAGCAATGCCAACAATGTATTTTTTTTCCATTCATTTCCAGATACAATTTTAAATCCTTGAGGTTGCCTTTAAAAGCTATAAAAGGCCACCTATCCTGCTAGTACATATGGTCAGGTGAGGCCTTTGGCCTGATCCACTAGTATTTTGAACTTGAAGGCAAAAAAAGGAAAAAGAGCATAATGTGCAGCCCCAGAATTTGGAACTCTGGTTATGTTCATCAAGTTTGTTTCTTTATGGAGATTTTAGGGCTGGGATCTTTTAATTTTCAAGATATTTCATTCATTCTCTATAGTTGATTGTTGTTGTTTTGGCTGTTTTGGAAGGAAAGACTGCGCTTGCTTATAATCATTAATCTAACATGGCCAATTTAATCCTCTTTTCTGGGCTTGCAGATGGACTCGCTGAATATAAATTGAAGGATATCTGTAGAGTAGGCTGCCTGACAAGATGATGGCACAGATGGCTGGCTTCTAAGAGTGTTCTGCTGGGAACTCACTAGTCCTTTTACAACTTCAAGATCCTCTACATACAGCGCAGGCTCTCTGGGGGAATCATTAAATCAAACTGCTAGCAAGCAGCTGGCCTATAGACTATTCCTGAGAGCTAGCTGGCTAGCTAGTTCACAGTTTCCCTTTTCTCCTAAAGTATAAAGAGGGGGAAGGATCTAGGGAAAACTCACTTGGACATAGCATAGAATTTTCTTTAAGCCCATTTCTCTCCTGTCTACCCGTAACAAAAATATAGCAATTCCTGTATCCAACTCTGAAAATCAGAGAAGGGGCTACTATTTGCAATTCTCATATTTTGAAGACATGACCATCTCCATGCATTGCCCATTTTAAGGCACTATTGTTTTTATTTTATTCTCAAACAAGTAAAGGATTTAGATGTTACCTAGGCTGCATGTTGTTTGTATGCTTCCTGGGCATCATCCCTAATTTATATCTAGTTTGCACGTTGCCCAGAACATTTTGATTATGAATGGTCAATGTGCAGAATGTCTCCTGCCCTAATAACAAATGTGATCTAGTGGGCTTTATTTTTTACTGTCTTTTCTGTGGTTCAAATATGTATGGAATATAGGGTCTGAGGACCGATCAATTGTGGTGGAATGTAGTCTTTATTCGCAGGAGAGAGACTGCATTCCAGAAGAAGAAGCAAGGTTTAGAATAGTTTGATTGCAAAAAAGAGAATTAAGAGGCTCCTCTCTAACAATTCCCAGTGCAAATAGTTGCTTTAGTTTGGCAAGATTCTGTCTACAGGTAAGGAACAATAAAAGAAACTACTCAAAAGGAACTCCTTGTGTCTTTCTTAGCTCTTGGGAGTGGGCTGACATCAACTTTCTACCTGAGTAAATTAAGAAAGATCTTACTTTTATTGGACATTATTATTTGTTCAAAATTGCAGTCTTCACCATATAGCAGAGGATTTTTTTGCAGGACAAATTATATAGAGACAAGTAAAGTAAAATCTGTGTGGCAATGTATTTTGATTTGGCACATCACTGCATGCTTATGCAACATTCAAGCCGTTTTAAGCCGTGAAGTCAAATTGCCATTGAATAAACCTAACCCAGGAAAGAGGCACCTTAGCTTCCAAGTTGAGATGAGATAGTAATCAAGGATTCTTCTCTCAGGAAAAAAAAAGTATGATTGCTTTACTTTCATCCTCACATTGTTTAATAGAAATAGATGCCAGAATGGGAAAACTCCTGCTTGAGAATAAATATGCTCACCCAATTATGACCTGAGTCACCTTCTTGTGACATCATAATGTTGCCTGCATTGATGGGGCTCATTTTTCACTTTTGACTACAGACTTTGCCTGTGTGCAGTATAGTACTGAGCATACATGCAGGAGCATCATGGGTAAGGCTATATAATTGGGACAAGCAAGGTAAGGGAATGGAGCGTGGGATTCCCAGAGCTGCCTGCTGGAAGGCATAAAAAGGGATTCATAGCAATGAAAATAAATCAATAAGGCAGAAGCGGCTTTTATAAAATGGGGTTCTTTTGGAATCATTAAGGGCTGAATAAGAGGCATTCCCTTGCTGAAAATATTCATTCATGAACATCTTTTTTTATTCCTGAAAATAGCTTGCCTTTGTACTGTAGTATTCTACAGTTTTCTTTCCCCAAGAGGCTATTTGATTATCTGCATCAAACAGCAACAAAAAAGATAATACACACTAGCCTGTTTAGCATTTTTTTACAGTTCCTTACTCCCTCAGCAATTATTGAATTCAAATTCCTGTCTGTCATTGATTTGATTTGATTTGACCTTGGGAAAAACCCCTGCAGTTGCCTTTCGAGATATGTTTGGTGCCTACGGCATGAACAGATTGATTTGATTGTTTCTCACTGGATTGAGAGAGAGAGAAAAAAAAACAATTTCATGAATATTTATAACCATTTTACTTCTAAACACAGAGGTAGCACCCAAAAACCTCCAGACCACAAGAATTGTAGATGAATTAATCACAAGTAGAAGGTCAGCTTTCCACAATGCACGCAGTACTGTGTACACACACACAAATGTGGGCTGGGAAATGTAGAGCAGGAGAGTAAATTTACTGCTATAAATTTCTGCAGACAGAGAGAGGCAGGAGAGGAGGCCATAGATACAATGCAGAAGGAGTGGCAAGAAAGAATAATTAAAATTGCCTGCTCTTTCTGATAGTACAAGTCTCTTCCAAAAATGAAACACAAATGAAAACAAAATCAAAACATATCATGTAAGTACCTTTAATTTCTCTTAGAGCAGAGGTGTCAAATTCAAGGCATGAGGCCCAGATCCGCCCTTTGGGGTACTTAGATCTGGCCCACGAGTCTGCCACGGAAACAGTGAAGGACCAGCCCGCTGTGCCTCTACCAGCAAAAATGGAGTTCAGGAGGGCAGCACGTGGCCATCACAAGCTCCATTTTTGCTGCCAGAGTGCTCAGGCCACCACAGGCACCCCTGACATAAGTGACATCGAGTTGGCCATGGCCCCTGACCACACACCCCCTCGAGGTTAAACATAACCCTAATGCGGCCCTCAATGAAATCGAGTTTGACACCCCATGTTAAAGAATTTAAAATATTCTGAATGAAAATATTAGGAATATTTGTTAAAGCATTGTCAAGATTTTAAGTTAAAGCATTTTAAAAAATAATTTCCATATTGCAGCTTTGGGTGTGCATGTGTCAGTGGTGGATTCCTACCAGTTCAGACTGGTTCAGATGAACCGATAATGGTTTGGTGGCCTGGGTCGCTGGAACCAACAGTGCCCCAGGTCTGCCACGCCACCGAACCAGGTTCTCCGGGCAGTGCTGTAGGTGCAGCCATCTTGTTTTACAGTTCCGTTCATGCACAGAACATTTTTTATTCTACTACGCATATGCGCACACTGTGCATCAAGTGCTCATGGTGTGCCCACGAGCAAACCGGTAGTGACTGCCGGAATCCACTCCTGGTGTGTGTGTGTGTGTATACACACACACACACACACACACACACACACACACACACACACAATATTTTAACCACACAAGGGAAACAATTGCAACAATCTGAATCAATCTGGGGAAGATGATATTTTGGTCCCCTGAAGTCTGAAAGAGTGGCTGGAACAGTGAGAAATCTGACATGAGTGTTCACTACCTACTGTATTTTTTTGGAGCATGATGCATCTTTTTACACCCCACCCCCCAAAAGGGGGTGAAATCTGGGTGCGTCTTATACTCTGAATGTAGCTCCATCCAGCTGCTCCGCACGTCGCATTTTCGGGGGCTTCCATGCGGCGAGGGTCCTCACTTTCACATGGGGCCTGATTCCCAAAGCTGCCAAGGGAACTGCAATGAAATAGACTCGCCGCCTATTTTCTCCAGGCCAGTACCGTCAGCTGGGGGAGGCAGGGAGAAAAGGGGGCAGTGCAGTCAGGCGAGGGCGCATGAACCAGGCACAGACAGAGGACAGGCAGATTAGAGGCAGCCGACCGATTGCCAGCTTGCCGGCTTGACTGCTGGCCACCCAGAGTGCACAAGCAGCAAAGGAAACCCATGTCGTGGCTGCCGCTGCCTCCTGTCTATGTGCCTCTAGGAGGCCGAGTAGCGGCAGCGAGATGTTTCCCTGCACAGAATAACCAAGAGAGAGAAGTGGTGGAGCTGCCAGACTCAAGAAAGATGTTCAGGCACAATTTGGGGGTGGCAGGTGGGGCAGGGTATGAGACGGGGTGGGACATGCATCTTATTCAAGTTTGGCAGCTCCACCACTTCTCTCTCTCAGCCACTGTGTGCAGAGAAACATCTTGCACAGTAAAGAAAAACTTCTCATAAAGTTTTTCTTTACTGTGCAAGGTTTTCCCTGCAAAGACCAGCCGAGAGATGCAATGGAGCTGCCAGACACTATTAAGATGTGCATTTCGTGGTGGGGCAAAATTTGGGGATGGCAGGTGGGGCGAAGAAGTGCCCCGGGCTCTGCTGGACTCTCCCCTCCCCTCGCTCATTGGGGCGGGGATGGTGAAACTTCACCCGGTGCACTGCCTCTCCTCTCCTATCAGCTGTTATCCAGGAGAGGGGGCGCGAAACCGTGGTTGCTGGCAGTGACACTTAAGGGCGTGGGCAGTGGGCTCCAAGAAGCGGCTGCCAGGGCACCCCATTCCCTGCCTCACCTGCCACCCCAAAATTGTGCCCCACCATGAAATGTACATCTTAATAGAGCCACGACGCAGGTTTCCTTTGCTGCCTGCGCACTCCGGGTAGCCAGCAGCCAAGCCGCCAAGCCGGCAATCAGCCGGCTGCCTCTAGTCTGCCTGCCCTGTGTCTGTACCTGGCTCCTGTGCCTTTGCCCAACTGCACTGCTCTCTCGCTTTTCTCCCTGCCTCCCCCAGCCAACGATGCTGGCCAGGAGAAAACAGGTGGCGAGTCTGTAGAGGAGGAGGAGGAGGATGCGTGGCTCTGCAATATGCACTGGGGAACTGGGAAGGAAAGCATTTTCAGGTGACAGCGCATGCTGGAACTGCCTGCCACCTGAAACACAATGCACCTGTTTGGCCTCTGCACACGGCCTTTTTGGAATTGGGAAGGGGACCGTACAGCCCCAAAACACTTTCATTGAAAAGGCTTTCACTGCAATTCCCCAGGCAGCTTCGGGAATCAAGCTCCGACCGAGGCAACGAAGATATTAGCCAGATGAATACTGATGGATGCTGCTGGGAAAGAGGCAGAAAGGTTTTTTTCCTAATTTCCTCCCCCCAAATGAAGGTGCATCTTATACTCCGAAAAATACGGGTAGTTGTGTTCATTTCCCAAAACTGGCTCTTTCCAATATTGAGGATCTCTGGGCTATTTTACAACCCTTCTGACAAAAGGGTTTTTTTTCATTGCCATTTTAACCTTTAACAGTCGCTAAATGAACTGTTGTAAGTCGAGGACTAACAAGAAGAACAAGAAGAATGCAGCTCTTTCTTTTCTACATTGCAATCGGCTGTTTTGGTAATTCAGAAGTATTTCATTTCAGAACCTTTGAACTCTTTGAAATAATCAACAAAGCCTGTATTGTACATGGAAAAAAAAAAAGATCTGAACTCAAACCAAAGCGTTTCAAATTTAAACTATTGGGACATAGACACAAACATCAACGTTGATTCAAGGATTAGTTTTGCATGAAACTAATCAGTGAACCACCATGTGAATGGCATTGGGTATTTTAATTTAGATATAAGTTTAAAATACAGCCTTTACACCAATTATTTCAGTAGTCAGAGTTTACATTTTTTTACATTAAAAGGAGGGAAATCACAGTAAGTTTTCTTGGTCCAAATGTTAGTGGTTGAAGCTTACGTTTAAAAAAAATTAAAAGGAGGGAGGAGGGAAGCACAGTAAATGTCCTTGGTCCACATACCTTAATGCTACTGACCATTAATTCATTGAGTATAAATCTCAAGATCTTAATTGCTTCGTCTGCAGTAGAAAATTTCCTTGGCTTCATTGCGTCTGTTCCCATTGCAGGTACATGTGACAGTAGTGCAGCTATGAGTGGAATTTTAAAGAGGAAGTTTGAAGAAGTTGATGGCTCCTCACCCTGTTCTTCCGTGCGGGAATCAGATGATGACATCTCTAGCAGCGAAAGTGCTGAGAGTGGTGATAGTGTCAACCCTTCCACTTCAAATCATTTTACCCGTAAGTAGTACAGTTACATTGCAAGGGGTTTTCTGCATTATAGACTATGAAAGTCAGTGCCTACGGCTTCCTCTGTATTCACCCAGTTTACTACTGTACTGGAAATAGATTGAGTCCCAGAGCTGGCATCTCACAACTGGGGCAGTTGAGAAGTGTCCTCTGGGTGCTTTCCATCATATGGAGCAGATCGTTTGTATGAACTGGGTTTTAGATTGGGATTTTTAGATTGATTTAATGGGCACTCTTTAAATGTTTGCCATGGTGGACATAGCCAGTCTCAAAACACACATTTCCAGAAGGCAAATTGGTAAGGGTGTTCCACACAATACATCTAGCATCCATCGTAGCATGTTCCCAAGACTTCAGTTGACTTTGCCTTTTATCTGGGCAAGTGGGTGCACCTTCAGATAAGACACTAACTTCCATCCAGCTACCATTTTTATTTATGAACAATTCTACTAAGATCTGTGTAGCACTAGGAGTCACTGTTGGATATACAGTTTAGATACTGAGGCTGTTGCTTTCATTTGCAACATGTTTATTTCCATTTAAAAAAAATAATAAAATAACTTGGTCAGGGATTTTAGCAGACATTAAGGAAGATGAAAAGGGATGTGGCTAAGATGCTGAGTTTGTTGATCAGAAAGGTTGGCAGTTTGGCAGTTTGAATCCCTAGCGAATCCCTACTTGACCCAGCTTCTGCCAACCATGTAAAAATACAAGTCGAAAAATAGGGACCACCTTTGGTGGGAAGGTAACAGCGTTCCGTGCGCCTTTGGCATTTAGTCATGCCAGCCACATGACCATGGAGACGTCTTCGGACAGTGCTGGCTCTTCGGCTTTGAAACAAAGATAAGCACTGCCCCCTAGAGTCGAGAATGCCTAGCACATATATGCAAGAGGAACCTTTACCTTTACTTTTTAAGGGCGATGATGGCAGGCACACTGATGTCCAAAGATGTCAAAACTGGTGAAACAAGGTCTAGAATATAAAACAGTCTCCAAGATGGCTTTTGTCAAGTTGTGTGAAAGCTTGCCTTTCAGATGATTGTTCAGCTGTTTCATTTATCATTCGGTTGTCTGAGCCGCACAAAGCATGATCTGCAAAGAATGTTATAGGATGCTCTTTTTAAAATCTTATGAATGCTTTAATCTCATGGATATTATTAGTTTAAGTCATTTGTATTTCAGATTCTTCTGTCTCACTGGCTGATGTGAATACTGTGTTGTGATTAGAAAAATGGGTAGAAGTCATGGAACTTTAAATAATCAAATAGGGTTAGTGGAAAACCTTGGACCCAAGTATAGCAATCTAGCAATAATTACTACGGTTATTAGCTTATGGTAAAATGTTTAATTTGCTTATTCCCTATTTTCATCAGTGTTTATAATTTAAATAATAACTCTAATAATCCAAACCTATATTATTATATAATAGTTTAATGGGTTGAGTGAGAGCTAGAGTCTGTGCTTCTGCAGCCTTTGCATTATAAATTCTGAGTAATCAAATGCTAAGCACAAAGTTTGTATAAATGAACTTGGCTCTGCAAAATCTAAGAAAGCCAATTCAGTCCAGTCATCTGACTCATGTGGTCTCAACTCTGTAAATCATATTTATGGTTTCTGCTTATGAGACTAATCTAATAATTAAAGATTGATTGCACCGGAGATACACTTAAGTATGAAAGTATTGAGGACCAAATGTCAATTCTGATGGCTTCCTGGCAAGAAAAGAAAACGACAAAATATTCTAGTTGTGTGAATATAAATGTGAAAAGGAGACGGAGACAATGATAGAGCAGTTATTTGTGTGAAATCTCCTCTTACTTTCTGGCAAGGAAGGAATAGAGCCCTGTCTGAAATCCTAGAGAGACACTACCAGTTGGGTAGAGTCTCTCTGGCCTTCCAGATATCATTATAATTTACATTCTGTTGTCCTAGGCCATCTACTATGTTCAGTAAGGTGGTTATTTCAAGATACAGTGTAATTGCTCCTTGCCTAAGTAGTATTGAAGAAGAGGAACCAATGGTCTCATTTGTTATATGATTATTTCTTCTGTTCTTTTGATTGGGGATAGAAAGGAGTGGCAACATGATAACCAGTGGGATATTTTTGGTAAGAAGCTATACAGTGAAATGTACTGGCAAAACTACTTAGAAGTAAGAAGTAAGAACACAATGTGATGAGTTATAAACATATTTAGCTATGTCTAGCTATAGATTACAACAATGTTATTTGAATTGGGGCTGCACTGAGTTAAGTTGTTGAGTTGAGATTAGTTGAGTTGAGTTGCAGAAGAATCTTAACTTGGCAACTACAGTAAATAACACTATTTGCCAGGTAAGTTGCCACATAAAGTTCCATTGAGATTTGTATTGAAATTATAGTATATTATAAATAGTGCCATCCCTGGTGTACATTGACAGTTGCTTGATATCTTGCCAACTTACCTCCTTGGGGACAGGAATAGTTCTGTTTTTATAATGGTGATAAATTATGGCTGTATGAGGTAGCATTCCAGTAGCATAAAGGCCAACTTTAAAACCATTAATTTAATTGGCTGAAAAGTCTGTTTTACATTTCACAGTTACATGCATTGAACTTAATCGTTTTGACTCGTACATAAATGGGCATTTCTCTGTGTTTCTTTCTCACACAACAAAAGCACCCAGACAGACATATTTTAAAAGCAAACATTATACAATGTTCTTCCCCCTTCCTCATGTCACAGGAATCTCATTAAGAGACCACTGTGGTAATGTTACTGTTATTTCCTAATTAATCAGGTTAATTAACCAGAAAAAAAGAGGCATTTTCCAAGTGGGAGTCACCCCTCTATTCCAGACTCTGCATCATTTTCAGAAGTTAACCAGTAAAGTTCCTTCTAGTCCATGCATAACCGCAGTAATAGTTAACGTCTCATTATATGTTTTTTCTTTATTATTATTATTATTTGTCTGTCAAACATGTAAATAAATAAGTAAATAAATAAATAAGGTCACCGATGCCCTACAGAAGTAAAGTTCTTCATAAGTAAACCTAACTGAGTGTGACAGTTATGTGGGCATATAATTGCAGTTCCAAAAGATAAATCAAAATAGAAGAAAGCCAAATACAGACACTTTTGCTTGCTATTATACAGGTGAAACTCAAAAAATTAGAATATCATGCTAAAGTTCATTTATTTCAGTAATGCAACTTAAAAAGTGAAACTAATATATGAATTAGACTCATTACATGCAAAGCAAGATAGTTCAAGCCGTGATTGTGATGATTATGGCTTGCAGCTCATGAAAACCCCAAATTCACAATCTCAGAAAATTAGAATATTGTGAAAAGGTGCAATATTCTAGGCTCAAAGTGTCCCACTCTAATCAGCTAATTAAGTCATAACACCTGCAAAAGGTTCCTGAGCCTTTAAATGGTCTCTCAGTCTGGTTCAGTAGGAATCACAATCATGGGAAAGACTGCTGACCTGACAGTTGTGCAGAAAACCATCATTGACACCCTCCATAAGGAGGGGAAGCCTCAAAAGGTAATTGCAAAAGAAGTTGGATGTTCCCAAAGTGCTGTATCAAAGCACATTAATAGAAAGTTATGTGGAAGGGAAAAGTGTGGAACAAAAAGGTGCACAAGCAGCAGGGATGACCACAGCCTGGAGAGGATTGTCAGGAAAAGGCCATTCAAAAGTGTTGGGGACTTTCACAAGGAGTGGACTGAGGCTGGAGTCAGTACATCAAGAGCCACCACACACAGACAGATCCTGGACATGGGCTTCAAATGTCGTATTCCTCTTGTCAAATCGCTCCTGAACAACAAACAACGTCAGAAGTGTCTTACCTGGGCTAAAGAAAAACAAACCTGGTCTGTTGCTCAGTGGTCCAAAGTCCTCTTTTCTGATGAGAGCAACTTTTGCATTTCATTTGGAAACCAAGGATCCAGAGTATGGAGGAAGAATGGAGAGGCACACACTGCAAGATGCTTGAAGTCCAATGTTAGGTTTCCACAGTCTGTGTTGATTTGGGGAGCCATGTCGTCTGCTGGTGTTGGTCCACTGTGCTTCATTAAGTCCAGGGTCAACGCAGCCGTCTACCAGGAGATTTTGGAGCACCTCATGCTTCCTTCCGCAGACGAGCTTTATGGGGATGCTGACTTCATTTTCCAGCAAGACATGGCACCTGCCCACACTGCCAAAAGCACCAAAACCTGGTTCAATGACCATGGGATTACTGTGCTTGATTGGCCAACAAACCCTCCTGACCTGAACCCCACAGAGAATCTATGGGGCCTTGACAAGAGAAAGATGAGAGACATGAGACTGAACAATGCAGAAGAGCTGAAGGCCGCTATTGAAGCATCCTGGTCTTCCATAACACCTCAGCAGTGCCATAGACTGATAGCTTCCATGTCACGCCACATTGAGACAGTAATTGCTGCAAAAGGGGCCCAAACCAAGTACTAAGTACATATGCATGCTTATACTTTTCGGAGGTCCGATATTGTTCTATGTACAATCCTTGTTTTATTGATTGCATGTAGTATTCTAATTTTCTGAGATGGTGGATTTGAGGTTTTCATGAGCTGTAAGCCATAATAATCACAATTATGACAAATCACGGCTTGAACTATCTTGCTTTGCATGTAATGAGTCTATCTCATATATTAGTTTCACCTTTTAAGTTGCATTAATGAAATAAATGAACTTTTGCACGATATTCTAATTTTTCAAGTTTCACCTGTATGTAGCTAACTGTAGTTGCTTTTCTCAATCTTTGTAAATATCAAACAATGTACTGAGGTACCACTGTAAATATTATATTCCTGATATTTACAGTGGTATCTTGGTTCTCATTGTTTTTACACAGCTCTGCATACATACATGGGGATTCAGAGGAGACAAGGAAGGCCCAGCAATGATTTGTGCGTCAAAATGTCGTGACATGTTTGATGCAGCTGACATGCTCACTTCGGATGTCATAAACATGTTATTTGTGCAAAGATGTCAGCATTTAGATGACATCACAATTTCCTTTGGTTGCTTCTGAGTGGGGAGGCAATCATTTATCATGATTATGCTGTTTAAAAAAAACAGTAAGAAAATTTGTTTAGGTTGGGTTCCAATCTAGATATTTCAAGGAACTATCTAGGATCACTGCATCTTATGCAGAGACCTGTAGTGTTCTGTGTACCTGCATAAATTCCCTCTTGCTGAGATTCTCTTACATCTCATTTCATTACTTAAAAAACCTCTGAGTACCAAGGAAGGAAGGAAGGAAGGAAGGAAGGAAGGAAGGAAGGAAGGAAGGAAGGAAGGAAGGAAGGAAGGAAGGAAGGAAGGGATTAGTGTTCTGACCCAGGCTTCACAAAATCACAAAACGGACTCCTTGTCCCCCCAAAACCCCTTTTTATTTGGCTAATGTGAATTCCTAGCATTCACATACAGAAAAGTCCCGGCAAAAAGCCGTTCAAGGGTGAATTGCAATAGCCAACCTTATCAGTCCTTGGACAGTTGCCAGGCTGATAGCTTCCAGGCTCAACACTGTACAATGAAATACTTGGCAAGGAGTCTCTGTGAGGCACCAACTCAAATAAGCAAATCTTCACACTAACAAATGAACTAATTGTCTCCTGCAAACACTCCTCCCCTTTCGCTCCTATTTATTTCCTGTGGGAGGGGCCATTCAGCGTCCACTTGTGCCTTTACTTCTGAGTTGACCCCTGTTCTATAATTGTTCCCTTCCCCTGACAGCTCTGCGCATGGGCACATCGGGAACAGGCTCCAGCTGTTCTTCTGCCCCACTTATCTCCGACTCCGAAAGCAGCTGATAAATGTCGGATGGCCCTGGTCCCATCTCTGCCTCCGATGCAGAGACTTGATCAGAGCCCTCCCCAGACTCCAGGACTGATCCATCTTCCTCCCCAACCTCCTCACTGTCTGAGTCTGCCGCTAATCTGCTGGCCGCTGGGGGGCCACAATAATTAGGAGGCAAAATGACTATCTGAACCTCTGAATTTTATTGATTTTAATTTTTTCTTCCAAATCTGGTCCCTCAAAAAAAACCAAAACCCCTCTGTCCATTCTTTGATATCATAACATCACCAGTTACGTCCCATGTGACCCTAAAACCAATCAGATTAAAATGTAACCCCATTGCTACAAGTTACAAACTACTGTCCTCTAATTTAATCTGGATTTTGTATGAGCATGAATTGCTACAGCAAATTATGTCTAAAAATCGCTTCTTTACCAGCCTAGACTGATTTGCTGCCATATTTACCATTTGAGCATCTAAAATAAGATTTTAGCGTAATGGCATGCACAAACTATCATGTTTGTTCAAGGGGAAACCAAGTCATCCCTAAGTATCCCCAGAAGCTGAATTGCCAACTACTAACATTTCCTTTCCCTGAACGAAATTTCACTTCATTCGCCTCAAGCTTATTGCTGATTCCAAACATCAGCTCGGGATTTATTTATTCATTTATTTGATTTTTAAGGCTACCCATTTGCTGTCGCAGAGGGGAAAAAGCTAGCTGTCATGAGAATTCTGATGCCACTGTATTTCGGCATTCTGAATGGCAGCTAATAATTCCATGCAGGTATATAAATGAGATAAGGGGACAAATGCCTTCCTGTCTGAATACATTCCCCTGCGCCATCAGTTGGAATCTGTCAATGAGGCAAGAATGTCACTATTGTAAAAAATGGCCGTGTATCCCTTGTCTGAATAGACAAGCCAGCAGAATCCTGTAATCAGTGATATTAGATGCCATTTAGAGAGATGACCAGCCTTCTCTCCTCTGCTTCTGCTTCATTTGCATTGCACGCAGTGTTGATTTACATAATATAGATAAGACCTATACAATATGAATTTTATTTAAATCCAATTTTGTTTATGAATCTTGCATGTTAACCGAATCCAAAATGCGCTTCATCTTAAGAAATGACCCCCTCTAGTACACAAAATGAACACATTTAGGGTGAGGGAATATGAAATCGATTAAGATATAGATTATAAAGTTCGGTGTGGAAGAAATAATATCTATAGAAATAAAAATAATCCAGCTGGGATTACTTTTTGGAATAAACCAGTACAGCTTCTGAATAAAATGTTAATGCTTGGGCTTCCTCAGAAGCATAGATAAATAGATGGCTACAATTGTGAAAGAATTAGAATTAACGATGAGTACCAAGGTACCACTGTAAATATCAGGAATGTATTTATAGTGGTACCTTGATACTTATCATTAATGGATTCTGGGAGGTGTGATGAGTACCAAAAATGATGAGTACCAAATAAATGTGTCCCATAAAGAATAATGTAATAAGTCACATGGCAGTTGACACTGACAGCACACAAACTGTAGTTTGTGTGTTGCGTATCAAACAAACAATGAGTACCCGGACAAAATTTTCACGTCAAAATGTGTTGAGTACCAAATTTGATGAGTTTCAAAGTAGCTGAATACCAAGGTACCACTGTACCTAATGATGAAAAATATTTAATCAAGGCTACTATATCTGGGCTACAAAAATTGGGAGGATCTAGATGGCAACAAATACTTTTTTATGTTTGCTTTTTCTTTTCTTAATCCCATCTGTCTTGCCCTGCTCTCCTGCAGATATGTTGAGATTATGACTCCAAAAATTATTTTCTAGTCTGTTGACTGGGAATTTATTATTCATTTGTGTGCATGTTTAACATTTTGCCCTCAACCAGTCTGAGTGGCTTGCAAACTACAAAGCTGTATAAATTAAAGTATGGAAAATTAATAACATAAACAACAACAGATGGGTCACTATTCAGGCATAGATTTTGTTCCCAAATGCCTCTCCAGAGAACCATTTTTTTTACAACATGTTGCAAATACAACAGGGGATGTTTCAAACATTCTAGATCAGTGTTTCTCAACCTTGGCAACTTGAAGATGTCTGGACTTCAAGTCCCAGAATTCCCCAGCCAGCATTCGCTTCAAATCGCCAAGGTTGAGAAACACTGTTCTAGATGTTTGCTGAAGTGTGTGTGTGGGGGAGTCATAATTGAGATACAAGATCCCTATACATGACATTCATTCAGATTTGGTAAGGCTTCCTTACTGATCTCACTTGGATGGGCATATTCAACTTGGAGAAAGGAGCTTTAGAGAGATCTAAGCCCTAAGGCCAGGGGTGAAATTCAGCAGGTTCTGACAGGTTCTGGAGAACCGGTAGCAGAAATTTTGAGTAGTTCAGAGAACCGACAAGTACCACATCCGGCTGGCCCCAGAATGAGGTGGGAATGGAAATTTTGCAGTATCCTCCCCCTCCTATGCCCACTAAGCCATGCCCACAAAACCTGTAGTAAAAAAAAAAATGAATTCACCACTGCCTAAGGCATACAAATAGTTTCAACGTACAGTTTACTGAAATTACAACAGCATTGGAAAAAAGTGACTTACAACCAGTCCTCACACTTATGACCATCATAGTGATGTTGTGATCAAACTTCAGTTGCTTGGCAACCAGCATGTGTTTATGGTAGTTGCAGCATCCCAGGGTCATGGAATCACCATTTGGCATCTTCCCCACTGGATTCAGAGAAGCAAAGTCAATGGAGGAAGCTGGACCTACTTAATGACCACAAGATTCACTTAACAACTGCAGTGGTTTGCTTAACAACCATGGCAAAAAGGTCATAAAAATCATTTAACAACAGCTTTGCTTAGTATTGGAAACTTTGATCCAAGTTGTAATTGTAAATCTATATTGCCTGCATAAGGCTTTAAAGCATAACCAGTATTTTGAATTGCACTGGAAGCTAATTGGTAGCCAATGCAGCATCTGCATTAGTGGTGTTATATAGGCAATTATAGGCACTCTCAATAATTAAATGCTAAGCCAGATGAAGCATCCAAAAAGTGTTCAAGGACTGGTTCATGTAGAGTTACGGTATCTATCCAAGGGCCCTAAGAGCATGTGTGAAGGAAAGGAAAGCTTCCTGTTCCAGAACTGGCACACACAAAATAATGATGGAAGCCCCTTTATGGTTCAGCTCCTCTGGAGTGTAGCAAGTTGAGGAAGGCTTGACTGAATAGTGTCACGTACCTATTATCCTCAGGATCCTGGGAATCCCTTTCATGAAATTGAGTCAAAAGAGCTATTTATTCATGGAATACACAAACATGTCTTTGCAAAAAGATAATTCTGTAGTTAAAAGAGTATTTAAAATCCATTTGGATTTGTTTGTGCCTGTAGAGAATCTCAGTCACCCAGGTCATGGTTGTCCTAAAGGTGCCTTTTTTCAAGAGGCAACTAGACTTTTTTGTTTTTACTTTTGAAGATGTTTCGCTTCTCATCCAAGAAGCTTCTTCAGCTCTGAAGGAACCAGGCGCACTACTCAGGTGACCCTGAAGACACAGATAAACCTCCCCGTGCTTTAATGACCCTCTAAAAGGATGCAGATTACCAGCTGTCTGCAAGGAATATAAATCCTTCCATTCTTCATGTTCCTGTCAGAGCTGAAGAAGCTTCCTGGATGAGAAGAAAAACCTTTGGGACGTTCAGATTTGAGTTTGCAGATATCAACATAGAAGGCCTGTTGTCCGCATACAGTTCAGTTCAATAATATTGCCCTTGTTATGCAGGTATAAAAACACACATTCAGCTCCTTCTGATTTTGAATTAGTGGTCTTGAGGGGTCCGATTCCTTTTCCTGAGCTCTTACAGACTTCCCATCAATCATAGCTGTCTAACTGTATTAAGGCATCTCTGACATAAAAAAGGAGAAAAAACATATTTGGAGTAAGATTTAAGTTCAGGTCTCAATTTGATAGAAGTGTGCCATTGTTGGATTTGATTTTTTTAAACTATATATGTTTAAGATGATAGTAATCTTTTATAAGGACAGGGTGGTTCAATGTCTTAAGACGCTGAGCTTGTCGATCAGAAAGGTCGGCAGTTTGGCAGTTCGAATCCCTAGCACCGCGTAATGGAGGGAGCTCCCATTACTTGTCCCAGCTTCTGCCAACCTAGCAGTTCGAAAGCATTTAAAAATGCAAATAGAAAAATAGGAACCACCTTTGGTAGGAAGGTAACAGTGTTCTATGCGCCTTTGGTGTTTAGTCATGCCAGCCACATGACCATGGAGACGTCTTTGAACAGCACTGGCTCTTCGGCTTTGAAACGGAGTCAGGAACGACTAGCACATATGTGCAAGGGAAACCTTTACCTTTAATCTTTTATCCAGGTAAACGTTCCTGGGATTGTTATCTTGAAGGCCCTTTTGAAAAGTTGAGATTACCACTGGAAAATTTCATCTCATTAAAGCAGCTGTGACACTTTTATTGTGCCAGCTGTGCTGCTTGCTGGATCATTTGCAACCAAATTTAAAACCTTCGATTCGGCCCGTGTGGCCCTTAAGATGTTTAATGGATATATTTCCTCCTTGCTTGCCTTATAGGACAGGCAAGTTAATGAGTAGAATAAAGAGGAACTTTTCTTAAATAGCCTGAGAACACTTTCTTCATGGAAGTTATGAAGTTTATTTATTCATTTGTTATTAGATTTTTATTCCACCTTTATCACTTTATAAGTAACTCAAGGCAACAAACATATATGCACCAAGACAAATTCCTTGTGTGTCCAACTAAACTTGGCCAATAAAGAATTCTCTTCTCTTCTCTTCTTTCCTCTTCTCTTCTCTTCTCTTCTCTTCTCTCCCCGCCCCTCCCCTCCCCTCCCATTCTATTCTATTCTATTCTATTCTAATCTATTCTATACCTAATACTCCTTCCTCTTCCTATTTTCTCCACAAAAACCCTATGAAGTTGGTTGGGCTGAGAGAGGCTGACTAGTTCAAAGTCATTCTAGCCCAATTTACCTCACACAATTGTTATTGTGAGGAAAAATATGGATCTGCAGGAAAGCTCTCAGAATCTCTCCTTTTCTCCTTTTCTCCGTTTGAGTTGTATTTTATGCAACTGCAACTTTTTCTGACTTGAACTGAATGAAATGTCAGTTTTCTTCTTGTTACTGGCTTTTATTAATTTTATTAGGGTTTTTTTCCTGCTTTTTTTAGAACTGTTTTTATTATTCTATCTATGAAATTACCTTCTATGGGTTTGCACTTTGTAAAACAACATATTTTAAAGAGATATAAATGACAAAATACAGCTAGTCCTCAACTTACAGCAGTCCCATTTAGTGACTGTTAAAAGTCAGAACAGCACTGGGGAAAAAGTGACTTATGATCGTTTTTCACACTTCATATCTTCATACCTTTCTGTTCTTGCAAACATTCTTTCTTCTACCACATTCATAACTTGCTTTATGGTTGGTTATTTTTCTTTAAATTTGTTGTTTCCCTCATTTTGAGAATTTCATCCACATTCCATCTAAACACAATTTTCTTGGTTTTTCTCTTCAACATATTTCAACATATTATACAGGTAGTATTTGACTTACAACCATTTGTTCAGTGACTATTCCAAGTTACAACGGCACTGAAAAAAATAACTTACGACCATTTTTCACACTTACAACTGTTGCAGCATCCCTGTGGTCATATGATCAAAATGTGGATGCTTGACAACTGGCTCATATTTATGACAGGTTGCAGCACCTCAGGGTCACATAATCACTTTTGTGACTTTCTGACAAGCAATGTCAATGGGAAAGGCAGATTCACTCAACAACCTTGTTACTAATTTAACAACTGTAGTGATTCAGTCAAAAGCCGTGGCAAGAAAAATTGTAAATGGGGGAAACTCACTTAACAACTGTCTCACTCAGCAACATACATTTGGGACTTAATTGCAGTTGTATGGCAAGGATTCCCTGTATTCTGTGTTTTTAGGCTTTTTAGCCTCAAGATTATATTATTTCTTACATTGTTTTTTGTGAGGGCGGTAAATGAGTTACATCACCCTCAGGTTGTCAAGGAGCCCTACAGTTGACATTTATTATAACATGCTTTTGACATCAAGAAAATAGCTGGAATTGGGAAGGGAAGTGCTCACACTTTGGATCTCAGCCAGGCAAACCTCAATTTATTTGTGCTTAGTAACTGAGTAACTTCTTGTTACAGTTTTAAAAAAAGGTGCTTGAAAAAGTTCAAAAGGTTTGACAATCGTTCACGCTAAGATTTGCACAAATGAGGCAATACAGGCTTTTCCCTTCCTACCGCAGGTTTATTTTTAAATAGCCTTACACACACACACACACACACACACACACACACACACACACACACACACACACTTCTCCCTCCTCCCCACCCACTTTCCAGCACCCTCTTTTGACTCTGGAATTCCCTGAGCTATTTTTGGAAATCTTGATAGATTTCTGCTAAAGATGCACAAAGAACTTCTTTATCTAAGAGATGCTGAAAGTCTGGCTGATTCTTGAACTACCCTTTGTGACCTTCTGAAAAGTGCTTAAAATAGGGGTTTTTCCCCCCAGCAAGCCTAGGGACCCCCTGGGTATGGGAAGCCTAGAGCTGACTGAAATATACAAGTAATCCCCGGCTTACAAAGTTACAGGGACACTGAAAGAAGTAACTTATGACCGTTTTCACGCTTATGACTGTTGCAGCATCCCCATCGTCACATGATCAAAATTCAGGAAGTTGGCAACTGGTTCATATTTATGAGTTGCAGTGTCCTGGGATTATGCCATCCCCTTTTGCGACCTTCTGACAGGCAAAGTCAAACGGGAAGCTTAACAAGTGTATCGCTAATTTAACAACTGCAGGGATCCCCTTAACAAGCCAAGCAAGAAAGGTAGTAAAATGGAGCAAAACTCACTTAACGAATGTCTCACTTAGCCACAGAAGTTTTGGGTTCAATTGTGGTCGTAAATTGAGGACCACCTATCTTCCCCCTTGTGATCTTGCTTTTGCTTCGTTGGTTTTATGGAATGTTTTAATCACTGGTTTTATTGTATACCGGCTAGAGTCACTTAGGTATGAAATGAGTGGCCATATAAATTAGACAACTAAATAAATAACACAGTTGGATCCAGTGGATGTGCTAAAAATGCCAGGATGTGCTGAAACTAATCACATATGAATCCACAAAGATATGTTTTAATGGGAGATCAATGGAAGGTCTCAGCTCAAAATTAGCATGTCTTATGTAAAACATGAGAGCATGAATCAGCCATATTGTTTTTGGCAGCAAACTCCATTTTGCACTCAGTCATAGCCATTCCCACATACATAAATAAAAAGTACTAAAACTGAATCTGTAAGAAAGGATTAAAATTTTCATCACATTTAAACATTTAGTGCATGGGTAAAACTCGATTTCATCAAGGTTGCACCAGGCTTATATTTCACCTCAGGGGGCTGGGATGGGCATGGCCAGGGTAGGTGTGGCCAGCTCACTGTCACTCGTGCCGGGGGCGCCTGTGGTGGCCCAAGTGCTCTGTCAGCAAAAACGGGCTCCTGAGTTCGGTTTCCGGCTGCGACACCTCCTTCTGCCAGTGAAAACTGAGCTCGCGACAGCCACATGCGGCCCTCCCGAGCTTCGTTTTTGCTGGCAGAGGCACAGCGAGCTGATCCTTCGCTGTTTCTAGGGCGGCCCCACAGGCCAGGTCTAAACACCCCACAGGCCAGATCCGGCGCCTGGACCTTGAGTTTGACACCCTGATTTACGTAGTCAATCTCAGAAAATATTCAGAAATCTGGCAGATTTTGTAATTTTGGGAGTTCTTAATTAAAGTTTTTTTTCTTTTTGATTAAAAACATTTAAAGTCAGTGAGCATCTTGTTACCGAGATGACGATATGCAGAGGCACCTCGTTTTCAATGAATGGATAGACGTGTAGTTTCATACTTGCAAGGGGGACTTTTCACTAGCCTACCAAAAAAAAAAAAAAAATCCAGATTTTGTTCTTGCTGCAAAGCAAAGTTGTTGACTCATCTGTGACAAATGTAAAGTAAGCAATGACTTGGGAGGGAAATTTCATAACGATCTTCATTTCTATTTTGTCCCAATATTTGTACAATAAACACAAATGGACTTCCATTTGCAGTCTCCTATTTTCAGACTGACTCCTACATTATATATGTGCCACCTCTGGCTCCTTGACTTAATGAAGTATTTCAGGGAACTTGAAAGCTGGCACACCTTTTTTGGGGTGGGTGGGTATATATTGGTAGCTTCTGCCAACCTAGCAGTTCGAAAGCATGTAAAAAAATGCAAGTAGAAAAATAGGGGCCACCTTTGGTGGGAAGGTAACAGCGTTTCATGCACCTTCAGTGTTTAGTCATGCCGGCCACATGACCACGGAGACATCTTCAGACAGTGCTGGCTCTTCAGCTTTGAAACAGAGATAAGCACTGCCTCCTAGAGTTGGGAACGACTAGCAGATATGTACGAGGGAACCTTTACCTTATATATTGACAAGTATACTCAGTGATGGATTTGAGTTCCATTATCCAACTTTGCCAAGATAGAGAATGCTTCTTTTCAATATTGTGCTTTTATGACCAAGTTTGCAAAGAGTGTTGCAAAACAAGACAGAACTTCTGGGATTTTGATAGCTGTGTGAAAGATGTTACAGCTGATGTTGCTTCCGTGACAGGGAATACCTGTTACATTTCCTGCTGAGGCACAAATGTTAATGCTTCAGGAATTCCATTCACTTTTGCATCTAGACACCTAAGATTGGGGACATTATTGTGATCATATACTATATGTCACTACATGAGTGAGTGAATCTCACTCCTTCCACCTGAATTTGCAAGACTTTCAAGCTGAAAGTGTATTAGTACAGGGGTCCCCAATCTCCGGTCCGTGGCATGCCAGAAACCGGGTCTCATAAAGAAACAAAGTCCCATCTGTGGGATGCAGGCAGCACAAGAAACCACGCCCCCTCTGGTCAGAGAAAAACCTTTCTCCATAGAACCGGTCCCTAGTGCCCAAAAGGTTGGGGGTGGCAGTATAAAATACAAAGCTTTTATATTATAAGAGAATAGGCAGGGTTTGCAAAAAAAAAAAAAAGGGGGGGGGTCATACTCTCATGTTTCAAAGCAATGCAGATTGACATTGTATATACCACAGATATCCACCTTTTCCCCATGATTGACCTTGCTGAGTTGGGGTGAAATTGCAACACGGTGTTCAAGGTTACAATTCAGAGCAGAAGCATTGCAACGATAGTTGTAAAATAATATAGAACGGCTGTGGCATTGGATTGAATTATTTACGGAGCTAATGGAATATGCTATTTGGAGATATAAATGAAACCTATGTATTGAAAACAAAAATCTATTTCCTGGAGTAGGAAAAGATTGCACTGTAAGAAGTGTATGGCTTAGGAAAGTATTTTAGTTCACAAAAAGACCAGAGCTCTTAGCTTCAATAAGATTAAAAAGTAATACGAGAGCTGCGTTTTCTTCACTACTTTTCCTGTAGCAGGAAAAGATTATATTACATTAGGGCGATGTCTCAGAAAAGTATTTTGGGTTTCTTTATAAAATGTCAGAGCTTGAGCTACATTGAAAGGGTAAAAGTAATAGGACAACCTTTCCTTTTTGATATTAATTTTCTAGAGAAGTAGTACTCTTCCTTATGCTTTCAGCATCTTTCTTTGATTGATTTTACTGATCAAATCACTTGAAACTACTTCACCTTGAAATCTAAAGGAAGAGTTTTAATAGCTTCATTTTAACCTGATTAGCATGAAGCTGTGGTCAAATGGATTGAAGAAGAGAAACGTGCTTTTTATTTATTATTTCTGATTTGTAAAAAATGTTATAGATTTGTGTGATGATTTTGTCTCAATCTTGATCCCTGGTGTTGCCTGGCATAGTCCCTGTAGTTTCCTTGGCACAGTTTTTAGAAGTGGTTTGCCTCCGCCTTCTTCCTAAGCTTCAGAAGGAATGAATGGACGATGATCATCCAGCTGTATTTTATGCTTAAGGCAGGACTAGAACTCACAGTCCCCTGATTTCTAGCTTGGTGCTTAAGAGCTACACCACTGGGCTCAGAAATAGATTAGTCAGCTGGATAGCAGAAATTATGGATGCTTTTTGGAGAATAAAACCTTCACCAGAGCACAGTTTGAAAAACACTATTGATGCATTGTTCTCCCTCATTTTAAAACAAATTGATTTCATTCTGGTTATGAAACTCTTCCTCCCTTGACAATAAAGAACTAATAAGCATCTGAAACCCAAGTTTAAAAGTCCTGTAAGTATTTCTGATTGATGGAAGAACAGACCGCAAAGCCAAAGGACTTAATTTCCTGAAGCTGTTTTAACTAGCTGCGTACTTCTGGCTGTGGTTGTTAAAATATATAGCTCCACATTACAAAGGCTGTTAGCGTGTTTTATGATCCTTTTAGTTCCTCACTATTACATTTTTCCCATCATACCTGTGCAACTGTCACACCTGAATTACATAAATACGATTTATCATCTCACACCCCCAATGTTGTTTTGCCACCCCCGGATGCGTCAGGACAGAAGAGTCAAGCAGCTTTTGCAACTGTACTTCATATTTTTCATTACAGGCGAAATGCTGCTCATGTTTCTATGTGGATTTATAAGAGGCACGACTAAGCAGTGGTATAAACAAAGTTTAAGTGGAGATTGTTAAAAAGGAGGAGGCCCTGTTTCAAAATGTATGCACATTACTTAGACTGTTAACTTCATAAGGAAAGGAAGGAATATTCATTTGTAAGAGAAGTCTGGAAATATTGTAGCCTTCATTACTTCATTTATTCCTGATACAATAATTGCACTGAATAATCTATTTGCAGTCTAATGAGAATTTGTATGAGAATGCCAAAATCTGATGCAGTAGAACAGGGCTGTCAAACCCGCGGCCCATGGGCGAAATGTATCACCTGCTGGCCATGCCCACACCTTGTGCAAAGTGGTGCAAAGGGGAGGGGGAAGTCCCAATATGTCACATTGCACTGCTGTGATGATGTGAGTTTGACACTCCTGTAGTAGAAGATCTAAAAAGATGGTTTACTCATTCTAAAAAAAGATATAAAAAGATCCAGAGATTAAATTGGCAAAATCTTACAAGGTTAGAGAAGTTCTAAGATTTCTAATGATGATGATAATATTAATGATTTATGCATCTCTACCTTGAAAATGTTGCCATATCAGAAACTTCATTATTTCAACAATAAACATAAATGAGCTGGATTTGAAAGTAGACACAAAGTTGTTTATTCATCCCTCTATTATAGAAACTTTAAATGAAACATTGAGCATGTAAATTTTTTATTAAGACTCTAGGCAACTGAAAATCTTCCAGTTTGACAGCCTACTCAATAAATGTAAGGAATAAAATAGAGCTATCTTTCCTTTGATTTCAAAACTGTCACCCATTGGGCCATTCTTTCAGAGATACTTGCTTACCTAAATGGAGAAGCAGAATGACTGCAAGCAGTCAAGGAATTCCTTAAGTCAAGGAATCCATTGAGAGCAGGGACAAGTTCCAACTTCCTGCAAGCTTCCCTGTTGATGAGGCTTGTGGGAAGCTGGCAAAGCGCTTGGAAAACACTCATTCTCCTCGGCTGTCCTTCAAAACTGCCTGCCACTTTTCTGAGGGGAAGAGGGGACAAAATGAGCTGTGGACCATTAGGAAAGATGGACCTCACAACCCTCCCACCCCATGTCTCCATTTCCCTTGATTCCAGGGGTAGGATTCAGCTGGTTTGGGTGAACTGGCAGTTCCGGTGAGCAGTTTCCCCCCTGCTCTTTCCTGTCCTATATTTCCCTGTTTTTTTAGCTCAGCTGATTCTCACGGCACAACGAATTGCCGGGTGTCAGCCGTTTTACTCAGTGGCGCTGACATAGAAGGTAATTTTTGAAGCTTAAAATGGGCAATTTTTTTAATGCTGCATGCATGTGAGCACACACTCACTGAACTGGTTGTTAAACTGATTGCATCCCACCACTGCTTGATTCCCTTGGTTAAGTCTCATGTAAGAATAGAGCAATTACTTCACCCCTGTTTTAATCAGCTATCCTAACTAGTTAATTGATTTGACACTTATCAGTAATGGTAGGTGGGAAAGATCTTGGAGAACAGGCCAAGAAACTTTTAAGGAACGATCAGATAACACTGAGCATATCCCCCAGCTGGACTGCAGGCAGGGCAGGAAGCTCTGAAGGGAGCTTCCCTTGTTTCTTCAGCTGTAAAGGAGACGGTGGGAGATATATACTTTCAGGCTTGCTAGATTCTGTTTATGTAGCTTTACAATAAGGTAGAAAATAGACATCTGGGTATGTTTCCTGTCTGATCCACCTAGGAAGGCTGACATACTTTGACTCGTAAAAATGAACATGACATGCCGAATTAAGCTTGTATGCTGCTTTTAGGAGGCACCCGAATGCTGAATGAATGTTGTGTTTTATCGGTTTAGTTTTTTTTATTATTCACATTTTTTTTCTTTTTTGTGTTGTCTTACACTCCCTTCCCATTGATTGTAAGCCGCCCTGAGTCCCCTCAGGGAAAAGGGCGGCCTATAAATGTCAATAAACTATCTAAACTATCTAAACTATAGTACAATAGCTGCAGCTCTGGACAAGTGGTTAAAGAAGGCAACCAAGCAGGGAGCTTCATTTTGTCTGGCATTTTCCCTGTATCATTTAGACATGGTTCCAGAGGCATCTGGAGCAAGTCACCGTTTCTATGTTGTGATGTTACAACACGGGTTCTGCCTCTCAGGTGCTTAACACGCACCTTTGTGTCATGAGTACAAAAGGGGCAAGTGTCAGGGTTCCAAATAGCATCCAAAAGTAAATCAGAATCCAAGGCAAAGTATTGCCCAAAGTTCCAATTTATTAAGAGAGCCATGTTGGCACATCTGGGAAGACACAAATTTGAAAGCTTCCTGGTTTTCCCCACCCAGTTGAAGGTTCAAGACCTTGCCCCCACACCCACAAATCCATCACATGGTCCAATCTCCCACTTCCATGCTTGCAGTTCCCCCCATCCAGTTCCGGTCGGGTGCAGAGGTGCAGAGACAAAGGATGACCCTTGACGTTCTAGAAAGAATTTTGTTATGACTACATAGCATCTGACTCCTTGCAATTCCCCCTCCCATTTTCTCACAGTGGAAAATGCATAGTAGAATATTAGAAAGTGTGGCAGGCCAAAGATCCAAAAGAAAAGATGGCTGCAGGCCTGACAGCAAGAGTTTGCATTGCAGAATCAATCCCATCAATCATTCCCAAGGGTTGAAGAGACGGATAAGCAGGGCTTGGTTTAAACTTGTCCCTTGTTTCTGTTCCAGCATCCTCGATTCTGAAGAGCGAGAAAAGGAAGAGGACCAAAAATGTCCATTTTAATTGTGTTACGGTATACTACTTCACCAGGAGGCAAGGCTTCACAAGCGTTCCCAGCCAAGGAGGCAGCACTTTGGGCATGTCCACTCGTCACAACAATGTGCGCCAATATACCCTGGGGGAGTTTGCCATGGAGCAAGAACGGCTTCATCAAGAGATGTTAAGAGAACATCTCAGGCAGGAAAAGCTGAACTCCTTAAAACTCAAGGTAAAAAAAAAAGGAGGGGGGAAGGGGGATCCTTTTCCACCGACTCCGACATATGGACGCAAAACATTAACACTGGGCTTGGCGCTTGATATCCTTGGCAAGGTGGCAGTTCCACTTCTGAAATGGCTGCAGTTCAATCGCCTCCAACAAGCTGGCATTGACCCTGTCTCTCGTATTAACTCATCAGATTTTTTAATAGGCTCCCACCTGGGCTCTTTAAGACGATCGTTTTCTTCCTGCTATGCAGCTACGATGACAATTCGTTCCACCCCATCAAAGTTCCAGCTTTGATCGGGAAGCAGATATAGTTAAGCCAGCTGCAAGGTGTTGGATTGTTCTGCACAAAAGAGATTTTTGAACTGATATTCAGGAAGGTTTTCTCTTTGAATCATATGACGGGCTGCTGGGAAAATTGCAACAGCCAACTGTGCTTGCTCTGTGGGATATCCAGTTGCACAAAACACTGAAACCCACATCTTTCGGTTTGTATAGGAGCTTATTTTGATTCTCTAGAAAGTGATTCTCTATAGTGAACACACCTGCCATGGATAGGTCTGATATTGTTTACCTGGATATGTGTTGCTGTATGCAAGATACTTGATACATTCCCTCCTCCCTTTTTTTAAAGGACATCCTATGCCAGTGATGGATAACCTTTTGGTTTTCTAGGAACCCAGGGAAGGCAAAAACTGCCTCCCCCGCGTCCCCTGGAGGCCCTCTGCAGGCCGGAAACGGCCCATTTTCCAATTTCCAGTTTGAACATTGGGCTGTTTTTCACTCTCCAGAGGCTTTAGGGAAGCCTCCTGAAGCCCCTGGAGGGTGAAAAAAAGCCCAGTGCACAAGCCAGAAGTTCAGGAACTGAGTTCCGGGTTGCCCATTGGGCCATTTTTCACCCTCCGGAGGCTTCAGAAGGATTCCCTAAAGTCTCCAGAGGGCGAAAAACAGCTCAACGCGCAAACCGGAAGTCCATTCTAGAACTACTGGTTTGCACATTGGGCAGTTTTTCACCCTCCAGAGGCTTCAGGAGGCTTCCCTAAAGCCTCCGGAGAGTGAAAAACAGCCCAATGCTCAAACTGGAAATTGGAAAATGGGCCGTTTCCGGCCTGCAGAGGGCCTCCAGGGGGCCCGGGGGAGGCAGTTTTTGGCTGAAAATCAAGGCCGAAATCAGCTGGCCAGCACATGCATGCGGGCTGGACCTGGTAGGGCAGCGCCTCACGTGCCCGCAGAAATGGTTCCGTGTGCCACCTGTGGCATGTGTGCCATAGGTTCTCCATCATGGTCCTATGTAAATAGCAACTAGGGCTGTGTAAAATATTTGAAATAGCTGTTTCGTAAAATTCATTAACACAAACAAAGTATTTCTCTTTGAAGTATTAGAGTAGTGTTTCTTTTACGATGCTGATACAGCTGCTTCCAAACTGTCCTCAGAAAGAGATGCACAAAACTATTTTCTCTTGGACTATCAGCAAAGGGAAACAGCTGGGCAGAGGGACATGTTTCAAAGCAGCTATGCAAACTTTGCAAAAGAGGACAACTGCAAAAAGATGTGCTTTGCTTATGCTAAGGGGTTTTGCAGAGCATCTGTCTGAACATTTTCCTAATATTAGAGGGTATTCTAGTGGCACCTGCAAGGGGTGGTCAACATCAGCAGGATGGCAGGTGGAGCTTCACAGTGTAAGCTCCGAACCATGTATACATGTACCTTCAAAAGAAGCAGGAGAAAACATAGTGACATTCCCTGAATAGTTGATAGAACATAATCGTATGAAGAGCACCATAAAAATAAAGGTGAATGTGTTATCCTAAACCAGTGCTTCTCAAACATGGTAACTTTAAGATACGTAGACTTCAATCCCCAGAATTTCACAGCCAGCATATTGGGCAGGGGAATTCTGGGAGTTGCAATCCACATACCTTAAAAGTTGGCAAGTTTGAGAAATTTTGTCCTAAACCTCTCATTCAAAAAGACTAGTGGGATAAAAATGCATTCTTTGAAACAGAGTACTCATTCAATCCAAATGGGATTTTATGCATGCACCCAGAATTTTATACACTCTATGCATATGTAACATGGATGTTACGTATATGTATTGTATATATGTGCAATATGGCAAATAGTATTTTGCACAAGCACAGGAGCATACAGTCCACAGAGAGATGTTATTCATTGCATCTGGGATCTGCTAAACAGAATTATTACACCGAGGATTTATTTTGGTTATCCAAGCCTGGTCTATGGTATAAGATGTCTATAAATGCTTCAAAGCATCTTCAGTTATTCACTTAATAATAAGAGCCATGAAAACAAAGCAGAGATATTTAAAGACAGTTGAGTCCTCAACAAACTAATTCCACACCACATTCCACATAAAAGCTTATGCTACGTAAATGGTTTCCTTTGAACATTCTGTTCACCATGGAGCTGTGACGCATCTTTTAATGTTACTACAGATGACTAATAATGGCACGGTGGAATCCGAGGAAGCGAACACTTTAACGCTGGAGGACATTTCTGATGATGATATAGATCTGGACAACACTGAAGTGGACGAGTACTTCTTTCTGCAACCTCTGCCGACAAAGAAACGAAGGGCGCTCCTGCGAGCCTCCGGAGTCAAGAAGATTGATGTGGAAGAAAAACATGAGCTGCGAGCCATCCGTCTTTCAAGAGAGGACTGTGGTTGCGATTGTCGAATCTTTTGTGACCCGGAAACTTGCACTTGCTGCCTTGCAGGCATAAAATGCCAGGTGAGAGGGCTTCACTTAAGGTATTCTTCACCAAAGGGTGGTTCCAAGTTTTTTTTTTTAAAGGAAGGATATCTTCCCCATTCACATTCATTTAGATGTTTTAAAGAGAGGCACTTCCCTATATTCTACAGGAAGTTTCAGCTGTAGTTGAAACCTAAGGAGACAAGTGAGTCATTTGTCCCTCCAGGTATAGCTCAGAAGTGGTATTCAGCAGGTTCTGACTAGTTCTGGAGAACAGTTAGCAGAAATTTTGAGTAATTCAGAGAACCGGTAAATACCACCTCTGACTGGCCCTGCCCCCATCTATTCTCTGACTCCCCAGTTTCAGCTGATTGGGAGGAAATGGGGATTTTGCAGTAACCTTCCCCTGGAGTGGGGAGAGAATGGGGATTTTACAGTATCCTTCCCCTGCCACACCCACCAAGCGACACCCAGGGAACTGGTAGTAAAAAAATTTTGAATCCCACCACTGGTGTAGCTGAAACACAGATCCCAACAATGGAAAGCATAGCCACCATTGAGGGATCCAAAGAGTAATTCAGCATAATCCGGAGAAACATGGGATTCTGTGTGCCGCTATACATGGCAAAATACAATAAATTCTAATTCTATTCTAAAGAAGATATAAAACAGATAGCCCAGATTTTGGTTTTCGATCAGCCTCCCAGAGAGCTTTTTTCTTCAACCGGGTGGCCTTCTGATATATTGGGTCTAAAACACTCAGTATTTCCATAAGCATAGTAATGTTCCATCACAACTGAAGGGCAGCAGGTTGGAGAAGGTTAACTTAAAGTAGGGACATCAAACTCGGTTTCATTGAGGGTCCCATTAGGGTTGTATTTGACCTCGGGCTGGGTGGGCATTGCCAGGGTAGACGTGGCCAACTCAACATCACCCGTGTTGCAATGGCCTCCTGCAGCCCTCTGCCAGCAAAAATGGAGCTCGGGGGGCCACACACATAGCCTGAGCTCCATTTTCACTGGCAAATTTTCACTGAGTCTCTCGGGAATAGGGCGGCATACAAATTGAATAAATCCAATCTAAATCCAAATCCAAAGTGCTGCAGGAGGCTGTAGTGGCCAAAAACAGAGCTTGGGCAACACGCACACACACACCCCCGAGCTCTGTTTTGGCTGTCAGGGGCACTACAGGCCACTCCTTCACTGTTTCCACTGTTTCACTATGTGGGCCAGATCTAAGCACTCTGTGGGCTGGATCCAGCCCATGGATCCAGTCCTTGAGTTTGACACTCTCGACTTAATGATTTAGGGCTCCTTTTCTGTTAGGCTTTAGGCTTAGGGTTCTTCTGACATACATTTCAGCAGTGCGGCTTCCTAGATTACCAGCATGGCTGGACAGTGCTGTGATCCCATGGGCAATCCAGGATGGAACATAGGCTTTCTGGAGAAGAGTTCCATTCTGTTTCCAGGTTCAAAAAAGGTTAAAGAGACTTTTGATTGTCCATCTCATAAACATCACAATGGAAATAAGATCTGCTTTCTCCCTGCCTTTGCATGAGGGCTAAAAAAGAGAACTCATAATGAGATTTCATATGAGGCTATTGTTTATACCTTCAAGGTCTATTTGGACTGAAATATCCAAATTCCATCCCCACTAATCAAATGGAAGAAAAGTGGAGATCCCACTTCCCTAACTTCTGGGGCATAACTTCATCCTACCCATGAATGTGTAATTTTTTTTTTACAGTTAACTGAAATGCCCCACCAGCCTGAATATTTGGAAAAAGAACCTATTTCTGCAATTTAGCAGTCACCTGGATTAATCCTAAATGTTGGCATAACCGTTAGAAGTCATTAGACCAGCAGAATAAGGAAGGGGCGGTGATGCTAGAGCAAAACAAAAGGACAGGGAGTCCCATGGCACATTTGTCATTGCTTAACCAGAGCAAGCTGTCATTTGTCTCACAGCCACCTTGTCTTCAGTAACTGGATTCACCATCTGCAGGGAGCCATAATGTGGTTTGTGTGTTTTTGGCTCGGTGTGATGTGTGCAAGCCATTCTCATTTATAAATCATAATTCCTAATGAAGTATGAAATATAGCTCCATTTAAAAACAAACAAACCAGGGCTTAGGGTAGTTTGCAAAGCCAGACAGGTCTCCATTTCCAACATCTCTTATCTGGATTATTTTTTTCCTGCCAGAAAGAAATTCTGCAAAAGCAGGTAATTAATTTATCTCACATATCAATCCCCCGTGAGGCTTCCAGGGCAATTTGGTGAAGTTCTTTGTGTGGCTAAGAGTTTCTGGCATGTCAGGGTTGATAGTGCCCAACCAAATAGCTAATCCATCATTTTTTCCCCCTAAGGTGGACCGTATGTCTTTCCCATGTGGTTGCACTAAAGAAGGATGCAGCAATACAGCCGGCAGAATTGAATTTAATCCCATCAGGGTTCGGACTCACTTTTTGCACACTATAATGAAACTTGAATTGGAGAAAAACAGAGAGCAACAAGTTCCTGCGCTGAACGGCTGCCACGCTGAGCTCAATGCTCACAGCAGTGCAATGGGTCCCACCTCCCACCCCCTGGAATTTTCAGTCCCGGAGAACTTTGAGTTAGAGACTGAACCCAGGGCTGCAGTGATGCATTTGCAGTCGGCAGATGACTTGGATTGTGCTGGGGAGGAAGAGGAGGAGGAGGAAGAGGAGGAAGAGGAGGAAGATGCAAGCAGCTTTTGTAGTGGAGTTACAGATTCCAGCACACAGAGTTTAGCGCCCAGTGAAACAGATGAAGATGAGGAGGAAGAGGACGATGAGGAGGAGGACGATGAGGAGGAGGAAGATGAGGAGGAGGAGGAGGAGGAGGAAGAAAAACTAGATGAATGTCTTGAAGGGTTGGGTGTTCATGCTGATGCAGGCCAAGCCCTCCCTTCTGTCCTCTGCTATTCAGACAGCACTGCCATGCATGAAAACCAGCCAAAGGCACTTTCCTATTACCCGAGTTCCACATCCTTGTATTACCAAATAGAGAATCACAGCCCTGGCACTCCTAACCAGATTCGGGAGACGTACTCTGAAAGAGAGACTGTTAAGAACGGGAATCTTTCTCTGGTGCCTTATAACCCAACTTCGGAACCGTTTGAGGACTACGCGCGGCCCTCCGAGGAAAATTATGGCAGCTCCCTGTATCCATCTTCAAACCCGTCTGTCATCGTTTGCTGCTCTTCGTCCGAAAGCGATAACGTTGTTCCCTGTAGCAGTTTATATGCTGAACATCGGCCAAGACATTCCCAAGTGGATTTTCCTGCATACTTGAAAAGTCCTTCGCAAGATGGATTTGTATCTGCTTTGAATGGTGGCGCTTGCCTCCCAGAACATCCCACCGAGAATTCACTCGGCCTTTCAGAAAAGAGCAGACTACACGAAGAGTGTATCAAATCTCCCGTCATGGAAACAGTACCGGTTTAAATTTATTTTATGACCGAATCACTCTAGATTTCAAAATGCATTCTATTTTAATTGGATTTCCCTGGAAGCGTTCTTGTTTTTTTCTCTCTCAGCAGTGGAGGTAAGGGGGAAGACCTTGGTTAATGTTTTGGTTTTATTTTTCATCGTTGTTTATCGGTAAAGCTCTCTTGGCTGTGGCCATTGCACAAAAACAGTTTGTGTAAAAAAAGTAAACTTTTATAAAAAAAAATAGAATGGTCCTTTGATAGAAAATATCCAGATTTTAAAATAATCCACACAGACATATATATAATCCACACAGATATATATATCTGGCATCCAACCCTAGATATGGATATATATATCCACATCCACAAGCATACAGTTCAAAAACGGCCCATGTGTTGGTTTATGTTGGGCTCTCTAACTTAACAACTTCTTATTTTATTGTCGGGCTTGTGCAAGATAATAAAAACATTACTTTGGGTTCTTTATATTTAGGGTATTAAAATATCGCTCCTATTTGAGGGTGATGACTTTTTAAATATAAATGTGACTGCAAACAAAAAAAAAACCCTGAATTACTCAGTAATGTATTTGTTTATTTATTGTAGTTTAGTACTCATAACTTGATAAAAAAAAATGAACCGTTTGCTCTTTGGAGCAGAACAGCACAATGAGATTTCATTAAGGCAAATTGCCTTTCTGAGAGTAGTACATTTGATCCCGAACCCTGTTCTCTGATCTGCACTAGGGGACTATTCGTATTTGTAATGTAGGAATGCAGGGAGGACATGCCACGTAGTCATTTTGGTGACATTGGTGCAGAGTTTGTGTTGCGATTGCTCCCCTGTCCCCATTTCAAGAAGAGGACAATATATAAGATTTTTCTAAATCGCAGCCAATGGCAGCTCTATTTCTAAACATATGTAACGTAGGACAATCCTTAGATTTTCAGGGGTTGAAGAGAAGCAGCGTTATAAGGAAATTGGGTTGTGTTTTGTCATTCAATTGTCTTTCTCCATTCTTTTCAATCCATAAATTTTTCTGGATGAAAGCAGAATATTAAATAGGGACAATATCCACCCAGACTTCTTCAGATCTTGCCGTCATCCCCCCCCCCCCCCAAATCACTGGCCATTTTTCCTTCAACCAACATACTTTTCCTTAATTGAAAACCCCTCACATTTGTGAAGAACTTTCCTTGGTGGCTTGGGCCCTCTATTAAATAAGAGCATTGCTGCAGTGCTCAACAGCCCGATTGGGTTTATTATCCGGGGAGGTCTTATTTTCAGGGAAACAGGGTATGGGATTCGATATGGGCTTTCTGTGGGGTGTCTTCTCATCTCCTTCAAGCTCTAGATCTCAGTGGCAGCCCTTTAACCATTTCCTCTCCCCTGCATACAATAATAGTGTGTGAAGAGTCACATGGGAACATGGAAGCACAGTGCTAATGGAAACGATCCAGAGATATCAAAAGGGAATTCCTTCAGCGGAATGTCACATTCCAATGCTTTTGGTGGCACTTCCTTGCAATTAACTTTTAATGGGCTGTGTGCTTTGTGCTCAAAGCCTCTGGCAGCTTTTGTGGAAGTATCTTTTTGTCCTTAAACTAACACACTTTGGTGTAGCAGCTGTGAGTAATCTTAAAGACACCACAGACTGTTGGTTCTTAAACGTTGCATCTATTCCTTTTTTTAAAAAAAATAATCCATGGATAAACCATGTAAGAATTTTCAGCAGTTCTCAGAAAGAACTTTACTCTGGATTTTCTTTAGCCAAATGAAATAATTAGGAAAATAATGGCATTGTGTGGTTTGTGGAGAAATTCTGTGAACTCTGAAAAAAAAAAGAGAAGATACTCAGAATCTGGAGGGATGGAGTTTCTCATTTGAGTGTGATATGACTCACAGTAATCTTGAAATAGGAAAGGATTTATGGTTGACTGGAATCACTAGGCATATTTCAGCCATTGTTCTTTCTTGTTTTAGCAAAAGCATTGAGATTTGCGTGTGTATCCTTCCAGAGCTTTTCTGTCACTAGTGTATGAAATTCATGTGTTTCTTCATTGTAATGAATTAGGGAAAATTGTAGGCGTGGCAATTCTGTGGAGCTATTAGAGCTCAAGTGTTCCCGCCACCCTACCTCATTAGGCTTTCCAAATTAACAGAGTTGGAAGTGACCTTGTAGTCATCTAATCCAACCCCCTGCCCAAGTAGGAGACCTCACACCATTTCTGACATATGGCAGTCCTGTCTCTTCTTGAAAGCTTCCAGGGATGAAGCTCCCACAACTCCTGAAGGCAAGCTGTTCCTTTGGTTGATTGCTCTCACTGTCAGAAAGTTCCTTCTTATTTCCAGGTTGAATCACTCCTTGTTCAGTTTCCATCCATTATTCCTTGTCTGGCCTTTGGGTGCTTTGGAAAATAGGTTGACCCCCTCCTCTCTGTGGCAGCCCCTCAAATATTGGAACACTGCTATCATGTCTCCACTGGTCCTTCTCTTCTCTAGGCTAGCCATGCCCAGTTTCTGCAACCATTCTTCATATGTTTTAGCTTCCAGTCCCATAATCATCCTGGTTGCTCTTCTCTTCACTTTTTCTAGAGTCTCCACATCTTTTCTATAGTATGGTGACCAAAATTGGATGCAGGATTCTAGGTGTGGTCTTACTAAGGTTTTACATAGTAGCATTAGTACCTCACTTGATCTTGATTGTATCCCTCTGTTAATGCAAATTAAGATTGCATTGGTTTTTTTGGCTGCCGCTGTCACACACTGTTAGCTCATATTTAATTGGTTTTCCGCTAAGAAGCCAAGATCCCGCCCACAGTTATTGCTACTACGCCTGGTTTCACCCAATCTATATGTGTACTGTTGGTTTTTCTTGCCTAAGTGTAGGACTTTACTTTTCTCTACACTGAATTTCATTTTGTTAGATATTCTCTGAACTGGTTGTCCTAAATAGATCCAAATGATAAATAATTTATAGTTACATTGCATACAGTTCTGCTATCCAATATTCACCGCCATTCTCTGCTCCCAACAATCTCTGGTTGTGGCAACTGCCCTACTTTGCAAAAGGAGAGAGTCAGCCCTAAGAGGGCGCACACACCATTACCACGAAGCCTTGGCTGAACCTATTGAGTCCAGCAGTCAACCGAGGGATTTAGAAGCGATATGTTCTTCTCCTGAATATTCAGCATTATATGGGACCTTTGGCAGTACACAGCCAGGCCACAAATATCCACTTTTCTAGATTTCAAGAACAATATTTATGAATGTAACCTAGATCCCATAAGGCTACCTTCAAGTTACTCAATCAAAAGTGAATGAACCAGTTATTCTTGTACATGTCCATTCTTTAAAGTGGCAAAATATGAAGTTTTAACTGTAGATTTGTCCTCCGAAAATGGTGGTTTCAAGTACAGCATTCTCTGTACTTCTTTGGATAATTTTGTTCAAAAAAATATCTGTGAAGGAAGTGCCTTTGCATGCTTAGCTCAAGAAGATCCCAACCATATCAAAATATAGTCTTTATCTCACTGCAGTCTTCAATCAGACTTTACCACTGATCTCAGCAGAAGCACCTGCAGCTTTATTTCTAGAAGTTTCCCACTTCTAGGAATGTTCCTGGTAGCAGCAACCACCAATGCCAAGTGTGCCAGCTGATTATTTATTTTCCTTGTAGCAAATGTGCTACATTCAAATTACTTTCATGGGGTGGGTGGGGTTTTAATCCTTGGTGGTTCTTAACTTTTCTATTTCCTCACTTACTACAAAAATTAGGATTTATTCCATATTCCTAGCATGTGCTAACTGTAGGTGATCTTTGCGCTAAAATACCTTCTGTATTTTACTTTCTTGATCGTATCCTTTCTCATTATTTTTAAACATACCAGCCACCTGGTCACCTGGATGTCTAAAAGGACTATTTTTGCTGACTTCTGATCCATAAAATCCGTTCTTATTTGAATCTTACTTTTGTATTCTTCCTCTTTGGCCATATAGAATGAGGAAGGTGGAATAAATTATTAATTTGGCACATTGTGCTTTAATTTTTGCAGCGGCTCTCTCAGTTGCCATGTTTGTCAGAGGCTAGTTGGAACACATTATTGCTGCTGGAAACTCTCTTTGTACTCAGCTAATTACACGTCATTGTAAATTATTTCATGGAATCAGGCTTGCAAATCAGAAGGATGACAACTGGAAACTCTGTCCTAGCAAGTTAAATCGCACCTAGATACCATGATGGGACCCAAACCAGATGATTATGATTCAAAGATAAAGAGTACTAGAATGTACTAATTAATTCTCCCAATTCAGGCCTGCTGCCACTACCGCCATCAAAAGCTGGAAATGTTCCAGCAAACATCATGCTTTTGTCATGCACTTGCTGCTGGATCACTGCAAGACTGTTGGGAGCCCTACAAGACCATGCTTCAGGCCTTCTCCCACCCCACCAGTGATATAGCCTCAGGTTGTTGTGGGTATTTTGTGTGTGTGTGTGCCTCAGATGGATCACCAGGGTAAGATCCCTACAAAATTGTGCCAGAATCCTACCAGATTCATTTCCACATTGTCGGGCCAGGCCAGTCAGAGTGAACCCAAGTTTTAGTAGTGACTCTCTCCTCTTTATGTTTAAGTCTGAAAAAGCAGTAACCCTTTGATTTGCTTATGGCCACTGAGTAGATCATGACACACATTCTGAGAAGCCTCACTGCAGTGGACATTGAAAAACCAGGAAGGATATGGTCTTGTTGCAGCATCCAATCTGGGCTGGTCTTTCGGACTTGTGCTGGAGCCCATTTTCAAGGAACTTCCGGGATGGACTTTAGCACAAGTGCAAAGTTTGCAAGACTAAACTTCTGGTCCCGGTGACCGGCCCAAATTGGATCCTGCAACGTTATCCTGGGACATGTATATTTGCCTTCATTTGATACTATCTTGTCATGTTGATTCAACAGGAGAAGAGTCAAAGTTGAGTCAGTTCACAGCTCTCGTACCCCATATCCACCAATTGTTTGTATTTGTTTAAATGAGAAAATGCATAGATTTATAAGTCATTAGGGGTACAAGAGAGTGACTTGGATAAATGATTAGTTTGGGACAAACTTTGCTTACACCCAAGCATAAGATCTATAAGACATCAGAGGTTTGTTACAGTAGTTATACATACTATTTTTGTGGCTTTGTTTTAAGTACCTAGTCATATAATACAAATGACTTTACTACCATAATAAATGATCAATATTCTCTGAACTCTGACCCAGTAGGACCCAGGACCCTCCCCCATCAGGCGCATTTACAAATGGGTGAAGTGTAAGTGTGAAAACTGGAGATGGATTTGATTTTCCTCCCATTCATCCATCTGCCAGCAGGCCTCAAAATGAAAAGGAACCGTATACAAATTGTTCTTTGTGGCTAAGACCGACTCAGTTCATCTGGAATCACACAAGCAACCTCTGCATGTTTGGAAAGTCCCACTGTTTTTAGTACGGGGATAAACACATTTTGGCTGTATTTCGTCACTGTGACTTGATCCACTGTTACATTTCCGAAAGAAACTTTAGATGCTTAATGTGATGTAAAGAATATAACTAATGTGGCTAGAAACTACAACCTTATTTGTAATCTGAACAGTGCTACGGCAAAGTCTGATGGTACATAAACTTTGCTAGTGGTTTCTCGCATGATTACTGCCAACATCCATATATCATGAAGCTAAACAATGCAGCTTCACGAAGTACATGTCCGCTATCTGTATGAAGAATTAAACCAGAGTCAGGCAACCTGATATACACGAATCCATTGTACCCCAAATATTTTACTTGGTAATTTTGAGGCTACTGAACTGTCTTTTATTTTCCTTAACAATGAAATAATTAATAAATACCCAGATTGTATAGTGCAAAGTAAAGCATTGTGGCCTAACCTCTTTTTTTTTTTTTAAACAAAATGTCTTTTGTGTTTCATGGATGTCTCAATTGGATGATCTAAGAGTTTCTCTGCAAAGCTTGATCAACAGGCTTCATGTGTCTAGACAGGCTCACCCACGGCAGTTACTTTTGTGAGTTGCTTGCCGTATACTCTTAAACTTCCAGCCTAAAAAAGTTCCCATTTTTCAGATTGGACTGCACTCTCTGAGGGAAAAAGTAAGTGATCTACTCAGTCTAGAGAGTACTAGATTGAGGAAGGTTGTCCTTGAGGTTATAATGTAATATAGAGCCAGTTTGGTCTAGTGGTTAAGACCCTGGACTAAAAAGTTGGAGACTATGAGTTCAGGATCTGCCTTAGGCATGAAAGCCAAATGAGTGACTTCAACCTAGTCACTTTGACTCAGCCCAGCCCACCTCAAAGGATTGTTGTTGGGAAAATAAGAGGAGGAAGGTGCATTGGATATGTTCACTGCCTTGAGTTATTTGTAAAAATAATAAAGGTGGAATAGAGCAATAGCACTTAAATGTATAGGCCATCCCATAGTGCTTCACAGCCCTCTCTGAGTGGTTTACAGAGTCTGCCTATTGCCCCCAACAATGTGTGTCTTCATTTTACCGACCTCGAAAGGATGGAAGGCTGAGTCAACCTTGAGCTGATCAGGATCGAACTCCTGGCAGAGGGCAGAGTTGGCCTGCAGTACTTCAGTCTAACCACTGTGCCACCAGGGTTAAAATATAAATGAATATCAAGCAGCAAGGTGCCAAATACAGATGTGTCCACTAGTGGCTTTTGACAAAAGCCCTTGTTCCTGCAGTCATCCTTGAGCGAATATTTACATTTTTCTAAGATCTTTCTAAGCAGTCCCAAAGTTACATTTCCATCTGTGGAAATAAGACAAATGAAGAAGAAAGCAGCAAAAAAAAAATTTCAATTTGTTGTCAAGTAAAATGCTGGAGGTGCCCATGTGTTTACCAAGAGTCAAGATGACTTAAGAGAGTCTGTTCTTTGTTTTATTTTTATATATTCATAAGGCTTTATTATATAGCACAAGGCTGCTATCAGATAATAATTGAATTAAATAAAAGAATAAAATAAAATTATGGAAATTTTTAATTACAATAGTGAAAGCAAATAAAAACTAAACTCACAGAATGAGAGATAGAATAAAAAGTGCAAAAAAGAAAAAGAAGGCAGGTAATGAAAAAGTAAATTAAAGAAATTACTTCCGATCTTCATCACAAGCATAAACAAGATAAATCATCAATTTTTCACTTAGTGTCAGCAAATAGTCTGTAAAGAGTGAGCAGAGCTTTATAAAATGTCTCATTTTAACCTTGGTCAAACAAACCAACTTTATATTCCCCCTTTTGCTTCTAACCATCTTCATTTTCAATTTATTCAGATGTTGACATAGAATTTGATTTCATTCCATTTTTCTCCATCCAAAAGATTTCTTGAAGACTTTAATATTTTGTAAATCCAATAAAAATCATTATCAAGTTTGTTCTCTTGCTTTCTTAACTATATTTCTACTTTAATTTTCAAAACTTTAATATGATTCTTTTATATATCCAGTAAAATCTTATTATCTGGATCATTTTCTTGGCTCATCTTTTGTGTTTTTGCTTTAGCTACCTTTTCTGTCTTATAATCCAAACTTCTAAAATTATCTAATGTTTCTGGTTCTAATACTTCTACATCAGGGGAAATTTGTTCCCATCCATCATTTCTTCATTAATATCTTTTTTAACAGTGTAGTCATAGAATCAGATACCATTGCTGATATTGTAGCTGCTAATTTGTGACCCCATTGTTCAAAAGTCTCATGGTAGGTTAACGAATGTCAGTGTTTTATGTCATTTTGTAAATCTACTTGCTAACCAAAAACAAAATGGAAGGTTGCCCTCCCCCCTCTTTTGCTTTTCTGCCTGGGATCTGTAGTCCCCTCAGATGTCCTATTTTTGACATCATAAAATCATCTCAAAATTTCACATGGACTTAGATAGCCAAAACATTTTCTTCCCATGAAAGTCTGTTTATTTACATAATTATTTCCAAAACTTTTGGTAAAAGTTTTAATATTCTAAATTTATCCAGATCCTTAACTCATTTATAACTTTCTTGGATCAAAATCCTGTTTAGCTTTTTGCCGTTTATATTTCTAGCTCTTCAAATTCTTAAGCTTGTAGTTATTTTTTTGTTTTTTTTGTTCAGGAATGAAGTTAAACTCACCAGGTGGCTTTTCAAGTTTGTTGTTCTGAAGCTCTAATAGCCTTAAGGTAATAAGGCAATTTCCAAACATTTAGTGAACCTTTTAAAAGGCTCTGCCACTAGTGAGATTGATGGCTGTTCCCTTCATTTCCTAACACTCAAGCCCATAGAAGACAACTGTCCTGTGGTCTCATGAGGAGCAGCCATCTGGAGCACATGTGGGTAATCTCTCTTCCTCTCCTTATCTGAGGAAGTTCTGGAGAACTCAGCACTTTCTTGGTCTTTTCCACAGTGGCCTCTGCTCTCTCAGGGATGGCTAATTCACCATGCTTCTCCATAAGTTTCTTCGACAAGAATATATCTTCATATTCCTGCTGGAGGCTATTTCGGCGCTGTATAGCTTTTAAAATTCTGTGTCAGCCTTGCCAGGACAATACAGAATTTCAGCCTCATTTCTTGTAAGCTACTATTATCATTACCATCAAAAACCTTTGGGTCTCAAATGGGGAGGTAGATCCTGCGTAGCTCTAATGAAGAAAAAAACAGCAACAAGAAACACGTCCAGTTGAATAATCCTCCTCCCATGTTTCATCTCCTGCAGTGAAAGCTATTTACCTGGCTCTGAGCAGGCAAAGAAAACCATAGGATTGGAAAAGAAGGTCAGCGGATTTAATTTAAGCGGTTAAAACTGAACATTCTATTTGTTTGGAGGTGTTTTTTTTGCAGTTCTTTCTGGGGGAAAAAATCTTTTTTCTCCCTGCAAATCCAGCATTCTCCGCACGTAGCTTTAATCAAGTGTTTTCAACTTTTTCACTAAAGGCAAGTTCCTAGGCAACACAAACTTCGCTTGTTCAAAATCAAAAGTCACAGTAATATAGGAACTTCAATTTAAATCTTTTATTATTTCAGACTCTCTATTTCCCAGGACTGCCACATTAATTTACCTGTGCAGAGTAATTTCAGCTACATCTTAATTCAGCAGCTTAAATCACACATGCCTCCACAGCCACGTAGATGCCATGCAGCTTACAAAAATGCAAGTGAAGTGTTTTACATTTCTTTGCAAGGATTGTTATAATAATTGATAGCTGCATTTTTTTAAAATTAAAGTTTCGTTCCAGAGCCAGAGTTCACTATTGTGAAGTCAACTTGCTCCTACAATGTGTTTGGGTTTTTGGTTTTGGTTTTGGCATTGATGGCTGTTAAAAATGGAGGCATTCTTTGGAGAATGGGTGCTACTAACCCACATATTTAAATAGACACTTTGCAAAAATGACAGTTGATGCTGAATCACTCTACAAGTAGTTCTCGACGGGCGACCACAATTGAGGCCAAAATTTCTGTTGCTGAGACAATTAAATGAGCCTTACCCCACTTTATGACTTTTCTTGCCACAGTTAAGTGAATCGCTGCAGTTGTTAAGTTAGTAACACAGTTGTTAAGTGACTCTGGCTTTCCCATTGACTTTGCTCATCAGAGGTCGCAATGATCACATGACCTTGGGACACAGCAACCCTCATCAATATGAACCAACGGCCAAGCATACAAATTCTGATCTGGTGACCTGGAGATGCTGCAATGATCTGAAGTATGGGGAAACGGTGATAAAGAACTTGTTTCAGTGCCATTGTCACTTCAAACGATCACTCAATGAATGGTTGTAAGTTGGGGACTAGCCGTATATACCTTAGTTAAGGAAAATGTTCACCTAAGTCATATTGGTTATAAAAATAACTTGATCTATCATTGCCAACCTATGATGCAGATTATTTGTGTTAGCTCCTTTTTAATTCAGATGCATGGCACATATATAAAATTCATCTTTGAAATGCTTTCAAGTATAAAGCAGGTCGAATAATACTGTGGATCTAACAGAGGTAGTCCTCATTTAGCGAGTGCCTTGTTTAGCAATTGTTGGTGGTTAAAAAAGTAATTTTGTGATCACGCCTCACATTTTAATTTCTGCAAAGCAAAGGAAATCTGAAGTATATTGAATAACCAAATTGCGGGTCCTAATTGTAGTTGCTAAATGAGGACTAACTGTAGAACTTGGTTTTGTTTTCAGGAAAGAAAGAATTGAAGTTTTAAGACTGGGGTGCAACTTACTTGAAAGTTAAAAATAAAATTGGTAGCTTTCAGTTAATAAGTTTCACAGATCAGAATGATTGTGGTATTCCTAGGTCACCTTTTCGGAGCTTCACCTCCTGCCAAAGGTATTAACACAGTTAAACTGTCCAAAATTCCTCCCCCTCCCAAAGACATTTATAGCATGATGACACTAGAACATGAATAAACCCAGAACATACATACAAGCTATAATTGACATTATAGTGCTCCTTCCACATGCTGATTTAATTTGCATTATCATTTGCAACTTCACAGATACAAAAGGGTTCGTGTAGGTGGCAAAAGCCCTAAACTATACCTTATGTTACGAACTTTATTTTATGCTGTATTCCTTCTGTATTTATATTTTCGGTATTTATGATGAATGATCTGTAATTTGATGTATTTAATGTGGCTTATTCTGCAATGTATATATTAAAAATAAGCATTTATAAGTCTTAAAATTAGGTTATTTTTTTTTCTTAGTGGCATTCGTACCATGCTGTATTTTTATTATATATTGTACAATATATATATTTATTGTCCATTTGTTTGCAACAAAGTAAATCAGGTTTCTACGTTACATCAGCTATGTCTCTTTTTGTACTAGAAGGGCGCTATAAGCTTTATCTGAATTTAAATTATTAATGTGTTTTTGAGGATGGAAAACTAATTAGCGTTCATCCAGATAATAGAGCCTTGAAATCTAAAAAATGTTTTTTATCCTGACTGGAGTAGTCTCCTTTGCAAAGCTGTAAAACCATGAAAGGAAAAAAGGTAGTTGGACATTGTGTGATGTATTTTTTTTCATTAGACTGCATATAGTCTACCAATTAGTTTTAAATTTGTAACGCAAGCATGCCTATTCAGGATTTCTTACATATACAACCTAAGTTATTTTGGTTCTGGTAAGTATTCTACTCTTAAATATCACCTACACAAGATGTCCATCGTTGGACAAATCAGTGGCTGAGTAGGCCATACTGCTAGCAAGAAAGTCACAACTATTGTGGAATCATAGAAGATAAGAACAGGAACCAATTTCGTTGTATTTAAGTACAATGACAATAAAGATTGTACTTACACTTAGAGTACCTCACCTCCATCCCAACCTGCCCAATGCAGACATCTGCTACTATAACTTCCCTGAAAAATGACCATATCCAACAAAGGAGTTCACAACCAGCCATTCTGTTCCATTGTTGAATAGCTCTTAGCCATTCAGAAATGTTTCCTGAAGTCCCCCTGAAATCAATTTTCTTGTAATTTAATTTTCTATCATTTCATGACACACACACCCTCCCGAACAACTCTGAACTCCCATGAAAAGAAATGGAACAAACTGGGGGTATTTTCTTTCAGAAAAGTCATGTGAAGCCGACCATCTGCAAGGAATGGAAGACGGGCAAATGAGAACACCACTTGCAAGATGATGGAATTCCATCCTCATGTATGTGTCCCTTTTGCATCTTTGAGGTTTGCTGGACCAAGGAAAGATTGGATAGCAATCTCAAACACCTTGTCTCTCCAGGGGATAGGACATGGAATGATAGATTTAAATTTCAGGAAGCAATTAAAATGGGGAAATCACTTTTCTAACTATGATCAGTTTCCAAACTGTTATACCCTATTCCCCCCTATTCCACACTATTCTATCATATTCCTCTCTATTCCTTAACAGTGGAAGCAATTCACCATTGCTGAAAACGTTGAAGCCAAGGCTAGGCAACCATCTGTGTAGGATCCTTTAATTTGAAATCTTGTGGTAAATAGGAATTTGGACTCAGTGGTCCAAATGCTCCTTTCCAACTCTGATTTTGGGACTCCTGCTTATCCTTAATGTGGGGTGGCGTGAATCCCTTCTTTAAAATTAACTAAATACAGCTAATTTTTTTTCTGTCATATTAAAACTTAGTTCATTGTTAACTTCTGGATGAATCAGGGAGCAGTTTCCCTTACCATATGGGAAAAGAGTGACATTTAAAAAACGATTATAATAAGAAAGCATTCAATTACATGACCTAAAATCAGTGGTGGGTTGCAGACGGTACGCCCCAGGCGTACCGGAGTTTGCATGGAGCACCGGGTACCCGCCCGCCCACGCTCCTTACCTGTCTTTAAACCCTTCAGCACTTCCGTAAATGCGCATGGCGCATGCACAATGCTCCGCCGAGCAGCTGGAGCGTTGTGGAGGCGTCGCTGGATGGTAAGATGCATGCACATGTTGCACGTGTGCTGCACGCAATACACGTGTTCATGTGGAGGGCCCCGTTGCAACTGTGCCAGTTGCAACGGGAACCGGAACCCACCACTGCCTCAAATGTACTATTTCTAAAATCCATTCTTCAAAGTGAGGAAAAAATATCCAAGGTGATGGCTGAAAACCACCCAATGGATGGTGGGAAATAAGATGAAATTAAAGGACTAACAGATAAGTTCAACAGTCCATGATTATTTTTTACTTCAAGAAGTATCAAACTACTAATGGGTTGGCACAGGAGACAAATCAAAATAAGGGAATTCCTCTAAACCTCGTGAGTCTGCAAGGATCAACTATCACACTCTTATTTTCTTCCACTGACAGAAAATGCCCTATCTCTACCTATCTCTACCTCTGAAGTGCTTTGTAAATTGCCCTAGTGTCGCAGAACCTCCAATTTCATGGTTTCGAAGCAGCTTCTTGCTTGGATTTTTGAACCTTTGATGGATGTGATGCAATCAAAACTCGTTCAATCCTTTGAAGTTTCACACATGGACGGTTGCTTTTCCCTCATCTCGTCTCCCTCTTTCTTCCCACTCCACATTACTCTTCTTCATTTTCTACCATCGTGCTCCAAAAGACTCCCCATTATTCAGTTGAAGAGGACACAAAAATGGTACTTGGCCAGTGACTGACTGCCTTAAACTAACATATTCCAGCGTAGTCTGAGAAACTAAAAAAGGCTCCTTGCTTCTCTTTTTCACAAAATTATTTGGGGAGAAGCTGGGGGGAATGGTGCTTTATCCCTGCACGACCTTTTTGCATAGAGGTAGTGGCTTAGAGGCTAAGATGCTAATCTTGTCGATCAGAAAGTCGGCAGTTCAGGGGTTTGAATCCCTAGCGCCACATAACGGAGTGAGCTCCTGTTATTTGTCCCAGCTTCTGCCAATCTAGCAGTTCAAAAGAACGTAAAAAAAATAGGAACCACCTTTGGTGGGAAGGTAACAGCACTCTGTGCACCTTCGGTGCTTAGTCCTGCCAGCCACATGACCACAGAGACGTCTTCGGACAGCGCTGGCTCTTCAGTTTTGAAACAGAGATAAGCACTGCCTCCTAGAGCCAGAAACGACTAGCACGGATGTGCACAGAAACCTTTACCTTTTAAGTAGAACTAGTTATATTTATTTTATTTTTTTACGCCTTTTTTACACCTGCAATTTTAGGACTCTGAAGGAGTTTTATTATGAAGCCATGTTATAAACAGGAAGCCTGTGTGATTTCATTCAGGCATCCCAGAAACATGACTTGGAAATTTGAGTAGAAACTGCAGTACTTACACCTAAATGCTCAGGCTAAGCCTCAGTGGCAATATGTCTTTGGCCAGTTATTTTCCACTTTATCTTGTTCAAACTCTGGTCCCACACTTCCATCAAGAAAGATAACTATCATTCCGATTTCACAAAAGGGGGAAACTGTTTTTGCATCGATATAAACATCAGACCCTAATCAGAATTCTATTATGCAACATGCATAGATTAGAAGCCGTGGACAGACACTGCTGGAAATAATTTTGCAACAGCATCCTCTACTGGCTAATTAATTGAGTAAACATTTAGAATAACTCTTCTTTTTAAAAAGAAAGCAATAATATTGCTAAGCAGATGCTTAATACTGAATAAGTTGAAAACTTTGATGCTGTCTTCCAAGAACTGGTTTATAAATTATCCTGTAACCACTGGTTTTCTTGCAAGTTGATTTAATCTGAATAGTACTAAAATAAAAGTTTGTGGATGAGAAACGATAGTGAACAAAATGTTATATTTAACATTTAATAAGCACTACGTCTGATATGCTTTTCTCCAAATTATGCAAAGGAAAGGAACATACAACTGCTAAGAGTTCTTCCCTTTGGTGAATTAGACATACTGTTCTATTTGAATTAAAGAAAATGCTTTTATTGAATACAGAATAACTTTCCATTTGTTCAGACCACATGGAAAGTCAGCCCATTTCTATTTCTGGGTGCTAAAAAATGTGTCATGTTCAGGATAATTTTAAAAACTGGTTCCCCAACTTCTGGGCTGTGGACTGGTAACGGTTCGTGGCTTGGGAACCGTACCAAACAAGCAAAGCTTTATTTGCACATGAGCCAGAAAGGTTTGGGGCTCTGCTTCAGAAGGGTCTCCCCACTCACCATTGAACTATTATACTCGGGAAATCAAGGAACTGTAATCCCAACCCATTTAAAATTTAACAAGTTGGGAAAACTCTCTTAGAACTCAGCATGCAACAATAAATTGCTGCATGGCAAATTTAGGTAACCAGAAACACAGGTTTATCCAAGGCCTAGTCTTGATCCATCAAATTTGACTAGTGCCATCCTATCTCTAAAGGGACATGGTGGCTCAATGGGTAAGACACTGAGTTTGTCGATCAGAAAGGTCGGCAGTTTGGCTGTTCGAATCCCTAGTGCCATGTAACGGATTGAGCTCCTGTTACTTGTCCCAGCTTCTGCCAACCTAGCAGTTCGAAAGCATGTAAAAATGCAAGTAGAAAAATAGGAACCACTTTTGGTGGGAAGGTAACAATGTTCTGTGTGCCTTTGGTGTTTAGTCATGTCAACCACATGACGACGGAGACGTCTTCGGACAGCGCTGGCTCTTCAGCTTTAAAACAGAGATGAGCAGTGCTCCCTAGAGTCAGGAATGACTAGCACATATGTGAGGGGAACCTTTACCTTTACCCTCGTTCTAATTATCCCTTCCAGTGTAAAATTATTGAGGAAGTGGCATGGTTGCTAGTGGAGAGGATTCTGGAGAATAGAAATTATCTGGACCAGTCTTTCTCAATCTTTTATCCCGCAGGTAACCCTAATCCTTGAAATAATTTCAGATCTCAAGGAACCCCTGCATCAATTAAAAAAAATATCTCACAATTCACTTCTTTCCTACACCATCCACTTACATTTGTTTTCCTCTTTGCCATCATGTCTGACTTTCGGAGACTGCCTTGGCATGTCCCTGCAATTTTACTTGGCAAGAGAAGTACTTCAGAAGGGATTTGCCATTACCTCCTTCTGAGGCCTGAGAGAAAGTGACTGGTCCAAGACTACCCAGCCAGCTGTCTTTGCACTTGACAAGAATAGAATCACAATCTCTTGGTTTCTAACCTAATGCTTTAACCACAGGACATGGATCAGAAATTGTTTGCTCTAATAAGTGGCCTGTGATAGGATTTGATTGAGGGCACCATACTAGTCTTCCTGGAATAGAAAAACAAGTCTTGCAACCTTGAAGTCCACTTGTATACATAGCTCTTGCTTGAACTGTGGATGGAGACAGCAGACAGGAGGGCTAGAACTTGGCGTTCTGACAGTGGTACTCATCACCTTGTCATCACTAGGTTAGAACACGGTAGTTTAGTCTACATGGCACTTGCCTTGAAGACCACCTAGAACATTCAGGTGGTATAGAATGCAGCATTCTTAATGATCCATTGTGATAATGCCTAATTATACATCTCTACTGCAGAAGCAGTATCACTTACCTGTAGGGTTCTGAGTATAATTCAAAGTGATGTACAGTTCTTATGAAGCCCTATATAGTTCAAGGCTTGGCTACTTTAATGATTGCCCAATAATTTCTCCCTATCCTACCCAAACAACTAAGCTGCTCCTATTAAGGGTTCCAGGACATATAAAAGGGAGCCTGACAGAAAACATATTCTCCTCCTCTGGAAGAGTTTCTGCCGGAGGCAAGGTTGGTCTCCATTTTAATTGGCCTTCAGGAAGCAGGTAAAAACTTTTTTTAAAAACATCTCAACCTTTGAGAAGCAATTATAAAGAGCTGGTGTACTCAGTAAAAGTTAGCTTACCACCTTTGGTACAGAACTGGAAAATCTGATTTATTGCATTTATTGTATTCATATATTTAGTATTGTGTTTTAATTCCTATTCAGCTTTCGGGAGGCGCCTGTTCTTTGTCTTAGTATGCAGTGAAAATATTCAACTACATCTAAATTTACCTTGCAGAACATTTGCTTAGAATTGGTCTCAGCACTAGATGCCACAGGTTGTTAAATGTTTTGCCATTAGTTTTTGTTACGCTCTTGAGCACTACATTTTTGTTATGCCTTGAGCACTACATTGTTTCCAATATTTGGGGATGCGCAGATTAAAGATACAAGAAACCACAATTCCAAAGTCAGCTGACGTTAAAATTGTTTTTATTATTGTTATAAAACAGAATTAAAGAAGCACAATATATTACACAGAAGTGAAGACTGTTAGGAGTACAAAACAAGAATTAACACCCTAACCTGGAGCTAAATTCACATTTAGACAGATACAAAACCACCGAGTAGGCAGGATCAGAAGAACAAGTGTGTTCTGGTTCTTGTGATAAAAATGCCACAATGAAATACTATGAAGGCTAATGATAGCCTCCGTTTATGGATTTGGTTGAAAAATTCTGGAACTTCAAATGTGGAAGAAGAGAAAATAGTAGTTAATTTTCTGACTTAAACATTGCAACAAACAGGAAGGAAAGCTGTATAAATAGAAAACCATAAAACACACTTTTAAATAAGAACAGGGTTCTCCTTTACGCCTGTCAAACCACAAAATATATTTCCGTAAACCGCATCTCAACAGTAAACTTCTTTACTGTACTTGCAGACTTGCAATAAACACTTTTTCTTGAAATATGCATGTATCTATTTTAAAAAATATAATTAAAAACCTTTTTATCTTCTAAAACTGCAAATATAACAGTGTTTTGGCTGAAATACAAACACATTATCTGCTTTCACGCAAACACAAGGTTGGCAAAAACCAGCCATGAATCTGGTTATTTCATTTCCATAGTGAGCATCTGTGACTCATCCTGGACAACTGCTACGGCAATGAGAGTGGCAGACATAAAGCTGCAGTTCTTGGGGAAAGTGTTCCTTGAGGAGCATACATGGGACAGGGGCAAACTTAAAGTTTATCCTTTTTTTTAGTACACTTTTGATATCAGTCACAAACAGGTTTTTTTTAAAATTTTGGTATAACTCATTTTAATGATGTTTTCTCAGCAATTTGCCCCTCACAATATAGCAGAACAAATTGAGCAGCTGCATATGTTACAACCTGCAAAATTTAGCTATATTTTTTTGCATGTTGAATTAACTGTGTCTTGTGCAGCTCAATTAAAATAAAAAGTGCTCCGTCCTTCTGATGAAAGAAGCTTTTTGACTTGCAATGTTCTTATATTAGCCCTTTATCACATAAAGTTCACATTTGATACAACAAGAGAAGTAAAGAGGTAGGAATAGAAACTGCAAATACAGATACCTAATTTGTTCATATACATAATACAAAAAGAATGCATTTGTATATCATTATCAAAACTGGTAATGTATCATTTCAAAAGAAGTGCCAGACCCTTTTTCTTCAGCAATGCAAGCTTTTTATAACCGGTTTTAGAATCTTAAAGAAATGAACGTAAGTAACCCTTACAAACATAGAGAACAAAGACACAGTGAAATGGCAACAGAGAAGTTCAGAGCTTGTTTCATTCTCACACTCCAAAAATAACTTAATCTTTTCAGAAGTAATGTTTTAAACAAATATATCATGGATTACAGTCATGCTAAATAGTTAAAGTAACTAACAGGAACAAGGAAATGATCACAGTTTAAAATTATAAACAACTTCTATTAGGCACTCTTTGTTCTACTATTACATAAAAAATATTTTAACCTTCATTGACAATTTTGTTTAGTTACTTTGCCATGTAAAATATTTGACAGACATATAGATCGTCAAACATAAGAAATTACATCCTAAAGATGTCTACTGAAAATGTAATTTTCAGTATTCTGTAAACATATTAAACAGTTAAGAAACTAATGTGTTCTTCAGATTTATGCCAGGGGGCGGCGGCTTAGAAATGTAAGTTAAATCAGTTAAATCTTGAAAGAACTACTGCAATTCTAATTTGTTGATTTCATTATCACTTTCAGTACCTAATTTTGATGGCCAAAAATCCATTTCTGAAATAAGTCTGAGGGATTACATGATTCCATACTTGGATGTTCTCTGCTTCCCGTAAGGCACATATTGGATGCTGCATTGTACAACAACTGATCCTAAAATATATAAAAAAATATCAATTTTAATCTACTTTCTCTAAAGAGATTAAAGAAGCATGTATGGCTTATCACCACACTTCACTTTTATATCATGTAACTAGAAATGTGAACGTTATTGTTATACCTGTACAGGTAGTCCTCGGCTTATGACCATTAGTTCAGCGACTGACTGAAGTCACAGTGGTAGTGAACCAAGGGACTGGTCCCCAAAGTTATACCCATTGCACTACCCTCTGCTCATGTGATCAAAATTCGGGCTTTTGGTAGCTCACCTGCACTTACAACTGCCCCATCTATAGTCCCTGCCCCCCCCTGCCCAGCTGACATTCATTGACTTCTTGCTCTGGCTGCTGACCAAGCATACTCCCGCTGCTGACTGCACACTTACCCAGGTTGTGGATGGCAATTTCTTCATGTGAGCTGGGCAGGGGTGGGTTGCTAACCGGTTTACTACTGGTTTGCTCATGCGCAACGCATCCAGGCGGGTGGGCGGAGCCTCCTGCTGCCACCACTACCAGTTCAGCCGAACTGGACCAAACTGGCAGCAATCCACCTCTAGACCTGGGAAGATGGCCTCATGTGCCCAGCAGCTGCCTTGTAAAAGGTCAGCTGGGCATGCCATGTCATAAGGAGGAGCAAGAAGACAGTGAATATCAGCTGAGGTAGTAGAGCATGGGGTGGACAGGGGCCTCAGAGCGCAGGGGAGATTGTGGCTGGACTGGGGCAGCTGCAACTTCCTGGGATGACAAGAAGCCCCTTTGTGCTGAACTGCTGATCCAGACTGCGGCTGGGCTTTGTGCTGTGGTTCAGGGGCTTCTTGCAGCCCCAGACCTTTGACAGACCAAGAAGCTCATTTCAGTGCACTGCTGGGATACGGCTGCTGAGGCCTCCAGAGACAGCAGGTGTGGCCCTGAACTACACCGTATTCTTTCCATATCCTACATGGGATAGCACACATACACTCTCTTTCCCTGGCTTCTTTGAACAAGCACCACACTGCAGCAACACCCCACTCATGTGCAACTTGCACACCAGGCTCCCCAGGGCAACTCCACCCCATTCCACCCCCCCAAAGCTTCCACATCTGTGAATCCCTCTGCTTCTCGCTTAATGTCCTGAGCATCTGGAGTTATGACAGCAACAGGACCACTGTCGCTACGTAATGCAATGAAGTCACATGATGTCAGGCTTACTACCACAATGGAAATTCATTCCCAACAGGGATCATAAATTGAGGGCTATCTGTAAATGTGCTTCCTATATTCTCTCTGCTCAAGATTTTGTAGCCTTAGTGCTTGTTTGAGTGCCAAAGAACCACCAAGATTGACAATTATAAATACTTTCAGACTCTGAGAACCAGTCTGGTTTAGTGGTTAAGGTGACAGGCTAGAAACCCGGAGACCGTGGATTCTAGTTCTGTCTTAGGCACAAAGACATCTGGCTGATCTTAGGCCAGTCAATCTCTCTCTGCTTTGGAAAAAAAAAATCTTCTGAAAATGTTGCCAAGAAAACTGCAGGCATTAGTCCAGGCAGCTGTCAAGAGTCAATATTCATTAAAAGGCATTCTCCACACACATACTCTAATACTGAAAGCAATTTAAACACTTATTCATGTGATTTAAAGAAATTCAGTGTGGGTAACAGTGTATATATTTGAAATAAAATGTGGCCTTAAAATTTAAGGAAGCTACTAAAATATCTAAAAATACTTAAAAATGTATACCTAAAATATCTTTAAAAATTGAATTTAAAATATTGTCTGTAACAACCTGCCAAAAAGGGAATGGGACTTAAAAGACTTCACATATTTCGGAATGAAAATAGTATTTCTCTGTGCCTGTTTTGTTTAAGACAATGAAAACAGTTGCCATTATGAAATTTAAATGAAATGCTATGATGAAAATATTCAAGATATATTTGGGCAAACTACAGCCGCATACAGTCCCAGGAGCTTCCATGCAATCTGAGCAACCTTTCATTGGATCACTGCCTAGCTTTTTTTGGAAACAGCTGAAGAGTAGACCAACTGGTAGAACTCTTGGCTTGGACAAAGTTGGAGAGAAAATGATGAGTACATGAGCAAGAAGAAAAGATGCAATATGGTTGTGTGAGTTTTTGCTTACAAGAAAGTTGTGGATGTGAACCTTGAGGGAAAGAAGGATGCCCACCTCTGTAATCTTTTGTGTCTGATGGCAGGAGGCATGCTAAAGTAAGCCTGCACTATTTGATCTTTACTTAAATCATCTCTATCATTTTGGGACAGCCACCTTGAGGTGGCTAGTTTTGCAAGTTTTGCATTAAATAAATGTATTTTGTAGGGAAAAAAATACCTTTCGAAGCTCCCATTTCTCTTCTTCAGGAGTCTTGCTCATCTTTCCTTTGAAACCGCACTCATTAAGTTGTATTACTCCTTGAGAACTATGTAGGCATAGCTCCTTCTGAATATTGTGTCTAATTTCATGGTGTGCAGTGTACTCAAAATACTGTATAAACAAATGTTAACCATCACTCAAAAGAATAAGGATACAAATTCATTGCTCTAATTTCCAAAGAAACGTTAATCAAATTCCAAAATTGCATTTTGCAGGTTGGGTATTTATGTCACCAAAGAGTAATGATTCATAGAAAGGATAACTGCCTAAGTAACATAATCCAGCCTTTCTCAACATTTTCCCCTGAAAACTTCAAAATTCACTTCTAACTTATATAATCCATGCTTCACAACATTTATAACAAAAAAGTGGTAAACTGGCAGCTGAGTTGCTGCCTGTAAAAATTCTCATCACTGTAAGCACTAGAACTGAGTGGTGTGGTGTTTAAAAATATATCATGTAATATTTTTCAATCTTGTGGCACCCCAGTTGAGAAAGGCTGGCATCCTTTACATTAAAAAGATTATGTTAATACTAAAATATAATTTCCTTCAAGATGCACAAAGCAGAGAACTATGGAGAAGTTTGTATGTACCAATGGCAAATTCCCAAGAAACTAATCGGTAGAGAATAGAATTAGCCTGAAAGTCAGTGGAATATCTAATGATTCTATAATTAACAACTTTTAAAAATGATAAACTCTAGCAATTTCAGAAGGAAAGCTAAGATTTATTTATTGCTACTGAATTTTGGAAAAAGGAGGACTTAGTTTTGCCCAAACCATACTGAAAGTATCAATTAATAGCAAAGCGAGAAGAGTTTTTCTTTTGCTTTGATATTTAGCAAATGTTTTAATAGAATAATAAGGAACATTCTAATCAATGTTCCAGTAGTGGAACACTTCTTTCATTAGTGCAGCATATTGACACATGAATTTTAACATATTGTACTGCTCTTCAGCTTTTAACAAAAGCTGGCTTTGTGTCCAGGAATGCTCATTAGATATTCACCCATCTAGAAATGCAGAATAGTAGGTGGTTTTTACTACAAGGAAGAGCTCTCTGACCTCCCAGCATGAGGTTTTAAGTCTGACAGGACAGATGACTCGGGTCTGGTTGCTCAATCACACAGTGGCTCTCTCCTTGACAGCAAAAACTTCTAGAGGAAAGGGGGAAAAAAGCAGGGAAGGAAGAGTCAAGGTTATCAAGTTGACAACACAGGAAAGAGAGAATAGACAAAAGGCCAAAGAGCTGAAGCAGAGACAGAAGCATCAAAGGAACTAGTGTAACATGATCAAAAAGAAATTTTAAAAAATCAGAATCAAAGCTATTAGGTCAGTTATTAGAAGATATACATTGGCTCTGAAACTGCTCTGACTTTGGCAGCTGAGGGGAGTAGTATGCTATACTAGACCAAGCTACCTTCTCCCAATACTTTATATCTATCCAATTCAGTCTAGTAAACTGGGAACGCTGCGGGTCCCATCAGTCAAGGAATGACAGGACCAGGAGATCTGCCTTCTCAGCAGAAGCCCCTGCCCTTTGGAGCATTCTCCCTTTGGAGCTCAGGATGGCCCTCAGCCTTTTAGTCTTTTGTAAAGCTTTAAAGATATGGCTATGTGCCTGAGATAAAGATCCTGAAAGTATTAGTGGCCTTGTTATCTGGTTGCAGTGTTAATTGTTACCTAATTATGAAGAGAACTTCCAGCTGCTTATATGTATAATTTACAACTGTTTTAATGTTTTAATTATTGTGATATTGTTTGCCGCCCAGAGTCAAATGGTTTGAAATGTCAATTACAGAAATTGAATAAATAAATATTGTATATGTCTGAAGGTGTGTCTATATGTGTATGCCTTGCTACCATTTTTTGGACAGGTGCAACACACAATCTCCTAGTCAACAAAAGATTGCCACTTATCATTTTGATTTCTTCTGGCATGACATAATATTATTACAAAATGATGCATTGTTAGTTCATAAAAGTATTCTGTGGGAAGCTAAAGGTGTCCAGAACTCCCCAGGTGATAAATTCCCTCGACTTCTTTGCTAGTCAAGAAAGAAATGAGAGCTCCCCATACATTTCAGTGTTAACGGCTTCAGCAATAGCTGTAAAAGAAAAGACCTGGACAACGCTTTGTTCCTATATGTATAATTTGTATTAAAAAAATAAAACATTTTGAATTAAAAAAAGCAATAGCCATTTAAAAAATCTACAACGGAATCTTGACATGTTTGTTATCTAAACATTTTAAAAGCATTATTGTATTATTTAATTACAATATCTAAATAATGGTTTACCCATGGTTAAGTACTGTAGTTCAACTAACCTAATTTTCTGGTTCACACTGAATCAGAAACTAACCATGTGACCTGGAGTCAATGCAATACATTGCACTAAAGATGTAGATGCTGACTTGGTAAGGGATGCAAATATGCTTTGTGTAAAATGTAAAATGAAATTGTATAACATTAAACATATAAAGTAATTTGACAATAATTCCCTATCCCTAAGGAATTGGGTGTTGGTACTTACCTGATACGCTCATTCTCACTGCAGGTGGAGACAGCAGTCACGTAGGGTTAACTCTGTACAGTAACCAATAGGGCTGAGTCTACAGATTAAAAACTATCCTCCTTGCTGCTCTTCCCCAGCTTTAGACGAAGAAAACTGTAGACTGAAGTGTAGGTGATATGGAGGAGTAGAATAAAGGAAAACCAGACAACAGAAAGAAAAGGCAGACCTAACCCCATTAAGGTTGAAACCAGACTGGAACAGAGTGGGGGTTCCAACTCTGCTATTGTATTGTATTATTGTATTGTATTGTATTATTGTATTGTATTGTATTGTATTGTATTATTGTATTATTGTATTGTGTCGTGTCGTGTCATGTCTTGTCGTGTTGTGTATTGTATTGTATTATACTGTATTATACTATATTATATTATATTGTTTGTCGTGCATTGGCTTGCCAATTTTTTAACCATAGTAATCACCTGGAGGTGACTGTGGAAGCAATAGCTTTTGAAGCAAAGCGAGCTGCGTCAAGCGCAGCATCAGCTGAAAACTCGAGAGCTGCTTTTAGTTTGTTTAAATCCCTGTGGGCCCTAGTGTCCTTATTTGGAATCCTGCTCTGAAGTTGTTTTAGCTGAAGAAGAGCAGATCTGCTAAAAAATGAGGCAGAAGTAGAAGCCCTGATAGACCAGGCAGAGGCCTGATAACCTTTGACAAGCATTTGTTCTAAACGCTTGTCTTCAGGTTTAAGCGAATCCTCTGGAGCATTGGCAGCTGCATTAGGACCTATATTAAAATTAGACCTACTACCGGTAGGTCGATGGCTGGAAGGTCGAGAGCCTTAACTAAGGCAGGCCCTACATTATACAAGTGCTTATCAAGTGAATTAGGAAGAGGACCGGTGCCAGGAGAGGCCCATTGCCTTTGCACCACGTTCATAAAAATTCTAGGGGAAGGAACCACCTCCTTCTCAACGGTGGGTTCTAGGAAAAGAGGATCCTCAGAATTGCCCGTTTCTGGGGCCGCAGGCTTAGTAGCCGGGATAGGCTTAAAGCCAGCAATCCTTTTAGCCTTAAACAACAAGGATCAGAAAAGATCCGGTTTAAACAACCCCACAAAGGCTGGTTGGTCAGGGCCCAGCTCCTCATCCTCAGAGAGATCAGACTCTCTGGGAGGCTGCTCATCCTCATCTCCTGCCATAGAAGACCTAGAAGCTGAATGATCAGCAGTATTTTTATCAGAAGAATGTTTCTTTTTACTCTTGGATTTAGATCTCTCCGATCTAGATCTAGAACTGTGGCCAGAGAATTGCTTACGTTTGAGACCCACAGCTATATATTTTTTAATTGCTGAAGAGATAATAGCAGCTACATCAGGGGTAATAGTAGGAGTAGTAGCAGGGGTTGGTTTAAACCCCAAGAACCCCGGGGGAAGAGGAGACCTGATCTGCCACAGGAGAAGGGCCTGCATCCTCTAAGGAGTCATCCTCACTTTGAGTGGAATCAAAAACCCCTGTACCATCTCCTATCTGGGAAGAAGAACCAGGTTCAGAAAGAGAAACCTCGGAATCAGAAGAAAGACCCACAGGAGGGGGGCTATCATGAGTGACAGGGATCACCTGGAATGGATGAGGACTTTGTCTGCCACCTTGCTTGTCAGAAGAGGCACTGCGATCTGCAGACCTAGAATGGGATTGGCCCCCTTTTTTGGCTGACTTATGAGCCTTTGCTGGAGGTTCCTCAGTAGCTCCAGTAGTCACTGCTCTACTTTTGGAAGATTTAGCAGAGAAAGGACCAGCCACAGGGCTATCTGGTGGAGAGGCCCGAGGAGAGGCCACTGCCTTCTCTCCTGCATTAGAAGCCATAATCAAGGTAAAGGAAACAGCCACCCTCAAGGTTAACGCTGTCAGGGAGCCCTGTTACTGACTGTTGGCTTCAAAATGGCGCCGGCTGCTGTTCGTGCCAAAATAAACTGCTACACTTTTTTTCCCTTGCCTCAAAATGGCGTCCGTCCTCTTCTATCTCTTTCTGACTGCTCCCGGCTGGTCTGAGGGCTTCGAAAACACTGCACAGTGGTTCAGACAGAGGCCCCAGGGTTACCACCGTTGGGCACGCCAACAGGGCACTCACAAGCCGCCCGGAATCCTCAGGGAACGCCCGCGCCTCTCCGCTGATTGGGAGCCTCCGCAGCTCATTACGGCAGAAAAAAAGCATCCGACGTTCGGAAAGGCTTTTAAGCAGCCACGTGGTGGTCCCACGGTGTGGGGCAAAGCGCCAGACTATTTGAATCACTCCCCTCTGCCTGGAAGATCTTATTGATGGCAGAGTATAAAGTTTAAATTTAATTTAGAATTTCCAATTAATAAAGATGAATTTTTGAAGAGAGAGAAGTCATCTACACGTCCAGCCCAAAACTGACTGGGTCTAAAGCTGGGGAAGAGCAGCAAGGAGGATGGCTTTTAATCTGTAGACTCAGATCTATTGGTTACTGGACAGAGTTAATCCTATGTGACTGCTGCCTCCACCAATTGTGGAGAACCTTTCTACACCAACTTTTCTACTATGTCCCAAAAGATTCTAAGGGTGTTATGTTAACGGATAGCTTGAAAGATCTTCTGGACAGAATAGTCATCGGTTTGAACTGAAAGAGCACTGAAGACCAATACTAGAGTGTAGTTCGGTTTCAAAAGAAAATTAACAGTACTGGAAAATACTTGTTTTTATAGATCTTGTAAGCAAACAATGACAAGTTTAGAAAAGCACAGCAAGAGCATAAAGTTGTATGTTTATCAGGACCACATATGTGGGCACATATACATATAACATAATTTTACCTGGTTTCCTCCAAGCCCATGGCAAGTATACATTATCAATGGCTTGCCGCCTAAATTATTTTCTCCAACATCCAAACATGCTCTTCTTCCAACATTTTTTAGCTAAATAGAAAGTTGAAATGGAATCATATGACTAGGGTTAACTACAATACACAGATGGTTTCCTTTATCTGCGGGTGGTACATTTCAGAATAACATCATCTTGAATGAATGAATGGAAATGGGATTTCAGAATCTATCATCATTCATTTCTTCCCATGAAAACTTTCTTCCTCTTCTTCCCATAGAAAATATTTGCATAATACACCTGTGTTTGCTTTTACTTCTCCTAGCGTCTCGGCTTAGTCACAATGCTCTATATGGTTTCTTCACAGCAAATGATTATCACTTATGGAGCAATTCGTTTAACTGATGACTAAGAGAGGCTTCTCACTTGCACTACAAGGTTCACGTCAGCTTATATATTCTGCATGACTCTTTTATATACTCAATGGGGGCTCTTCATGGTGCTGCTAGGCACTAGTGCTGCCTATAGCCCACACATAGCTCTGCAGCATGCAGCCATTGGCGTGAGTTTGAGCCATACAGCAGTTCCACAATCTTGGTGGAGAATCTTCTTGATAATGCTGCTAGACGTTAGTATTATCTGCAGACTACTTGAGGTTCCCAGTTACATGACCAGTTTGTGCACAATTCTAGCATCCAGAGGCATAATCAAGAGGCACTTCCATGAATATCATGAAAAAGTTGTGAGAAGTGAAGAATCCATGAGCATGAACTCTGTGGGTGCATTGTTCCATTCCCAGAATGAATCACTTTGAAGGTGGCCAGCTGCTGCGAACAAACTACATGACTAAGCTTATCCAGTGACACTTGTGGTGACAAGCCAAGGAGAAGCAAATATAAACACTTCATGCAAATTTATTAAACTTAAAAAATACACACACACAAACACACATAGATATATACCGGTATGTATGTATATGTGTATACATACGTATATGTATATGTGTGTGTGTCTCTCTCTCTGGACCATTTATATACAAAACAACAAAATATATGCATAAATAAATAAATACTCACAAAACCATGTAACATAGGATTCAAATCTGGTATATATGCTTCAGGGAAAACATTGCTGAGGTACCATGTAAAATTTTTACACTGTAATTGTTGTCTTAACTCATATCTTTTTGCGAGATTGCCAAATGATTTCTGTTGAAACAATGCTAAATAATTAGTATACAGAAAAAAATGATGTTGAATTTCATTAGAAATAATTCCCCCCTTTTTTAAAAAAGAGACTTGTAAATTAATTTGGTTAAACAAATGTAAAAATACTTTCTAAGACCAAAAAGGGAGAAAACGATATAAATGAAGCATACAATACTCCATTACCATATTTTAAGGAAGAAGTCATGGTCTTGATGGCCTGAGGTAGCCCTGCTTTCTATATATATATCACACTGAATAACCCTGACCACAGCCAGTCATGTGAACTCCCTGAATTCTTACAATTGGCCATGCCAACTATGGAATCTTGGGAACTGTAGTCCACAGATCCAAGGATTATAAGGCTGGAAAACAGTGATTTCTAAAACCAGGATGGGCTATAAAATAGACCCTTACGCTTACAGTTTGTTTTTCTTAAAAAATAACTATCTATTTCCTACCTTTATTATTTTTATAAATTGTTCAGGTTGGTGAACATACCTAACACTCCTTCCTCCTCCTATTTTCCTGACAACAACAACAACCCTGTGAGGTGCGTTGGGCCTAAAGACTGTCGCAAAGTCATCCAGTCAGCTTTCATGCCTAAGATAGAACTATAATTCACTGTCTCCTGATTTCTAGCTTTAACCATAGAACAAATGAGATTAAAAATCACAGAGTTTAGCTGATATTAACAAGTTTGCAATAATAATTCAACCATACTAGACAGGTCTCATCAGAGGAGCTAAATGAAGCGTGTTTCTTCCATAAACAATATGATGAGATGTGACTTGCCGAAATCTATACCTGGGTTAACTAGGAGTCCACTATGGATTGGAGATCTCAGACATCTGGTGACAAATGGGCTATAGGACTCAAAACTTTGACAAAGCAACCAGGGCCAACAAGACTATTGGAAGAAAAAATTTCACAAACATACAAAGATTGAAAATAAAAAAGGGCCAGTGTTAAACTTTTTGGAAGAGCTGGCCAAGTTTAAAATTGGGGAAGACATCCGGCAGATACAGGGAAGAAAAGGAAGAGGGAAAAGGACAAAGACACACCCCCCCCTTTAGAGAAGAAGGTTATGTTTCTGTACACATCTGGGCAAGAAACGGTGGAAAACAACACAGAAACACACACATACACCATCTCTTTCCTCGTTGCAAATGAGAAAGGGCCAGAGATAAACTTTTCAGAACGGAGCAATGTGACATCATTCATTTTAAAGTTGACACTTCAAAGCCTCGAGTGTCCCCAAGGGGCCTTTAATTAAAATCCCTGGATTGCGCTGCTTGTGCAATGAAGCGCATAGCGCTCAAGGGGTATTGGTGGGGAGGGTAAGCTGGATCAAGGAGGAAGGGAGAGAGGAAGCAAGAAAAAGGGAGAGAGACAAAGAGGAGAGGAGAAAGAGATTCTCCCTCACCTCTGGCATTTAGCAAGTTATCCTGAGCAATTAATTGTCCTACATGATGAATCCGCTGGGACGAGTTATCCCACGATGAATTGCCCATGGGGGCAGCTGGGGAGAACTGACTGGGGAGCAATGGCTGTGGTGGGTCTACTGGGGTGGGTGTGGGCGGAGTAAGGCAGCTATTCCAATTGTCCCATTCTGTCCTCAGATATCCTGGATCTATGCCATAAAGGGCTTTCAAACTAATGAGCAACACTGTGAGTTGGACTCGGAAGCAAACTGGAAACCAATGCAGCTCATGTAGCAGCAGAGTCACGAAGTTTCTATCATTATTTTCAAATATTTTAAACATGTTTTATAGCAAGTATAGTTAAAATATTTTTCAATTGTGCTTTGTGAAACATTCCCTCATAGAAACTTCCTAAGTTATATCTTGCTACTTCTTTGTAATTTGGAAGTGCTATATTACGTTCTCCATGAGCAAACGTGATTGGTTGAATTAGAGGGGGGAAAGGAAACACAGGGCTTTCCATTTGAAAAATAACAGCTCATTCACAACTGGTACACAGAATTTCTTGGTACACATTTCTTCATAAATTTATACTCTAAGATAAAATTTATCTAATGCACATTATTTAAAAGTTCTAGGAATTACAAAATACCAGTTTTGCTGGTATCTTTTGTTTATGGTATTGCTATTAAGTAACTGTTACTGTAACTTATCTAATCCATTTCTTTACAATAATTTATTTCATTATTTTGGAGAAATGTTGGATTTATAATGAATACTAAGAATAGCTATCCAACTTTTACAACTATCTTTTGTTTGGGGAAAAAACTGTTGCCCAATCACACCTTGATTTAAACCACAAATTTGTCTTATTTAGACAATCCTTACTTCTAATCTGGGACAGAAATATAGAGGGATGGTAGGGAAATAGAATCTGAGAAAAGTATAGGATCTAAAAAATAACTATACAACTGAAAGTAGCTGAGTCATGGAACATTGAAAAAAGAAAAGAAGAATACAGCAAAATAGACTACTCTTTTCCTTACTCTCATGTAGCAACAAAATATCCCAATTATGGACTGACATTCAACCGTGACTCTTTCAACCAAATTTCTACTATCTAGACGTTTTATTTATTTTAATTTTATCACCGCTGATCTCTAAATGTTGTTTGTTACAACAAAAGTACATAATGCTCTCTTATGGTAGTATTCCAAGATGTTTATTTGCAAATTTTGGTGGACGAAAGTCAAAATATCTAGGTGAGCAATGAATATATAAATTAAAAATAGTGGTACCAAGATGCAGCCCTGCCTACTACCTCTGAAAATAGAAATTTCCTTAGCAATGGGTATTTCAAAAGATCCTTAAACATGAACTTGTATATAGTGTCAAGATCAGGAAAAATAGCCAGTGATCCATTGTCACTGAAAACAATTTGTAGCTTAAGATCAGATCAGATTTAAAATCAACTGCTGTTGCATATAGAGATAAATTTGATTTATTTTTCTGCCAGATGGTTGGATATAAAGGCTGGGTGTAAAACAGGAAGCCAGGACGAAAGCCAAATTGCTGCTTTGCCAGAATATTTTCAGACTCCATCCAAACCACTAATCAACCATACAGATGTCTGGCATACAATTTTTGGACTATACTCAGAAGGCTGATAGGTCTGCAGTTTGGAAGTAACTTTTCCACAACTTTATAAAATGTAGGGATTAATACTGCCACTTCCCAATCTTAGAGGACACATGCAGCGTGGTTAATAAAAGAGAAAAAAGAAGTTAAAATTGAGGCACACCATTCCGTTCCTCTTGGTTGCTTTTGTTGCTATGTGACAGTACTTGGTGGTTTTACCACGCTTTATCAGCAAATCTATTTCCATACAGATTACTGGTGGCCATTGGTGTGTATATGTCCATATCCATAAATGGCTTATTTACCCTTTTTTCATAGTGTCTAATAGCATTCCTCTCATTTTGTTGCAAGATAAGGCAGTCAATTTGAAAGAATTTTTGAAGTGAGATACAGCAAGACTAAAAAAAAGTGCTGAATTTTCAGATTTTCAGTTGCAGTAATTAGCCCTGGCTAAGCCATCTTGTAGCTTCCCTCATTTCACCTTTGAGCAAGTCTTTGATGTATAAAGTTTAGTGGAGAAAGGATAATGGGTGACCTCAGTACACACTTATTACAGGAAGTTTCCAGGTTAAGAACCTCTGGCTTATGAACAATTCGTAATTATGAACAGGCTGCTGACCAGCATTATGAGATCTGATGCTTCCGCCTTGCAAATCGAAGAGCTGCCGAACACAGTGCCTCCATGAGAATCATGAAGTAGTGAATGCATTTTTAATATACTATATGCAGCATGTTTTTAGTGGCTCCTGAAAGCACAGTGCAGCCTCAGGGAAACTTTGGCCTGAGGGAGAACAGCATCTGCTATATAGGTTGAGGTCTACCAGTATACACTATTTATTTGTCTATCAACTTCCCATATGGGTTATTTTTTAATGCTTTTTGCCATTTTCACATCACTGCTTCCCACTGCAACCTTTCCTTGCCTTCTCTCCCTGCCTTCTCTGAAATCAGTTTCTGCTATGACACTTGTTTGCGGCAGAAAACTGGACAGCAGGGGTTTTGAGGAGCTTAGTTTTAAAATGTAAAGTAAATGTAAAGTATCCATCCCTCTTACAGCTAAGTAGCATTGATTTAGGCAATGTTTGGGGGCCATATTGCTTGCAACACCATGTTCTCTCACAGCAGAGAGTAACTCTAGGATGTAAGTGGTCTTCACTCTGGGTTTCATTCCGGGTTCTCAGAAAATAGAAATATATAGTTCTTCCTGGCTGATAGGAGCTTGGAATACATAAAAATTTTAAGTTTAAATAATTCAGTTTATGATGTTTACATTTCTTCTAAAAATTTCCCAAATTGCTTAAGACACAGCTTTCGTTAAAAAAAAATACTCAAAACAACAATTTAAAAAATTCTAAATAAGTTGATACATAATCCTTGGCTTACAACCACCATTGGGACCAGAATTAGCACTGCTAAGCAAAGCAGTTGTTAAATGAGTCACCCCTTATTTTACCACCTTTTCTGTCACAGTTGATAAGCCAATTACTAGAGTTGTTAAGTGAATCATGCTGTCTTTAAGTAGATCTGGCTTCTCCCATTGATTTTTGATGGTCTGAAGTCAGCTGGGAAAGTCGCTAATGATGATCACTTCACATGATCTGTTTATGCAGCCTAGAACTGCGTTGGCTTTTTTGGCAGCTGATGCACACTGCTGGCTCATATTTAAATGGTTGTCCACTAAGACTCCAAGATCCCTCTCACAGTTACTACTATTGAGCAAAGTACCACCTATACTGTGGCTGTGCATTTCATTTTTCTTGCCTAAATGTAGAACCTTACTCTTTTCACCACTGAATTTCACTGAATATTGTACTTATCCAATGTACCTAAGCACACACACACAGGCACTGAGCTAGAAATCAGGAGACTATGAGTTCTAGTCACACCTTAGGCATGAAAGCCAGCTGAGTGAATTTGGGTCAGTCACTCATTCTTGACCCATAACATCAGGTTTGGGTGATAAATTAGTCAATTCTTGTCACAACCAATGGATCAACACTCAGTTGATCCAAGAAAAGCAGACCCCGCACTTGTGGGAAGAATGCTATGGGGAAAAAAGCATAATTCTAGAACTAGCTTTCTAATATTCATTCAATTGATTAGCTCTAATTTATTGAAAGCATATTCAAATTTTCTTAACTCGTTTTTTTTGCTAAGCAAAGCAAATCATACACATACATAGTGCCTAAATAAATAATAATTTTTGCTCACCAAGAATTTCAATGAAGCAACTGATTTCTAATACCACCACCATCGCCACCTACTTGTTTAACAATTTTTGTTGCTTCTGTGTTTCTCCGATAAAATATATATTTATATTCATCCATCCATACTTCTGCAAGGCGAACTTGATTGCGGGTAATCACTTGAGTCCCTTTTGGAAAGGTATGAGGGCTCTTGCTGCGAAACACATGACCCACAACTGAGCAAGGTATAATTTCCAACTGCCCCCCACACTGCCACACCTGAAAAATACAGAGCTGTACTCAGTAAAACCTTTAGTAGCTACTATCAGGTCAGAAAGCTACAGGAACACCTACATACTAAGAGAATTCAAAGTGTGGCATTGTAACAAAGGTAATAATAAAACAAAGTATTTTTTTTTAATATGAACTAAGCATGAATTAATAATGTACTGACCAAGCCACGTATATCACTTCTAGAATCTACACATCATTTTATTTTTCTAGGCCATCATTATCACATGGTTAGGTTAATTTATCTGCTCTAACTGTAGAGTGGAGGTAAAAGATTTAAGAAGTTTTAGTTTAATGTAGATAGTCGCGTTGCCAGTAAAAGACATGTGAATACTCTATTAACTTACTCGGAAAGACATTTCTAGATTTTCTCCTCCCCATATTTCCATTTCTTCATCATAGCTTCCAATTTTATAAAAATAGTCCTTTGATATTGAAAAAAGACCTCCTGCAAAAGTTGGTGTTCTGCCAGAGAACAGGAGAGAAAATAAGAGAGAGAAAGCTTTATGAAGCCAGGAACTTCTCCATCAAACTGAAATATATTATTGGGGTTTTTTTATATAAGACCTTAACCTTATCTTTCTTCAAATAAATATGATCAACTGAACTACCACTACAAAGCAAATACATTCAATGTTACACAAGTGTAAAATCCCTCATACAACCTTACTAATTCTGTTCTTTTGCAGTCATATCCCAGCTTCTTGAAGAAAATTTGGAGCTGTGAAAGATCAGTGGGATTTATTCTATTCTAAAAGAACAGTATGTCAGTGAAATGACATCACTAAATATAATTCTATATCCAAGTCAGAAAAAGCAACATACCAACAGCAGTGGAACATACATTTATGAAAATGACTGACTGCTGTCTGAACCTGTATTGTAATCTATTTCAAAATCAGAAACAGACAAGAGTTTTCCTGAGGTTAAAAATGAGAACTTTTGATATCTGAGGATAAATAATCTTATTTGATTTGACATTCTTCCAGCCTAACATAGTAATATTGCTACCGTAATATTAGATCAGTAAAAAGTCAACATGTTCCATAACTTTTCAAAAGTCAGTCATTGCAAAGAAATAAAATAAAATGTAAATTTCAAGTGAATTATATCTAGTTTTAGTTTTTAGTTTTAGTTTTCCCTTTATTTGTATGCCGCCCTTTTCCCTGGGGGGACTCAGGGCGGCTCACAGTTCAAAAAGGGGGGGGGGGGAAGGACAAACAATTTTCCAACATGAATCCAATCTGGGTCAGTCACAGGGACCAGAGGTTTACACTTCCAAGCTTTCAGACTTATTATCCTCATAGAACTTCTCTCTCTCTCTCTCTCTCTCTCTCTCTCTCTCTCTCTCTCTCTCTCTCTCTCTCTCTCTCTCTCCCTCCCTCCCTCCCTATTGTGAAATGGATTACTGTATAGACAGACAGCAGTCAGTCAGCAGTCTTGAGAGAGAATTTCCCTGAGGATGGTTTCCAGCATGAGTCCAAAATTTTGGAAAATTAAACCTCTGGTCCCTGTGACTGACCCAGATTGGATCCGGCAATATTTTCCTGGACATGTATTTTTGCCTTTATTTGTGAATTATATCTAGCCTATATTTTGTAATATTCTAAACATTCTAAAATCAACTCTTCCCAATGCACAATCCATTAACAGTTAATGAAACTATTGATCCTTGGCGTCAGCCTTTCTTGAGATAGGCCAACCTTTCAAGCAGTGTCAGGAAAGAGCTTTCCAGAGATCCCAGCATTCTACTTTATTGTTGTAGGATGTATTACCCAAAAGCCTTGTCCAAAACCTTCACTACCCCCCTTAAAGACAAAAAGGTCATGGTGAGGCTGTTCTGAGTTCCTTCCTTATACTCTTCTTACTTTCTCAGAGTTGAATCCCATCTCCTTCACAAACCTTGAAGAAAATTTCTCCACATCCAGGCATACCAGCATGGAATTCTTCCAAAGACTGCATTGTAGTCATTCAGTTATGTACAATCTTTAATTTATTTATTAAATTCATTTGCCGCTCATTTCTCATTTCGAAGCAACTCAATTTTTACACTGAATGGATATAACTTTTTTTTTTATTAATTTTTGCACACATTAACTGGACCAGGCTCTCCTTTGGGGCAAATAAATATATTTAAGAGCTGAAAACTGGATAGGAAGATACAGAATATAAAAACATAAAACTTTTTGTTCTTTTGTATTTTATTCACAAAATAAGCATAACAAAACTATCAATAAAAGTGTTTCATTACTTACTTAATAGGATAGGTTTCATCTTTCCTTTTTTTGTTTTCATGTTCTGGCAGAGATTCCCAGCCAAAGGATAAATTCCAGTCAAAATTTCCTCTGTTGTGGTTTTGACCATAAGGAGAAGGTTTATTAAATTCAAAAGTATTGAGGTCAATTGAAGAAATATCAGGGCTTACAACACAAGTATAATTTTCAGCTATTCTGGCTAGTAAAGGTTCTAGCCATCCATAAAAGCACTCACCTAAAAGACAAGAAACAAGCAAATAGTTTTTCCACCTACACAAGAACATTTCAAATACACTTCAACTATAAATACAATTTTAGTTCCTGAAAATTATTTTTAAGAACTATTTTGCAGGATACTCTTTAAAAATGAATTTCATAAATACTTCAAAAGTTTATAAACAATTATCAATAAATAGCACTAAATATGTATTGTCAAGAGAAAATATAATTAATTTTAAATCATTTTCCTAGCCTAAAAGTTATTCAAAAAACTTGTGTGTCTGAAGCCATAAAGAGTAATAATGTAAAAAAAAATCTTTAAATTTTAATTAATCATGTGAATAAGCCAAATATTATTTTATTTTATATTAAATTTATTCTTCAGTTTTTAAACTTAATTCAATACTGTTATTTTGGTAAAAATATTAACAAAGGCAAAAAGAAGGGCAAGAACAAAGATTCACACAGATGTAGATAGATTCTAGATTCTTCTACACTGCTTTAATTTAGTTTATGTAAGAAAATGGAGAATTAAATCTGTGAATAAACGTGGATGCTTTTCTGAAATCAGCAAAGTCTAATTTCTCATTCAGCTGCAGTTCTTTCAGTAGCATATGCATCCATCAACTGCAGAAATGTTTTCAGGATTTAAAAAGTTGTCCCAGGGAAATTTCACAAAATAATTCTAAAGAAGCAGCTGCACTTTCTATTCATCTTTCTTCCCTTATACATTTTACAAGTAGCTAAGTCTAAGTCCTGAGAAATTGAAACACAACACCTCTGCCTACTACTGTACATAAAGGTAGGAAAGCAAAGTAGTAATATTCAATTACTAATTCTGTTTCCTCACACTCAACTCTCTTGCAAAAGTCTAAGTACTCAAAATAAAATTTCTAATATGAATTAGGTGTTTTTCTTATTTCTCCTGTTTACTGGAAGGAATTTTGAATTAGCCAAGAGGAACATTAAATTAAATTAAAAGTACCTTTTCAAACATAATGTTTAAAATTTAGTGATCATACCTAGGAAAGAAGAAATAATAAAGAAAAATAGGATTTTATTCCTTTTTTGGGCTAATTAGGAATTGGTATTTGGTCTAACCAAGATATCCTATTCTATCCCATTTTTTTTAAAAATCAACTTAAATCTCAGTGTACTCTGTCTACTTCTAATTGTGCTTTCATTTGTTCTTTAACAGATTCTGGAAATATTCACTAGTTTTTTGTTAAATTCTGGCAATATTTACTTGTTTTTGATGCTATAATTTTGTTGTATTTAAGTACAATGACAATAAAGATTATACTATACTATAAAATTATATTGGTTTAACCTTTATTTTGAAAAGACTAAGCTCTGTGCGTGCTTGGAAGCAAACTGTTCTTGAATTTTAAATGTGCAAGGAATTGGGAGCCGGATGTTATTCAAGGAAAGAGAAGTATTCCATACAAGTTCAGTGATGTTTTTCTTTCCATATTTCGAGATCCTGAGACTGGCAGTACTCCTGGTCAGAGTTCATAAAAGTTTTAGAAGACCTGATAGAGCAATCACTTCTAACAAGTGAGCAGTCAGCAGCATTTGACATATTTAGGTGTTATTGGAGAGGCATGAATGGTTTTGAAAAAGGGCAGAGAACACTTGTGTTTTCTAATCATGGAGATCCACAGTACCTTTTACCGGGCACTGGTTTTAGTTTTATTGTAATGGATAAAGATAGGGTGAAGGAAAAAATGTACATGTGACTATATTTCTTTATCAAATCACTATTTATGTCTAACAATTCTCTGTCAAGAATTCACTTACTTATTTGGAATTACTTAATTATTAATAATTACTCCTTCTGAGATCTGCCTTCAACTCTCTATTAGAAATGTACCTTTTAAGTTCTGAATTGCTAAATAAGAAGCTATGATGGCAGCATCTCAATGTTCTCAAGTTTCAGAAATAGCAGGTTAAATGATGAGTGGGGGTATGGAATTCTAAAGCTTGTCTACTTTCTCAATTCCTCTGTAAACCTATAGAAATCCCAACCATTTTATGCATATTTTATGCAACCCATTTGCATGCCAGATTTTGTGATGTAACCCCATGTATTTAAATACTGACTTGACAATCTATCTTTCATTTTTAATAAACAAAAAACTATTTCCCACCCCAACAAGATGAAAAATGTCATCTGCAATGCTCCTATTAAATTTAAAAAAATAATTCAGAAGAAAATCACACATATACTATATGCCTTTATTTTATTGTATTTTGGCATATTTTTCACATTATTATTCCTTTAGAGAGGCGGAGTATGTACACCTTGACCTCAGAATATTCATTCCAATCTGGAAAGGAGCTCACCTTAAGCAACTTGATCCTGAAATGAGCTATAGTAGCTTCCCTAAATCAGTGCATCCTAATTTTAGATTAGACAGAAATTCAATGACAAAATAGGACAATATTACTTAGTGCTCCTCTAGTGTTCAATGAGCTACCTAGACATACTTACAGTGTGCATCCAAAAAAGTCAGAGTTTCTCCAGTAGCTACTGAAGCACCTAACAGTCGAGCAGTGATAAGCCCCTTTCTTTCCTTTTGTCGGACAACTTTAACTATTTGGAATTGTTTCACATAGTCATCCAGTTTATCCTGCAAGTAGTCTGAAAAGAGAACAAGTCATTTTCTATACCTTGAACAAAAACAATGTACACGTTTATTTTATTTTATTTGTTAGGATCGATTCATCAGTGAAGAAAATAAAAAATGATGTAATTGTTCAATGACGATGGTTACAGTTCTAAAAGCTTCCTTACCATCTGATCAGTAAAAAATGAACAAATGACCAAATAAGTACCACCTTAATTCAGCAAAACTGTAATTGCTAACACCTACTAGTAAAGTTAAGCTTTAGCAAAATTTTGTGTTTTTGGAAAAAGTGATCCAAATGTTTAGTTGGACTCAAATGAACATTTTGTATCATTTAAAGCAATTTGGCTTTATAATCAAGCACTTTATAACTGAATATTGTTATAGGAAAGTTACATTTTAAAAGAAAAATGAAATATTAGCTCATCCTGACTTAAAGACTATGGCCAATGCTTTAAAGTGAATAAATTGTTCATGGAGAATATTGCTTAAGAAATATGTTCTCAATATGAATTAAATATGTATCACATTTATCACTCAAGGAAGGCAATAATATTCCACCAAGTCCTACATATACACAATCCAAAATGATAATCTTACACAATGGACTACAGACATACACTTTCAGAATATTATCCAACTGCATTAATGGTGGCAGCAGCGTCATGCAATAGGAACAATCAGCAAGATGAGCTGTTCTAATCAGAACGATAGATTTAGAAGACAAAATAAAAAGTTGGAAATGGACAACTTATACTAGAAAAATGCTTACTGATTAACAAGACAAAGGAGCACATCCTGTGCCATATTCTACTATGTATATGATTAAACATGTAATATCAGCTAGTTTTTCCCTTTGATAACAAAAAAGATATTGTTGATTAGCTCAGAACCAAGATAAATAACGTATTGCCCACATATGCCAGCCAGTCCTTCATTTGCAGTACTGAGCCTCTCCACAATTGCTTTAATGGCTTGAGTTACTAGTTAGGTGATGATAGAAAGAATGTGCATGCTGTATTTCAACAATATGTTAAGCCAATAATGGCCACTGTAGGGGAAGAACCACCAGGATGAATTGATGCATTGTATTCTTTTAACATAAACCTAAGCAAGTGTAGCATGCAAGGACAATCTGTGACTTAATTCAGAAACATCCATCTTTAGCTTCACAATGTAACATTATCTACATATGATTTAGAATTCCATGTCCTTTATTTTCCATCACCAAGAAACATCTTCATTAGAAAAAGTGTTCCTGCTTTATAGCATAACAGATCTTCAAGAAAGAGCAACAGTTTGGCAGTAATTTATCAGGTTTGGCATCGAATCAAGGATTGCATAAAACCAACTAGACCAACCATACTGTTAAAACAATTTGACATATGATTTCCAATTCTAGTTTGATCAATTGAGATCTAGATGTAAAATAATCTTAACCATAATTTGACTTGGATTGAATTGAGCCAAAAAGAAAGTGAAAACGAACTAATTCATCTTAAATGCATATGTGGATGTGTCTACATTGTGCAGATAGACCACAACTTGCAACCAGAGTTTGGATTGAAATTTCAATCGCCAAATGAGGTGGTCAGTGAGTTGTGCCCAATTTTTCTGCCCTTTATTGCCAAGCTTGTTAAGCAAATCACCATATTCATTAAGCAAATCACCAATGTTGTTAAGCAAATCCAGTTTCTTCCATTGACTTTGTTTATAAAAAGTTGACTATTACAAATGGCGATCATTATGACCTCATGACGCCACAAACCATGGGTTGCCAAGCGCTCCAATTTTGACCACATGACCATGGGAATGCCGTAATGGTTGTGTGAAGTCACTATTACCATCATCATAATTTCAAGCAGTTGCTAAACTAATGGTCCTAAGTCAAGGACTATCTGTATGTGAATGTAGGTACAGTATATGGAAAACGGATATTTCATCTCTTGAAAGGGTTGTCTTTTCTTTATTAAAGAAAAATGTGTATATTTCCAGGATATATTAATTAGGAAAAAACCAAATATGAAGATAATCTATAGTTTAGATATAGCGTCTTACCGTCTACACTGGCATCATCTACCAAAATTATTTCCTTCAATAATATTGCAGGGGAAGTATGCATCACACTAAAAACTGTTCTCAGAAGAGTTGACCATGCTTCATTGTGAAACACTATGATAACACTTGTAGTAGGCAGTGGAGGACAGCGCTTAAATTTCTGCTCAATACATCTGGGGGATAAAACCAGAGTTTATGGGAAAAAACAAAATAGAAATGTTAGATCTTAATACTCATGGTACAGATTTACATGTATGATAGAACTATTTGATAATTTAAAAAAACATGTACCGAAAGTAACATGGAATAGGTATTTTCTAAGAATCTCATTCTAACAATAAAGTGATAATCTATGCATCACATTGTGTGTAACGGTATGTGGAAATGACCTTAAGAGACAGGGCCAGGGGTGGGTTCCTGCTAGTTCTAACCTCTTCTATAGAAGAGGTTCCACAAATCTATAGGGCCGTTTAGAACCGATTCCAGCTCTCCCCCCCCCCCCCCCGGTCTGTACATCATCAAGATGAAGAGTGAGAGGAGGAATTCTGGAAGTCCACAAGTCTTAAAGCTGTCACATTTGAAAACCCCTGAGTTTTTTTTCTAAAAGGTTAGGGGTGCAAGGGTCTTGTAACTTGACAGCTTTAAGACTTGCACACTTCAATGCCAGAGTTCCTGAGCCAACATGACTGGAGGAGGAATTCTGGGAGTTGAAGTCCACAAGTCTAAAAGCGGTCAAGTTTGAACACCGCTGAGTTTTTTTTCTAAAAGGTTGGGGGTGCAAGGTTCTTGCAACTTGACAGCTTTAACACTTGTGTGCTTTAAATGCCAGAGTTTCTGAGCCAACATTTTGGTTGCTAAGCAAGAGAATTGTTAAGTGAGTTTCACCACATTTTACAGGTTGGCCACACCCACCCAGTCACACAGCTGGCAAACACTCCCACCCAGTCACATGGCCGGCAAGCCACTCCCACAAAGCACGCCACACCTACAGAAGAGGTTCTAAAAAAATTTGAAACCCACCACTGGACTGGGCCCAGAGATGCTGTCTAGGGAATGGTCAGATAAGAGACAGCTTAGTGTATAGTTGAAAATTGGGTGTGGCCAGAGGTACACCCAATTTCTTGGGATGAGATCTATACTTTCAGACTTGCAAGATTCTATTAATATGGGTTACAATAAAGTAGAATTAAGCTCATCTGGTGAAATTTCCTAACTAGTCTACATTATAAGGCTGATATTATGAGGGAATATAAAGATTTAGGAAAAATTGCACATAAAGCTTCATCATAATTAGCAAATTACTCAAGTTTAAAATAAACAAGACCTGCTGAAAAATTGTTAATAAGAGCTTAATCAATGTATTGGAAGTACCCTAATATCACATAATTTTTTCAAGATTTCTTAGTATTTTTTAGATGCATGATTTGCTATAAATAACGACTTCAGATATAGGTATATATATATATGTATGCTATACCTGCAGATGTAAGAGTTAGCAATTATTCTATTTATTTTTTAAAAAAAATTAGACATCTTACTCACTCACAGTGACACTGGACAATTAACAAAAATAAAACCCCAGTACAAAGCCTATTATACCCGCACACCCCTGGTAACAACAATCAAACCAATCATGAGTCCCTTATCACCCTGGGGTCCCCAGGCTCACTGGCAAAATCATGTCTTCAGAAAGACTGAAGGAGTGTCAAGATAGGGGCCACTCTTATTTCCACAGGGATGATGTGGCATGGGGGAAGTAGGGATGGGCTGCTGGGGGTTCTCATGGGTTCAGGTGATCCTCTAGTGAAGATTCTGCGTGGTTTGGCGAACCCCCACTTCTGGTTGGGCCCACCCACCCTGCCCCTCCCATTCCGCCGCTCCCCTTACAGGAGTCTCCATGTGGCCCGTTCAACATGCCAGGTAAGTGCAGGGCCCACAGAGGGTCAGAGGGGAGGGGGATGTGCCTACTAGAGGTTCCAGAAGTCTGGAAACGGCTCTGTTTCTGGCCTCCAGAGCCCCGGGAGGGTGAAAAATGCCAGCCCCACTGTGGTGGGAGGCCAACTAGGCCACGCCCACCCAGCAACATAGCAGCGAACCTGTTGCTGCAATTTTTGAAGCCTACCCTGGGAAGAAAGTTATAACAACAGTAGTCACAGTTCACATCTTAATATAGAATGGAAGCTCAAGACACCCTTTCCCAATATTTCACATATTTTAAACTAAAACCTAGAATATTTGCTCTTAAATCCAAATACATTTCAACATACTCAGGCGGTCGTGTGTCTGGTCCTAGATCTCGATGTAAAGAAATCCTGTCACTTGCAAATAAATTAAAACAATGCTTTTCTTCACCACGCTCTTTCTCTTTCTGTTCATCTGGGCTTAAACTGATCATTTTGAACGCTTTACCAGAAGCCCCTGGAGTATTAGGATCCTGAGGGGGACGCTCAAGGTAAGGAGTCAGTTCAGCAGCTGTGTAATATCCTGGTAAACAATGCTTCTGTTCAGCATTATGAGTCTGCCTAAGAGGTGCTTTAATTTGCATTTTTGGTTTTGCAGCTTTAATGTTGTTCACAGCATTTAACACTAGATCTAATACAGTTTTCTTTTCATCATGAGATGGCATTCCTCGTCCCTCATTAAATTCTTGAACACCTACTTCTCGTTGTAACAAAACCAAAAATATTAAGAAGACAAAAATAACGAAGGTAAACTTCCAAAGTTTCTTCTGGGAAAACTGTTTCATTATGAAGCGCCGTAGCATTCTCATATAAGTCATCATGGAGAGTCGACATATAGAAGTGCTTCAGAAAATGTTCTTTCGTACAAAAAAGTTCACAAAATGGGAAAACCTGAAAGATTTTTAAAAATGTTAATTATTCTACTGTATGTTTATTCATAAAAATAATTGCAACAATTTAAATTAATACCGTAATAAATTCACAAAGACACTACGTTTCAGGGTTATTGAAACAATGTTCATTTTCTAAACTTATTAAGAGTATTTGAATCCCGTAAGAACCCTTATTAGATACAACTGACACTTTATTCATATTCCTTGAGATACATTCTTCTATGCCTTTTAGATCAGATGCTCTAAATTTTTTAATTATTAGCCATAAACAACCACTTGGGGCTATGAATCTTAAGAAAGTTCACAACATTCTGTTATGTGTCCCTGATACATGTGATTCAAACTTCAAAATGAGTCATTGTGTTTTGGAAGTGTTCCAACTTTGTAAAAGGTACTTCTATTTTGAGTGCTTTGGATATGATCCAACTTTAAAATGGTCCTTTTCCTTAATGCCTGTTTCTTAGTTGATCACTTCTGGAACATTCAGGTAGCCCATTTTGGGGATTGAAAAGACAAAATCCTGAGTTAAATATCTATTTTCCCTTTCAGTACCCTATATGCATTTCAGATATGTTTCAAAACCATTTTTACACCTTTGAATGGTTGAAGATTGGTTGAAGTAAGATTAGCAAAACCATTTTTACAATTTCCCTATTGGCAGGGAATAATTTCTACTTGAAGAATCATCCATATTGAAATAGCAGTGAAACATATTAAAACAGTACCATCCAAATGGTAAAAAATATACTTTAATTAGAACCACTGCATTTTTTTCTTTTTCAAATGAAACTCCTGGTTGTATTTTTGATTGCCAAACAGTAAAAGAAAAACCAGTATTAAGCAACAGATTATTTATATCCAGTTCTATGTCATTTGAGAGGACAGAGAGGTTAAGCTGCATTACAATGTTATGCATTTATTTGACATGGTAGCAATTCTAATTTTCCAGATGGATGGATATTTATCAGTATGTCTCTCACATTGCTTCTGAATGTGTTGCTACCTGCTAGGCATTTTGCTTTGGAGAACAAGAACTATGTCTAAATCAGAACAGTACATACTATTTATTATTTGATAAGCATCTTGCCCAATCAAGTATTAGAGATGATCTCTCATGTAGCACTGGAAAGAACGCTGCTCTACAACAGATGTGTGATAGCCCTTCAGCCATATTGCCTTATGCAAGATTGGCAATCCTAGGTCTTAAATCTGCTTCACATATTAGTTTTTGTACAGCAAAAAAAAAAAAAATCCATCCAAACTGTATATACTATTTACTATAATCAAATTATTTGAAGAGTTACCATCTGCACAAATAAAAGAAAATCTGTATAACTTTTCATGTTATACATGTTCCATATTAAATCTCTTTAAAAATTATGAACATGTAGGAAAATTCTAGTTCAGGAGTAGTCAAGAGTGGTAGAGTCATATCAGCAAAGTAAAGTATTTTATATTCATTAGTCAGATTTAGATTTAGATAGATTAAAACTCAGTAAAATGAACAAGGCTCCAGATTTTCTAGACTCCCTAACCATTAAACACTGGCTCAATGGAAGCTCACTGTGAATATGCTACTGCTCTTGAACAAAGATTTACTAACACCACCCTTAATTTTTTCCAATCCAAGAGAGAACATTGTTCCAGTCACACTTAGGCTCTTTCAGGCTGAGCTGCTAGCTCAGGTTCTTTATGGGAGTCTGGTTGCACCACATCTCATAGGATGTACCCTGGAAAGGGAACCAACTAAATTCATCAGAGCAGCTTTCCAGAAACCATGCTGTATCTCAAATGCACATCTACGAGTGGAGACGCATATGATAAAACTTCAGTCAACAGTGTGTCTAGCTTTTATAAACCTTTGGTTGAAACTCAAATTTCTATCCTCAAGGCTTAGCACCATTCTGTCCTATTCTTGAGGACAGTTTTCAGTTCACATGGATCAATGCTGTTGAATCTAATCTTTGAAATCCAGGCTACCCTTCCCTACAGTTCTTAAAATGAAATATTATCAGACGAAACAAATCCTAGAGCAAAGATTAAAGGATAGCGAGGGAAGTAGATCTAGGAAAGAACTCTAACTTTCCTGCCACCAGTACATATTAGATATATTATCACCACTGCCAGCTACCTTCCATAATTAGAAACCATCAGAAAGCTTTCACAGAAAGCTTGCATAGTTACCCAGCAATCAGAAAACTTTCTCAATTGGTCAATAGCAAGTGTGATTACCTCTTTAAAAACTGAAGTTTTAGGAGTTTACTGGTTTCCAGCATTGAAGTGTTGATATGATACCAAAGAGGAAAAATATCAGCAATGATCTTAAAGAAGCAAGTGTTGCTGCCTGTCAGTCTGGGGAGGGTTATAAGGACATTTCCAAACAATTTAAAACCATTCTACAGTGAGGAAGATTTAGTCACAAGTGGAAAACATTCAAGACAGTTGCCAATCCTTCCAGGACTGGTTGTCTCAGCAAATTCACCCCAGGGTCAGACCATGAAATGCTGAGAATTTTTTTTTAAAATCCAAGGGTTACATCTCAGAATCCACTGGCCTCAGTTAGCATGTTAAATGTTGAGTGTCTTAAATGTTATTTTGACTAGATTGGAATGTTAATAGATAGAAAATGACTTATAATAGTAAAAGGAAGGAATTTTAATCAGTTTATTAGATCCAGTTAAAAATAGCTATACTGTTATTTCTGGTAACCATTACTGGACTTTTGCTAATTAGGATGGATGACACTTTAAAGAGTTATAGAGAATGTGATGAGCTGCAGCATGAAGAGATCGTTATATTTTTAGATATAGTATAAGTTGTTAAAGCTGTTTATTCTTTATAAAGGGGGATGTTATTTTTTCTTTCCCTTTCTTTCCTTCTTTGCACTTTTATCTTTTCTTTTTTCTTTTTATAGTTTGTATTAGTTTTATCTGTATAATGCAATTTTTAATTTTTTAAAAAAGTTACCAGTGCATCAATCCTGACTAAGAGAGATTGAGATAATCCATCTCATCTAGGACACTGTATAGGTTGGAATCTAACCATTATCTCAACAACTTGTTCAAAGACAGGTTAGAGATAAACTAACAGTTTCCCAAGGTGGACGGGTTCAAAGATAACTTTTTAAGAAAGGACATTTAACTCCTTCAAGGTAGTTCTTTTGTGTCATCTATGGCTGCTTGTATTATCCAAGAAGAGCAAGGATCTAACTTGCAGATGGCTGAGCTCATGCTACAGAGGACACTGTCTACTTCCTCAGGTATCGCAGGCTTGAAAAGTCCCAAATTACCTGACAAGACATTTCTGTCATCTCATCAGTGTCTGCCCATCTACCATCCAACTCAAATCCAGTATAAGAGTGTAGAGAAGGATGCAGATGGCTTTGAAGAAAATATGCAACATCTGCTATATTATAAAACACCAGCTTAGCCTAGTAAGATAGGAAGGGGTAAGGAAGAAATTCAGACTGATCTTGGGTATAAAAGGGAGAGAGAAAAGCCATCAAGCTTCCACATTTAATATCAATAGAATTCTTATTGGGTGGTCCCAGCTTAGTTTACTTCAACAGAGAGGTAATATCCTCAAAATGCTTAGAACTTGCTCAAGGAGAAGTTTCTAGAGCCTCTAAAGGCCCCAGTCACGTAATTAATACTGTTAGATGGCCCTCTAAGAATGCAGTAACCAACCACGGAAAAATACCCATATTTTACTGCTCTTAGTGCCACAGAATAGGCACAAATGTGGGCTCATGCCTATGTCTGATCATATTTTAGTCATCTCCTCTTCCAGTGTTCTCCCCAGTAAACCAAAGACCCTCTTGGATCAGCAAGAGAGTCAAGCCACTTCAGAGCAACTTCATCAAAATCCTTGACTATCTTGATCCTCCAAAGTTTAGCCAATCTATCCAAGAGCAATCTCCATGATTGCTGGGAAATCCCCTAAGTGGCTATTGGGAATAAAGTGGATCCAGAAGATGCAACAATCTCCCCCTATGGAGATTGATGCAGATTGTTAATTCCAGCAGCTGGACCATGACAACAGATTGATATTGATGTCCTTGATCCTCCAATCATGAATTCCTCCAAGGTGAATAATAGTATTGTGGCTGTAGCACAATAGCTTGCCTCATGGTAACTTGGGACAAGCCCTTGGTTGCCATGGATGCCCCAAATTCCTGACAACTCCCGCCTCCCATCCATGGAAGATGACATTTCCCAGTATATAAACAGCTGGGGAGCCAGCCACCAATGATTTTCACATAGTTGCTCTTACTCTGTAAGATGGCAGTAAGAAGTTTAATACTGCAATTCATTCCTCTCACTAATACAATTAAAATGTCTTTCAAATATGTATGTAGTCACTTTAATTGTATACAGATATTTTGCCCTGCTTTTTAAGCCATTAATTTCTAAAAAGCAACACTTAAAGTTGGGAAAATGTATGGTTATTTTACTTAATAGAGGTGTTATTCTGATATGCATATGGTGACATGCAGTGGTAACTTGCTTATTACCTGGTTTTTCTGCTTAAAATATGTGCTTAAGACTAAAATAAATTACATAATATCATTAAAATCTGCTTCATCAAGACAGTTTAAATTTCAAGGCCTGACTAATTAAACACATCAGCTTCTAGCAAAAAGATAACCTATATTAAACTAGCGTGATCTTCCTCACATGGGCTTCTAAAACTTAGAGTAAATACCAAGAAGGCCATTCTCATCATTCTGCCAGTAGTATATTTCATGGTGGCTGAGTAGAGAGAGCAATACCTCTGAAAGGCCTTAAGACATGATCTTTATAAAGCTAATCAATTCAGCTAAACACATCATTGTGATTACATTACATTACACTAAGCTTGGTTAATTTCAATTATAGCTTTTTAATAGCCTATTGTTTTATGCAGACATTAGTGCAATTGGTTAGTATGTGATTCAATGTATTGTATGAACCAAGAAAATGGGATAAATGCAGTAGTAACCGGATCTGTTATATAAGAACTTAACTGCTCATGCAGTGATCCCAGAATATTGGATATTGAAAAGGGGGTAAATGTATGGACAAAGCATGGATTAACTATAATTCTGAGCATAGCACTCAACTTTACAGATGTTTGTTGCAGGTTCTACCTTTATATTACCATATTAATAATCACAATTCTTAAAATGTTGGCTTTCTTTTAGTCAAACAGCACTTTACTATGTACACATAAGAGGACATAAGAGATTTAAAGAAAGCCCAAATTATAAAAATCCTTAAAAACAATGTTGAAAGATTTCTAGAAAGTCAGATAGGAGGAGGAATGTAATAGCACTGTGGAATAAGTGTGACTGACTGGATGGAGCTATGAACAGAAAATTGCAATAATTTGTTAAAAGCCTCATCTTAGCTTTTAGAAAACAGAAAGGATCTATTCTGTATGAATGAATGATGTCCACTATTTGCATATTTTTAATGAGACTAACAGAATAGTTGTATAGTGATGACTGGTCTCCTCCATGATTTCTTATGATATCCCATGCTAACATCATTATATTTACAATTAGAAGAACAATTTGTGAAAACCTTTACATTAAAAATGTCTGAGAGCACAGATGAGAACAGAAATATTTCAAGAGTAATATTTCATTTTTAAAAATTAATTTGATGTAAATGGATGCCATCTAGTGGTTCAACAGATGCCACAGCCGGCAGGTATAATATTACTTTACCAATCCTCATGATATACATGAATCAAAATTCTTAAGGCAATGAGCAGAAATATCAAATTGTCTCAAACTCTGGATGTTTTGGAAGAAAGCATTTTTAGATTTATTTTAATGTAGGATAATAGATATCCTATTGTTTGTAAATAAGCCAAAAATGGGGGGGGGGACAAATTACTATTAATTTTAATGTTATTAATAAATTGATGTTAATTTGTATAAATAGTAAATATAGTTGCAAGGCAGGTGGCAAGTCCTTATGAATGGTTGAGCAAGCAGCTTTGGCAAACCCAATAAAAGTATACATGCAGAGATCCTGTATTTTGGCTATGGTTTGGTTTGGTTTATTAGATTTATATGCCGCCCTTCTCCCAAGGACTCAGGGCGGCGTACAACATTAAAAGAAACACATAATACAAAAGTTAAAAAAATTAAATAGAATATCCCAAACAAACCCAATTAGAATTAACAATAACATTTTTTCAAAAAAAATCGAATTAAAATTAACAATGATCAATAATTTATTTTGTTTTGTTCAGGCCAGGCTGGCTTGCTGGAAAAGCCAACTTTTTAAGGAGCGTCGGAAGGACCGGAGGTCGGGGATTATACGAAGCTCCGCGGGCAGCTCATTCCAGAGGGAAGGCGCTCCCACAGAGAAGGCTCTCCCCCGGGGGGTCGCTAGCCAACACTGTCTGGCCGACGGCACCCTGAGGAGGCCAACTCTGTGGGATTGCACTGGACAGTGGGAGGCCACCGGTGGCAGTAGGTGGTCTCGCAGGTATCCTGGGCCTAAGCCATGGAACTATGAAACATTCATAGTTCCCTCAACCCAAAGCTTTTGTATTATCTCACATTGACATAATTTGTATTATGCATTAAGTAGCACTATTTTAAAAATTTACAAAAAAAACTTGCTCCAATTACACTTCTGGTTAAATTTGGGAAAGGAAAGTGAATGTTTTCAATTATAAGAATTACCTAAAATGTATTTTATAACTGCTTTTCCAAGCAAAGCCTTCATTTACATTGGGAAACAAACACATCATTTATTGTTTTGAGTTCAACAGATGGCCAGAGAATGAGTGAGTTATCTTGTTAAGCCTGGTGTGTCACTCTCCAATTAGCACAAAAAGAAAAAAGAAAGGAAAACACAGTAGAATATCAAACCTATCTACATGGTATAATATAGGTTATAGAATACTGATAATTATTACATTTCATCATGTAACTCTTAGTGACCAAACAGACTTATGAACAGAATACTAACAACACGGGGTAGACAATTTTTCCAAGGGTCCATATGAGAAACTGGGATAATGGAGGGCTGCTGGGCCACCATCCCCCCATAGTGGACCAGACAGGGATGGAAGTGGTCCAGTTCTCTGACATCTAATTTAATGAAAGCAAAAATAATTAGAATATGTTTAGTAACTACTGATATGTTATTTAAAATTGTCAGATTAGGATACATATGCATGGCAAAATATTTCAAATTATATGGTTTTGGATTCAGATTAATTATGGATTGAAAAGTACATTAGAAATTGTTTTCCATGCTACTAGATTTGTAGCAGTTCATATCAGAATTTTTCTTTAATAGCAAAAATTCATTTAAGGACTATGACATGGTACAGAAAATTGTGCGACTTATTATGCAACAGAAGTATAGGATGAAGCATAGAAATACCCCCTCTCGATCTGATAAGTCCTAATAATTATCTAAACCTCCATATTTTAACAGAAAATTGTTTTCTATGTTGTGTCTTATTATAGCTACTGGAAAAAAAACATTAAGATTTAGTCCTCAATATATTTACTGATTACATACAAGGGAGACTTACTTTTCTGTGATTTATGAAATTAAAGAGTATCTTCTGAGTAAGCATTGTCATGTAATGTCAGAAAGACAAGTTTCAGTTAGGCAACAAAAGGAAATATTTATAGTAGTTTAGTGCCAGCATCAAACTTTTTTTTAAACCACATCTCCTGCTCGTCATACCTCAAGTCTGCTTCAGATTACATCCCACATATTCCAAAATGTTCTTGTACACCGAATCTAGCAATTGCCCCTCAGACTTCAGGGCTCTACAAAATCACAGTAATCCCCGACCGAGTACAATTTCACGCTGCTACACCTCTTTTAAGTCAACCTTACAAACCTTCCACATCACTCCCGGAAGCAGTTCCTGGAAATAAAAAAAAGCAGATTAGACCTGCCCTCTTGCAGCTTTTACTGCGTCTTCACCCAAAACTTTGGCAGACCACAGGGTGCAATATTTGGTGTTAAGATCTCCCCCACCCACCCCGGTGTGTGTGTGTCTGTGTGTGTCCCACCCCGTTTCTTTTATCATTCTAAAAAATCTATACACTTAACAGGGTGGGTTTTGACAGACAGCGCCTGAATTGTTTAGGAACAATTTTCCACTAGAAAAACAGCTAGAGGCCACATTTTACTTCACAGCCAAGTGCTGTTAGAAGTAACCTGAATTACAGAAGACTTTTTCCACTTTTTAATACTTTGGGGTGGGCATGAGGAATCTTACTGAAGGGATAAACAAGCGTCAATGAGCGATGCTCCCCCCCAACTCCCGTCTCTCATAACTTTGCATATACCACGGTCCTGCTAGAAAATATGAATGTAAATATGAATTATGTAAATAGTAAATAGTATGTATTTACTATGTACATGTAAATAGTAAATTTCATTTTAAATTTACTATGTTAAAATTTCAAATAGTAAATTTACATGTAAATAGTAAATATCAAAGACCGGCCGATCTCTAGATGCAAAGCGAGAGGAGGTGGTGGGAGAGTCTTGGGAGGAGGGAGGGCGCCGCTTGCTCTCCCCTCCGCTTCTCCTTCTCAAACAGAGGCGACGCGGACAACGCAGCAGCCCTTTAAAGTCTTCGAAGGGGGGAGTGCGAGAAGCGGGCGAAAAAAGGAGAAGAAATAGAATAAAAGACGCCCTTCTTCCGAAGGCAGAAGCCGCAGAACCCTACCTACCTACTATCCCCGCCTCGGAGCCCGCGCCTACCTGTGGCCTCGACCAGCCACCAGCGGGAGAGGAAAGCAGCGCTCGCTGCTGGCTGGGTGGTTTTTTTTCTTCTTCTCTCTCTCTCTCCTTCGTTTCCCTCTCACCCGCCCCCGCCTCCCGCGCGAGATAGGCGGTCAAGGGAAACGGGGATTGGCTGATAATCCTCCGCCCGCGGCGCCCAGGTGAGCGCCCAACCCGAACGCGACAAGCGCTCGCCTGCGGCTTCTCTGGGTGAGAGAGCGCTCAGGTGAGGCGAGAGAGCTCCTCCTTCCGTTCTTTTAACGGAAGGCAAAGGAGGCCACGTGTTGCGGGAAGTGGCAGGGGGGGGGGGAGCGCCGCCTTTGCCGCGCTCCGTTTGTGACTTCGTATATAGAATATATATACATATACAGAATATAGTTTGTGACTTCATACATAGAATATATATAGTTTGTTACTCCATATATATAATATATATAGATATATAGAATATAGTTTATGATTTCATAGAGTATGTACATATATAGAATATAGTTTGTGACTTCATCCATAGAATAAGAGCCAAGAAGAGCCAAGGTAGCGCAGTGGTTAAATGCAGCACTGCAGGCTACTGCTAGATCAGCAGGTCAGCGGTTCAAATCTCACCGGCTCAGGGTTGACTCAGCCTTCCATCCTTCCGAGGTGGGTAAAATGAGGACCCAGATTGTTGGGGGCAATATGCTGACTCTCTGTAAACCGCTTAGAGAGGCCTGAAGGCCTATGAAGCGGTATATAAGTCTACTGCTATTGCTAAAAAAAATATACATATGTAGAATATAGTTTGTGACTTCATACATAGAATATACATATGTAGAATATAGTTTGTGACTTCATACATAGAACATATATAGTTTGTGACTCCATATATAGAAGCCGGTAAATTACTACCTTAGACTAGGCAGGCTGTAGTAACGTGTTTTTTATACTCCCCAATTGCAAGGGCATCCCTTAGCTCCTATTTCAGTCCTTCTCCCCCTTAGACTGTAGTTCCCGAAGTGTTGCAAACTCTCCTGGGGGGAGGGGAGGTATTGCTAGTTTGGTGAGATCATTCCCTGCAACTGAGTTCTGGATCCTGGATTCCGCCTACAGGTTTGATCTTGGAAGTTAGTCCATTTAGTTTGCTTTGTTCCCATCCAGGTGAGGCTCCCTCCAAATTCAAAAGTAAAACCTATTGCTAAAGATGCCTTTGTTTGTTGGCTTGGGAAAAGTCTAGGTATAAAATTCCAGGGGTGTCGTCAATGCTCCCATTAATGGGAGACCAGGCTCTTTATTAAAAAAAGGAAATAAAAAAAGGAAAAGGGGGTTGCTAAATGCTAAATTGATATGCCATGCTACTCCTAGCGACTTTAGGGGCTGTGCCACTATAAAGATGTGTAAATCGGATAAATTAAAGAACTGGGGCATATGTCTTATGCTTATTTCTACAAACTGTTCAGTCCAGGGGTGTCAAACTCAAGGCCCTGGGGGCCAGATCTGGCCTGCAGGGCTGTCCTAGAAACTGCAGACGTACCTCTGCCAGTGAAAATGGAGCTTGGGAGGGCTGTGTGTGGCCCTCCTGAACTCTGTCTTTGCTGGCAGTGGGTTACAGGAGGCTATTACAGCCGAAAATGGAGCTCATGAGGGTTGCAGGCAGCATTTCCAAGCTCCGTTTTCACTGGCAGAGGGTTGCAGGAGGTCGCTAGCAGAGCGCTCAGGCCACCACAGGTGCCCCGATACAAGTGATGTTGAGCTGGCAACACCCACCATGGCCATGTCCACCCCCAAGGTCAAACACAACCCTGATGAGGCCCCCAATGAAATCAAGTTTGATACCCCTGGTTTAGTCTAATCCAATTTTGGTCTCCAACTGTGGAATTGAAAATGACTTGATGGTACATAATCAAAAATTAAACACCATTAAACAGATGTTGACATTTGGCACAAATTGTAATTGACAAATCAGCCTTAGGTGTCCTGCTGATCCTTATTCCCATGCAGAAAATAGGTATAACTCTGCATGCGTCTCTCTTATAGAAAGTGATCAAACGTGCTGCTGACAGTCTTACCTTCTAAAGCCACTGGTTACTTGCTGCTTTTTTGCCCATCCGTGTTCATTCCATTTCTCTGTTTAAGGAAATATCATTGAACGTATCCAAGAGGTTAGGGATTGTCTAGTACTCTATAAAACTTGTGGATTTGACTCCACATATATATATTGTAGACATGTACCTGAGTTCTTTAATTTACTTGATTTACAGATCTTTATATTGACACAGCCCCCAGAATCTTTGGGAGTACAGTGACATATATTTAATATATACTAATAATCCTAAGGATGACTGGCTGGCATTTTTCTTTCAGGTATTCTATTGATATAAGAGACACGTTAAAATTAATTTACTTTTCCAATCATTTCTTCTATTTGCTTATTGAAGATTTTAATTTGCTGGAGTTATTACTCTTAATTTTCCTCATTTGAGTGGCTTAGACAAGATTTTCCTGTTCTCCATTTTGTATCCTGATTATTTCCAATATTCTAAATACCAATTTTAGTAAAAACCTATATCATGTTTGTTTAAGCAGTCCCAATTCTTTAGTACTTTTTATAAATCTCATCATTTGTTTAGTTATGATTTTTCTGCTGAAGTTGACAGTTGAATGAGTCATTAGAATCTTAATTTAATTTACATTCAAATGAATGTAAAACACATATTTGCCCAGAATAAATTTTTACTAGTTTCACGTTACATACTCTTGATGTGAAACAGGTTTGAAACTTTAGCCATTATTATCTGGCCTGTAACTATTGTGTCTGTGATTTCCTTACTGTATTATGAATACTGAAATATCAAGAACACTGAAAAATAACAATAATATGTATAAATTTGAGGGGTCCACGGTGCTCTCTAAGCTTGGTTGTTTTCTTGCAGATATTTCATTACCCAAACTAGGAAACATCATCGGTGCCAGACTACCAAGCTCAGGGAGCACCAAGGATCCTCATTCAAACCCAAACTACAAATATTCTCCTTTATCAGTATAAATTTCTAATCTTCCATTCCCTGGTCTTCAAATAAATAGTTTTATTGCATAGTGTCAGTTCCTTGCCTTGTAAGGCATTGGAAATATTTCCTTAGTGTACAATATCTGTATACAAATTTATCATTCTAAAATATCTTTGTGTTTCTTAAGAACTCTGAAATCCATTCACTTGAATTCCATATAGTAACTAAGTTCAGTTTAGCTTGGAGTGGCATTAGTTATAAATGGTGAGCATTATTTCTCATACTGATAAAAGTAATACCATTATTAGAACAAGGAACAGGCAGAGATTGTCTAGCTTTCACCAAAGTAAAAGCCCACAAGGCAGTATGCTCAAAAGTGTACCAAAATGTACAGGTTTTACAATTTTAGATTGCTTATATATTGCTTTGTCATTTGAAAGTAAAATACTTGCTGGATTTCTTATAAGCTTACATTTCTTTTAAATTGGTAATATTATTAAGAGCTCTTAAATTTCTACTTGCTTGGATTAATTTCTCAGAGGCTATGGAAGCTACTTGGTGAAAAGAACAATGACAGCCATGGATGGAGTCACACTAATTACGAAAAAAGTTCTTGGAATGATGAAGTGAAAGACTCAGAAGTGAAAAAGTTATGTGAGAGAATGATTGCTGCAAACAATGAGACAAAGCTATTTTATTATGGGGATATAGAAAAAAAGATAATTGCAAAGAATGTCAAAGAGAGCAAGGAATTTAAGATTGGGCACAGCGGAAAATGTAGAGTGACACTGATAAAAATAAAAATCTATTTTGGAAGCAAAAAGGATGAACAGGAGTGAGTACCTCCATCAGTGTGAATACTATTAAAAATAAGAAGGATGAAATGTATAAGAGAAATTTGTAATTACATTAGAGGTTAATTGGTTTAGGTGTCAAACTCACATCGTCACGGTGGCGTCATGGTAGTGTCCCGTGATGTATCAGGACTTTTCACCCCTTCACTAAATCGGGTGTGGGTGTGGCTAGTGTGTGATGCATCCGACCCATGGGCCAGGAGTTTGACAGCCTTGATTTAGAATGTGAGTATGTATATTTGTACTGTACATAGATAGTGAAGTTTTGCTGAATAAAAACCAAATGATTTACAGTGACTATTAACTAGATTTGTATGCAATTGAAAAATTTTACACAAAAACTTATGTTAAGTACTGCAGTTGAACTTGTGTACCTTAATGCAAGTTTTGTTACAAATAGAAAATGAAATTTTAATATGTGAAAATCCTAATAGAAACTTATATAATTTCTATATAGTTTGTTGCAAAGAATGCTGTTGAAAGAAACCAAGTGGCTGGGTATGTTGAATGTTGAATGCAATGGAACAGGGTAATTAAATGCATGTCTAATACAAGATATAGACTTGAGAACAAATAAAAACTGAATGTTGATTGAATACAAAAATGAGCAATCAATAAAGTTAGTGCCTGACTTACAACCACAATTCAGCCCAAAATTTCTGTTGGTAAGTGAGATAGTTAAGTGAATTTTGCCCCATTTTACAACTTTTCTTGCCACAGTTGTTAAGTTAGTGACACGGTTGTAAAGTGAATCTGGCTTCCCCATTGACTTTGCTTGTCAGAAGTTTGGAAAGGGTGATCACATGACCCCGGGATATTGCAACCATCATAAATGTGAGCTAGTGTCCAAATTTTGATCATGTGACCATGGGGATGTAGCAATGGTTGTAAAGTGTGAAATATGATCACAAGTCCCATTTCTCAGTACCATTGTAACTTCAAACAATCACCAAATGAAAGATTGTAAGTCGAGGATTACATGTAATATGTTGAAATATGAAGGGGAAAACCCAAGAAAATTTCCTTAGATGGAATTGATGAAATACTCAAAATGTGGGAAGTGACAAGTTTAAAGAAAAATAACCAACTATAAAGCAAGTTATGTGTTGGAAAGTTTGCAAGAATAGGAAAGTATGGAGACAGTAAACTGTATTGATATGAATTATTTTCTTTATGTTTCCTTTTCCTTTTGTTATCTCCTATCTTTTAATTTCTACTCGTTTGCATCCAGATCACAGCTTATTAGTGAAATGTTTTGAAATCCTGTTTCTAATTTGAATACAGTACTATTCAATAGGAATCTACATTGTGGCCCTTGATTAGCTGCTAACAATCTGATTAGTTTTTCTTTTTGGAAGATGAAATGGAACACTTTTAAGGATTTTTTTCCCTTGGAAATACAAAGCTGTGAGCACCAAAGCTTTCCAAAAAAACATTGCCAGCATCCAAAGTATTAAAAATGGAAAGGGGTATCCCTTGTTTTATTTCACTAAAGGTATGAAGAACTTAATTATTCTATGAAAACTGAGTGAAGCAATAGGAAATGGAAAACTGACTCCACTCCCTACTCCAAAAACAGAGTAAAAGGTGAGTTGCTAGGCAACCTCACTTGGAACACTGGCCTTTTTCATGAAGATAACTACTCTTACCTCTCTGGCTTCCTCGCGGGAATTAATTCAAAGGCCATGTATTAGGCTTAGGATATGAAATACTATTAAAATATTGATAAAAGCTCTAATAGAGTCTTTCCACTTCACTGGACAGAGAGTAAAATCAAGGAAGGAAGAAAGAGATCCACTGTTCCCTCATGGAGGCTTAAAATGGCTTATCTGAATCCAACCAACTTGGTGGAAATGTGGCTGAGAGGCAGGATATTAAAAGCTCAATTGGAATCAGAATTAGTGGCACTACAGTATCTTCCATAAATTTACATGCAAATTAACACACTGAGGAATGGGATAAACATTGGCTTTATTAGCTATTAAACTGTTCTTACTTCCTGTTTACATTTAGGGTGGCTGAAGAAAAGGACAAGAGCTGAATGGATAGAAGAACTGAGAAGCCAGCCATGCTGCAATTTAGGCCAGTGTGAAATATGCAGGAGATGTTGGTATCCTCATGGAAATCTAGCCATTCTATCTACTTTTATGAATTGTAAAGCAATGTTAATTTTATCCAGGCCAATATCAGAAGACTAGATTTTTATTAGCAATATCATTGTACAGGTCTGGAATATTGTCTCTACTTTTCTTTCTAAAAACAGTTACCCCTTTTTTGTGGTGGCTGGATTATTTTCTATGGGAATAAGAAGGATCCCTCCTAATAACTAGAATAAGCTTAGACTATTTTTATCCGGCAAGTTATTCTTTAATAGCTTTATTGTGCAATATCCCCTTAAACCCTTCTATAGGAAGTGTCTGGCAATTACAAATTCCAATCCATTAAAAAATTAAAAATGCTTAGTGTAACAGTAATGAGAAAAATATTGTACAGAATTGGTTATGCCATAAATAACTAGATTTTGGTTCAGTGGCAACTGAAGCAAAATTAAGTGCCTAAAATAAGCGTGTATAGATGAATGTGGGCACAGATCTTGTCCTGTAGTGGTTACCGATAATGCTCTAAAAATGGAGGGAGAGTTCTAAAGCTGAAGTAAAAAGTCACTTCCTTTCCTGCAAAAATTCATCTCTGTATAGTTTACATAAAAGGAAGAGTTTTTAAAAAAGCAAAACCAGCAAAACTAAATAAAGACTGTTGGTGTACTGTACAGCAACAATTAGTGCAGCAACAAGATGTCGATATGACACAGAAAAAAGAACCAACACTCAACCACAGGGATGAAACCTTATCATCACTCTGAAAATTGAAATTGGATTTAAGGATACCAGGAAGTTGTAGGACGTAATCACAGAACTCACACCTCTGCAATAAGTAAAAATAGATGTGAGAATCTGTTTTTATATAATAATATACAGTAAACATTCACTTACTTTTCCAGAATAATAACCTGTAACACTGATTGTTTTCAGACTTCATAGATACCAGTGAGAAAATTATATATTTTATACAGTGCCTGAGGTTTGGATGATGCAGATATAGGTCCCGAGCTTTACATGGCATACAGTTTTAATTATTCTGTTTCTCTTGTATTAATACCACACAAGATTGGTTTAAACCATGACCATAAAGGAAATAACAGTGGAATTTTCTGCTTTGAACTCCCCCTCCCTACTTCAAGTAGCCTTACCTACATACCTCCTTTTATAACAGGGCTGTCAAACTTGATCGTGTCATGTGACTTATTGCATTGTTTCTTTTTCTTTGCGGAGCCAGGGTGGGAGTGGCCTGCAATTGATGTACCCAGCCCGTGGCCTGCCATTTTGACAGTTTCATAGAATCACAGGCAGAACTGACAAGTAATAACTATGTCACATGTGGAAAGGGACAGGCCATCAATCCCATTTGGTGTATTTTACACTAAACACTGCTGGCTATAAAAATTTTACACTAAACACTGCTGGCTATTAAAACTGTTTGATTTTAAGATGTAAGCCTTAAAAAAATCCAAAGGTGGCAAAAGGAAACATTGCAATGTACACTACTTTTTTTGTTTTTAAAAAGCAATCTTGCCACACCCAGATTTTCCACAAAAAGAGTAATAAAAACACTGGGGGAAAATGCCTGGCCAAGGCTATCCTTTCCTTTTAAAAAGTTCTCTATCTCCAACTGATTTAGCAAATGGTTGGAAGAAAGCAGATTACGTGAACATGTTTTTGAGATAGAACAACAAAAATGGTTGCATGGTGCATATATCTATTTAGATTATAATCAATTCAAAATAACAGGCATTCATTGGATCATTAAAAACAAAGTTTCTCAGAAATAATCTTGTCTGGAAATTCTAAATATAGGCTAGGCAGGCAATAAATCACTTGATAGTTTCTTGTCACAATAGCCCAAATAATAAATTAAGAGCAAGTACGAGAGCCAATTGTATCTTTATCAGAAGTGATAATAAAAAGATAGTACTTATATAGACTCAGAGATATAGATAACAATTTGGATGTTTGGATTGCTTTTTATTTAAAGGAAATAACAGTGAAATTTAAATGTTGGGTTTTAATGTAAGCAACTGAAGTTCAAATATCTCTTTAACTTTAAGAACTCCATAGTAATTTTAGAAAAGGCTTCATTTCTTAATTTGATTCAGTTTCCAAAAGATGGAGAGATTGAATATTGTGGAAGGACAACAGAAAATACAGTTGTTAACATGGAAAAAAATCCTTGGGAAAAGCCTGGAACAGAGATCTTTCATTTTATATCATGTTCTTCATACTGTTGCATATTTATATGCAATATTGTGCACAAACATACAAAATTGAAGTCTTATTGCTATAGTAAAATAAATTTAAATAAGAATTAGTTATTGCTTAAGGTTTCCAACGGAGAGGAATGATACCTTACAAAAACAGAAGTTAAAATTAGAGAAATACAAATATAACATTGTAGTATAGTACTTTATTTTCCCCTTTCTTGGTATTCATGGGGATTCAAAGTAGACCCTGTTTCAAAACATTGATTATACTCCAAATAAATCACCTCTACAATGTAGAAAGAGCAATAGACACAGCTGGAAGTTCTCTCTACAGATTTCTCTGCCACAGAGTGATCTTCAAAGAAAGTTCCAGCTGTGCATGTTGTTTCTTTTACTCAGTTTATCTGGATTGCAGCCAGTATCTACAGGGGGAAAGTGAGACACCAATGATTTTTTTGTTTTTACTGAATCCTAAATACTAAAGCAGCCTGTTTTTAAAATAAATCTACAAGTAGTCTCTGCTGGTTTTCACTGGGAACTAGTTGGGTGTGCAGCATCTTCAATTTTACAGATGACTTTAAAGCTCCTTTTATCTTCCAAATTCACATAAATGCATTCATCAATGCTCAAGTCCTTAAAGAAGCACGTGCTTTATCAAGTATTTCTTTTTTTATCTTCGGGTAATTTGGATGTGCTCCTAAAACCTGTTGAATAAAAAAAACCTTGCATTGAGACTGCTTTTCAAGCTACAAGTTAACTTTAAAATAGATGTAACTATATTGTTTAGATTTGTTCCACCATAAGTTTATAGATTTGCTTTATTCTGATTCTTAACATGCAACACACATACACCCCTTTCATTATCAGATAGTCAGTATAGTTTACCTTATGACAAACAGTGATAGCATCAATATGTCTCTTGGCTTTCAGATAATTAAAAGCTAGCTTGAAACCTGTAAAAGCAGAATGATACAGATTTTGCAAAGGAATGTTTTTACAGAAATAAAAATTAAGAACTAGGATGACATGTGCATATTTCTCTCTCCAGTTTAAATTATGGTACATATGGAAGTTTTCAAAATGAGAAGATAATCTATTGGTCTATTATACAGAATTTTCATCTCTGTCAAAATTTATCCTTATCTCTCAAGCTCAAAATCCTTAATACCACGAAAGAGGAAAAGAAAGGACAATAGAGAAGTTTTTCTTTTAATTTTCCACCACCCATCTCCTTTTGTTCACATTTTCTGACTGCAAAAAGTTAATTTCATAGTTGCTTACTACAACACCTTTATTTAGCTCACAAAGCACATGATTTGAAAGAACATCCCAATCAATTTCCCAGGCTCATCTACATGAAATATCAGATCAAATATCTGTATTATGGTCTTTGATCATCTTTTTACAATTTAATAATAATAATAATAATGAAATTGCAGCAAAAGAAGAAACAGTTTAATACAACAATTAGGGAAGAGAAAAATGGGACAATAAAACAGCATGTCTAACTAAACATTTTGCACAGTTGTGTGACTTGGTAAAAACAATTGGCCACCTGATTTGTAAGTATAGGATTAGTGTCCTTTAAAAGATAACACAAAATTTATCTGATTGCCTTTGTATTTGGAAATGATTGGTGAAATCAAAGCGTGTCTTGCGGCACCGTAGAAGGGGCCCCTTATTCACAGAGACGTTGCCCCTGTGGTTCTAGAGGGGTAGAAACTTTCACCCACATTTTTGTACCGTGCATGAAATAATCCTCAATGGGTCCTATGGAACTGAGGAAACTTTTGGTTTTAGCACAATTAGGTATGTTTATGTTAACTTTGCTCAGGTTAGAAAGTGCTGTGCTATATCATAAACGATAACAAGCCAGCTCTATGGAGCCTGGGTTTGGACAGACTCGGTACACATTCTTTTTATGGAGTTCACTCTGGAGTTGATTACATTTCAGTAGTAGGTATGCAGCATTCCTCAGTGGCTTCATGGAAGGAAGAATGTGTTGTAACAACATGGATTTGAGCTCCAAGGCCAGGCAGAGGAAAAGGGCTTGTGGATTTAAGAGTTGAATACAGAAAGCTACACTCATCTCCCAAATTCAAGTGAATTTTCTCCTAAGGCCCTACAGGTATCACAGAGGACTAGAGTAAACAAAAGGAGAGAAAGCGCTGAACCCCGACAATTCTATAAATGTTGAAACAGGTAGCATTTTTCTCCTCTCAACAGTTTAAGAACTTTTGAAGGGATAAATGAGAGCAGAGCTTACTGTCTTTGAAAACATGTATGTTTCTTTCCACAAGGAAATTAAGTAGCTTCCCTTTAACTAAATTCTACCTTAGCCAACTTTTCCATCTAGACAACATGATGCCTGTCTACGAATGCCTATTATAAGTTGTGTGTGTATGTATGTGTGAGACAGAGACAGAGTGCAGACAAGTACAAAAATAGCAATAGCATTTAGACTTATATACTACTTCACACTGCTTTATGCTCTGTTTTGCTAATTTAACCACAGGGCTGCCTCTTGATAAAATCAAGCACAATTTGTTAGCCTGCAGCACAGTGCTATATATAACTGCTCAATAGTAGATTTCCAAGCAAAGATATGTGGCATCTATTTGGATGACAGCACTGTCATCTTCTAATGGGTTTGTTAATACATTAGACTAATTTCAGATACATTCAAATAGATTTCTACTATTTGAAGGAATATATTTTCCAATTAAAAGTACTAAACTGAACACAGATCTTGACATCAAGGCTAAAACAGAAACTTTTAAAGAACAAATCATGCAGATTTTATTGACCCACTGACAGTGTCTATCTCTCTCTTCAATATTCTACTTTCAACAGGCTGAGGTCAAAATTTATAATAGATGTTCTAATACCAATTCCTTAATATTCTAATGCTAGGTATCAGAGCAGGTGAAAAATGATCTGGTAAAGAATAGGTAAAGGTAAAGGTTTCCCTCACACATATGTGCTAATCTTTCCCGACTCTAGGGGGTGATGCTCATCTCCGTTTCAAAGCCGAAGAGCCAGTGCTGTCTGAATACGTCTCTGTGGTAGCTGTTACCTTCCCACCAAAGGTGGTTCCTATTTTTCTACTTGCATTTTTACATGCTTTCAAACTGCTAGCTTGGCAGAACCTGGGACAAGTAATGGGAGCTCACTTGGTTACACAGCACTAGGGATTCGAACCGCTGAACTGCTGACCTGATCAACAAGCTCAGCATCTTAATTACTGAGCCACAGCATCCCATCTGGTAAAGAATAGGGGAACATATAATCTGGCCTGATAGTAGGTGCATTTTTCCCATTGCCAAACTCTGTAAGATTCACAAATAATTTGCCGTGGCTGGTAATAATTATTGGAAGACCACAAAAAGCAGATGCCAAGAACAGACCTACCAATGGCTGGATTGCTTTGGTTCCCATATTTCCAGGCCATCTCATAGTTTATAGCCGCATCTCTGTAAGCTTGCTCTTTTTCCATAATGTATCCCATATATTCATAAGCTTTGCAACAGGACTAAAACAAAAAACAAAAAAAAAACCAAGGATATTATTCCTAAAGTTAGAATCCCACTATTAAAATAATGTTAGTTCTGGGGCTTTTTTCTAAAAAGTATGTTATGGATGTTACACTAAACCAGAACTTTCCCTTTGTTTGCTACAACAGGTAGTCCTCAACCGATCACCTGAATTGAGGGCAAAGTTTCTACTGCCAAGTGAGACATTTGTTGTCAGTTTTGCCCCATTTTACAACCCTTTATGCCACAGTTGTTAAGTGAATCACTGCAGTTGTTAAGTTATTTGTTAAGTGACTCTGGCTTTCCCATTGACTTTGCTTGTCAGAAGGTCACAAAAGGTGATAACATGACCCCAGGACATTGCAACTATCATAAGTATGAATCAGTTGCCAAGCATCTGACGAGCTGAAAGCGGCGAGGTGGTGCATTGGTTAGAGTGCAGTACTGCAGACTACTTCTGCTGACTGCCAGCTGACTACAATTTGGGAGTTCAAATCTTACTGGTTCAAGGTTGACTCAGCCTTCCATCTTTCCGAGGTGGGTAAAATGAGGACACCGATTGTTGGGGGCAATAGGCTGACCCTGTAAACTGCTTAAAGAGGGCTGTAAAAGCATTATGAAGTAGTATAAACACCTAAGTGCTATTGCTATCTGAATTTGGATCACATGACCATGGGGGTGCTGCAACAGTTGTAAATATGAAAATGTCATGTCACCTTTTTCAATGATGTAACTTTGAAAGGGCACTAAATGAATTGTTGTAAGTTGAGGACTACCTGCAAAGGAAATAACTTAGAAGAATTGCTTGAATAAACCAAGGATTGCAAGGAAACTTATTATGAGCTATAGTTGTAGCCATAAGCATCTTCCTCTTAGTGCTCATTACAAATCTCAAGAGATCGATTCACCAATTAATAGTTTTAAAATGGTTTCTGGTTTGCTAATTACCCTGTTGTGTCGAAGGCATCGCTTTAGTAATTCACTCGCCATGTCATATTTTGAAGACTGGATGTAAATATCTGCAAGTAAAAGCCAACTTTTTTCAAACTCTTCGGCATCAATGGGATTCCAGTTCATTTTGGAAATTCGCTTCAACTGATTTCTGGCTCTTGGGGTTTGCTTTAAAATCATGTACGCTATAGCCATTCCCAAAAGTGCCGGGACATGATCCTTCTGCAACAATAGATGGAACAGAGAAGATAAACGGAGAATGCTACAAAAAATAAGCTTTTGCAGACCGTGTAAATTGTGATGCACATTCAGTCCCAATCTAAAGATCAATGTGCAGTGCTCTCAAGAACCCTCAACATTTTTCTGCTAAACAGGTGTAGGAAAACAGATTTGTATTGTGGTGTTTCTCAACTTTGGCAAGTTTAACATGTACGGAGTTCAACTCCCAGAATCCCCCAGCCAGCATAACCATCTCAACAAGCAAATCATTTTAGCAAATCATTGTTTTTTTCCCCTCAATTTCATTGAATTTTGCACAGTCAGTATATTTTTCTTCCAATAGTTTCCCTGTATGCTCTAAGGCTAACAAAAGACAGGAAATGGTTATCAATAACTGTGTTTCACTAGAAGCCAGAATCTAATGCTTACAGCCACATGACCAAGAATGATTTATTTCCTACTAGCCGATAACCTGCCGTTGCCCGGGTATTTATAGGGGAAAATGTCAGGATCAAACATAATTTCTAATGTTGGATTTTCCCCCTTACCTGAGGGAGCCCCCTTGTGGAGTACTGTGAAGCCATTACCATGGCAACTCCACTGCACTGCACAGTAAAAGCCATTTTATGGCTGTATAGTAGAAGCCATTTTAAGGCACAACAGGGTGCATCTTTACAGAACACACATCCTAAGGTGTGTTAGGGGTGTCTTACCCCCACAATATTTTTTCCAGAGACTAAGTAAGTGATCTGTGTACCAGGTTTGGTTGAAATTGCTCAAGACGTTCCAGAGTTATTGTTAAACATACACACACACAGTCATGTATGCATGTATGTATGTATGTATGTATGTAAAGAGAGGGAGGGAGAGGGAGATATTTTTTTTAGACTCCCTCTATCCACATCTCATCACAAAGTGCACTTTTTCATATTAAACACTAGATCATGGGTGTAAAACTCACCGCATCACGCTGCCATCATGTGACGTTTGGCAACGGTTTTCCCATTCGCAGAGCTGGAGTGGGCGTGGCCTGCGTGTGATGCATCTGGCCCGTGGACCGCAAGTTTAACACCCCTGCTCTAGATGTTTTCAACTGAACAAATGTTTTCAACTTGCCTCATTAGTAACAATTTCTGTAAAGGCCTGTAGCGCTCGCTCAACATTTGATTTTTGTTTGGTTGCCATTAAACAGTAATTTTCCATGATGCCAAGCTGAATGTGACCTTGAGCAGTCTGAGGCTTCAATTCTTTTAGGAGTTTTTCTGCTGTTCTCACAGCCAGCTGGACTGATTCTTGCTTTTCTGTAGAACTACTAGATGTGAGAAAAAACATCAAGGTTATATTTTAGAATGCATTAGCAGTAGGCGGGAAAGACACATTCTTGCATGTATTCAAGATATAAATGCAAAAAAAGTATTTAAGAGCACTTTTCAGTTTAATGCATAGAGAAAAGTGGTGCCTCTTTATGTAACAATGCACCACAATGCTCATATTGTATCAGTCCCTTGACTCTTAAGCCCTTTTGAGAATTCAGTGAAAATTGGTTTCGGAAGAATTTGGTTTATGGATGTTAATATCAACACTCCATCAGATACGATTCCACCCATAAGACAAATCCACTCTGTCAAGGACAACACTACAACAGGCATCTCTAGTTCCATAATGTACTTTTTTGTTCTTTTTGTTCTTTGAATGTCTGAAGATGGATTTCAGTCTTTATTGCTGAGCATGGGAAAAGCAAAAAAACAAACAACACCATTGACAAAAAAAGTCAACTGTACAATTAGAGAAATTATTTTCCCATTTTACTGAATTAGCTAGATAAGCTTTGAAGCCTTTTAGACGACTTCAGTGTAAGGTCAGGCTGAAGTAGAAATCACCATGTGAAAATTTAACCAGCAAACAAGCTTTTTTCAGCATCAGGTACTTCTTATTAACACTATTATCTAACAATCCACAGGATGAATTGTCCCAAATTTACTGCTTCATCCTACAATGTTTGCACCCAAAAACAAACTGGGGGGATTCTTCCAAACATGACTGATTGAATTCATTGAACAGGATACCATCTAAAAGTAGTAGGAGTCACCATCACTTACTCTATGTCACCATCCAGATGTTCAAATACCTCACCTCCAATTGTTTCATTGTCAGGGTTTAAGCAAATTTCAATCATATTATACACTGCATTTTGTCCCCAGTCATTATCCTTTCTTGCTTTGTTAAAATGTCGAAGGGCATCATTTGGTTCACCAGTGTACCTAGCAAAAGAATTAAACTTACTACCTTGTGTGGAAAGAACTTAAAAGAAAAGAAAAAAATATTATTGTAGTTACTGTGTTTACATCTTGCAATTTCAGGCTTGAGAAAACATGAAGTTCATATCATTATGATTCCACAGAGGGAAAATATAAGATAATGATAAATACTGATGCAGCTACTAGAGAAAATTAAATGCCATTTTCGTTAATATCTCATTTAGTTCCCAGAAATTAAAAAGTAGCATGTTCAAACATAAGAGAAGACAAGAACATATTCGGAGCTAAATGAAAAATAGTCTGGGGCACCAGACTAATAAAGCATAATGCAGTAAGATTACAATTGCTGCTAAGGGAACTATCTTTACACACAAATTCAAGTCAGCTTTACACCAGGTTCATTTTTTAAAATCACATTTAGCAAATTAATTAGCTTATCTGTGTAAAGCATCTGGCATTCAATCTCCCTTTCAAATATGAAACGAGTAAAAGTGCTAATTCTAGGACTGACAGGTAATCCTTTACAGGAGAAACATAATCTCTTCTACATCATGTCGTTAACGCCAAGAATCATCATCAAATAAAAATTTAAATGTATGGGTCAACCACTTGCATACATTTACACACTTATCTTCTATTAAAGTATATATCCAATTAGCATTCGAATATAGCACATTTACCATTTAGCTCTCCCTTGATCTGAAAAAGCATGGCAATATTTTCAGCCTTTTTTACTAGTCTAATGAGAGTAGCAGGATGTGTCCCTCTATATGTGTCACTTAAAAAGATGAGAGAGGCCTCTAACTGACATCATAGGTGGACCTCAACTATGAGAGACAAAATGAGAAAACAAATCCAGACAATCACATTGTCTGATTTGGAAAGACTTTTTTTGCAAATTATGGTGGAAAATAAGTATTTGGTCACCTACAAACAAGCAAGATTTCTGGCTCTCACAGACCTATAACTTCTTCTTTAAGAGGCTCCTCTGTCCTCTACTCATTACCTGTATCAATGGCACCTGTTTGAACTTGTTAGCAGTATAAAAGACACCTGTCCACAACCTCAAACAGTCACACTCCAAACTCCACTATGGTGAAGACCAAAGAGCTGTCGAAGGACACCAGAAACAAAATTGTAGACCTGTACCAAGCTGGGAAGTCTGAATCTGCAATAGGCAAGCAGCTTGGTGTGAAGAAATCAACTGTGGGAGCAACAATTAGAAAAATGGAAGACATACAAGACCACTGATAATCTTCCTCGATCTGGGGCTCCACACAAGATCTCACCCCATGGGGTCAAAATGATCACAAGAACGGTGAGCAAAAATCCCAGAACCACACGGGGAGACCTGAATGACCTGCAGAGAGCTGGGACCAACATAACAAAGGCTATCTTCGTAACACACTACGCAGCCAGGGACTCAGATCCTGCAGTGCCAGACGTGTCCCCCTGCTTAAGCCAGTACATGTCCGAGCCCATCTGAAGTTTGCTAGAGAGCATTTGGATGATCCAGAGGAGGATTGGGAGAATGTCATATGGTCAGATGAAACCAAAGTAGAACTGTTTGGTAGAAACACAACTCGTCGTGTTTGGAGGAGAGAGAATGCTGAGTTGCATCCAAAGCAGGGACGTGCAGTCACTAGAGGCAGGGGAGGCGGGGCCTCACCAGTCTCCTAAGGGAAAAGAAAGAATTTTAAATAATTTTTTTAAAATAATTAAAGCCAGGGTAGTTGCTACCAGATTCAAAGTCACAGTGGCTTGGTGTCTGCTCTCAGTGTTAACTATGGGAGGAGGCCAGAGAACTCGGGGCCTCTTTTGTCTAAGGAATTTTTTGCCTTTTAAAAGTTGAGGAGGAGTTAAAAAGCAAAAACTTTCATATGCAAGAGAGGCACTGATTCTCCTGCCTCCTGATTGGGGAGCAGCGAATCATGCCTTATGAGCACGCTTACGTTGAGCACGCTTACGTTGGGTGGACAAGAGGAGAATTGAGAGAGTTTCCACAGCTGGAAAAGGTGGATCGGACGGAGGGAGGGGGGGATTCAAATTTATTGTAATTTAATTTGTAATTTTTTTATTGTGAGGTGTGTGTGTGTTTTTTCTTTCTTCACAGTGGTGGGGTCGGAGGAGGCGGGGGGCGAGGCGGCGGAGCGCGGAGGCGGCAGGGACGTTCTCGCCGCTGTGTCCCAACAGCCAGGCGTCTCACGTTTATGTCTGCCATAAATGCGAGACGCCTGGCCTGTTGGACACAGTGGTGGCGGGGGAGGAATGGGCTGAGTGGGCTGGCTGGCTGGGGAGGGGTGGAGCCCTTTAAAGCCCTGCTGCCGCGTCTTTCCAGCAAGACTTCCTTTCGGCTCGCGGTTTCTCTTGCCTGCCTTAACCAAAGCTTGGCGCCCTGCCTCTGCTTTCGCGCTCTCCCTTTCTCAGCTGTGCAGCAGCGTCGGTGGCAGCTCTCGGCCTACGGCGGCATCGTCGCGCAGGCTGTGGAAGGAGGAGGAGGAGGAGGAGGAGGGAACCAAGAGAGGCTTTTACCGGGCGTGCGCCCCACAGCCAGGATCGTCATTGCACCTCAAGCAGCGTTTCTTCCTGCAAAGCCCTTCGGGCAACCCGAGAGCTCCACCTGACGCCCGAAGGGCTTTGCAGGAAGAAACGCGGCTTCCTGGCTGTGGGGCGCACGCCCGGTAAAACCCTCTCTTGGTTCCCTCTTCCTCCTCCTTCTTCTTCCACAGCCTGCGCGATGATGCCGCCGTAGGCCGAGAGCTGCTGCCGACGCTGCTGCACAGCTGAGAGAGGGAGAGCACCAAGCTTTGGTTAAGGCAGGCAAGGGAAACGGCGAGCCGAAAGGAAGTGTTGCTGGGAAGATGCAGCAGCAGGGCTTTAAAGGGCTCCCCCCTCCCCAGCCAGCCAGCCCACCCAGCCCATTCCTCCCCCGCCACCACTGTGTCCAACAGGCCAAGTTGCTGGGAGGAGAAAGTTTGGGCTGCAGAGCAGAGTTTGAACTGCCGAGTGATGTGCGGTGAGCTTCATGGCCGGTGAGGCTCCCGCTCTATGGTGCCGGGGCTTCGGCGGGGCTTTCGCACTTGCCTCACTGGCCATGAAGCTCACCACAGAACACCAAAGAACACCATATCTACTGTGAAGCATGGGGGTGGCAACATCATGCTTTGGGGCTGTTTCTCTGCAAAGGGACCAGGATGACTGATCCGTGTACAGGAAAGAATGAATGGGGCCATGTATCATGAGATTTTGAGTGCAAACCTCCTTCCATCAGCAAGGGCATTGAAGATGAAACATGGCTGGGTATTTCAGCATGACAATAATGCCAAACACACCGCCCGGGCAATGGCTTCGTAAGAAGCATTTCAAGGTCCTGGAGTGGCCTAGCCAGTCTCCAGATCTCAACCCCATAGAAAACCTTTGGAGGGAGTTGAAAGTCCGTGTTGCCCAGCGACAGCCCCAAAACATCACTGCTCTAGAGGATATCTGCATGGAGGAATGGGCCAACATACCAGCAACAATGTGTGCCAACCTTGTGAAGACTTACAGAAAAGTTTGACCTCTGTCATTGCCAACAAAGGATATATAACAAAGTATTGAGATGACCTTTTGATATTGACCAAATACTTATTTTCCACCATAATTTGCAAAAAAATTCTTTCCAAATCAGACAATGTGATTGTCTGGATTTCTTTTCTCATTTTGTCCTCATAGTTGAGGTCCACCTATGATGTCAATTATAGGCCTCTCTCATCTTTTTAAGTGGGAGAACTTGCACAATTGGTGGCTGACTAAATACTTTTTTGCCCAACTGTATGTATGTATGTATATGTGGTGTGTGTGTGTGTGTGTGTGTATGTGTATAAATATATAAAATTATACTGTAGAGGGATACATAAACACCTAAGAGACAAGAGGTTATAGAGGAATAGCAGCTTGTAGCTCAAGGACATTGGAGGTAGAGAAGAAGAAAATGCAAAAAAGGCATACTTTGCTAGGCATCAAGAATCAATCATGGTGCATACATGACACAGATATATTAAACGAACTCGCTTGGCTAACATTTCATAAAGGCAAATAAAAAAGACTTTTTTTTCTCAATTTCTTTTATTTTTAGAACTTTTCTAGCCATACCTACCACAAATACAATCCTTTGCAATAATGAAAACCTGAATCAAGTTTTGTCCTTGGAGAATGTTTCTCAGCCATTGCAAGGAATCTTGGAACTTCCTCTAATTTTCCAGCTCTTCTTAACAGATCAATTAAACGAGAGAGTGTAGTATAATTGTCTAAGCATATGATAATAATAAAGAGTAATTGATTATTAATATATGTTTAGATTACACAAAGCAACGGCCGTTTTTTAAAGACATATGCATATACAAACACACACATACACACACAGAACAACCCACAACACCAAAGAAAATTTATAAGAAAGCCAACACTGAAGTCATACATTCTTCACTCTGTAAACTTGCAGGAGTAATAAACCCGTGGGCCAGATGCAGGACATGCCCACCCCAACTCGGCGAATGGAAAAAACATTGTGAAAGTCATGTGACGGCAATGTGACACTGCGAGTTTGACACCCGTGCTGTAAAGAAACAAGCTTGCAATTAAAGTCTTTGCCTCCTCCATTACATTCACACTTCTTTAATTTTGCCACAGAGGAAGGGCAGGTAGGAAGAGAAAATGAGACAATAGCTACAGGTAAAACTCGAAAAAGCAACTTTTGAATCTCATTTGGAAACCAAGGGCCCAGAGTATGGAGGAAGAATGGAGAGGCCAATCAAGCACAGTAATCCCATGGTCATTGAAACAGTTTTTGGTGCTTTTGGCAAAAGTTGCTCTCAACAGAAAAGAGGACTTTGGACCACTTTGCTTCATTAAGACCAGGGTCAACGCAGCCGTCTACCAGGAGATTTTGGAGCACTTCATGCTTCCTTCTGCAGACAAGCTTTATGGGGATGCTGACTTCATTTTCCAGCTGCCCACACTGCCAAAAGCACCAAAACCTGGTTCAATGACTAGGATTACTGTGCTTGATCGGCCAGCAAACTCTCCTGACCTGAACCCCACAGAGAATCTATGGGGCATTGCCAAGAGAAAGATGAGAGACATGAGACCGAACAATGCAGAAGAGCTGAAGGCTGCTATTGAAGGGTATGGCTAGCTGATAAGAGCTAAACAGCTTGAAAAAGCTATACTAGTCTCCCTTTAAATTTAACCTTTTAAATTTAACACAAAAAAGATTTTGAACGAGGCATGTAATAAAAGAACAACAAAAGGCTTCAATGCTCACCAGGATGGCGATCCAAAAGCTGCTGGAAATGAAACACAGCCTGCTCGTAGTCCTGTTTCTTGAACATCAGATCAGCCATCATCTACAAGGATTAAAGCAGCCAGGCTCACCAATCAGAAAGTAGCATGGCCTGCTCTACACTGAACTAATCTTGCAAACACCATCCTTTGGTAACAGTGAGTAAAAATTCAATTGGGCCAGATATTCCACCTAGGCAAATGCTAGTGCTGTAAGGGAAAGTACCATATTTTTCAGAGTATAAGACGCACCAAGGTTTTGAAGAGGCAAATTTAAAAAAAAGTTTTTGCACTCTGCAGACCTCCCAAAAATGGCCCATTTTTTGCGAAAACGGGCCCGTTTTTTGTCAAAAAAGAGCATGCATAGCCATTAGGAGGCTTATAGAGTGTTCCTGGGGGCTTGGGGGGGGGGAATTGAGCAAAAAACGGCCAGTTTTCACTCATTTCTGCCCTCCTCAGTCACCAGGAGCACTCTGGAAGCCTCCTAAAGGCTATGCACGGCTATTTTGGTGAAGGGGGGTGGTTTCGGGAGGCAAAAAATGCTGTATTCAGTGTATAAGATGCACCCAGATTTTCAGCCTTTTTTGAGGGGAAAAGATGCATTTTATACTCCAAAACATATGGTAAATTACTCACTTTGATGAAGGATCAAATTTAAATGAGGGCAATGCTGCATTTTACCATACGCCAGAGGATAGAAGATAGCATCCTTTTCCCATCAATAAATCCCATTAAAAATGACATACACACACACCAGCAATGATATAAATGTAATCTATTTGAAAATCTCATAGCAATGGAGGAAAGTTTCATCTTTCATTTGTTTGGTTTATTTAATTAATTTCATTTCTATAGCTGTCCATCTCAATAAATGACCCTGCGAGGCCTACATCATAAAATGATTAAAACAATACAGAATAAATATGTATGGTTGCTGAGTAACACACTCGGGGTCCCAGGCCAAAACACCTAACCAAGACCCTACTTGTCTTTTGTAAGGTCTTCATGGCCTTACAAAAGACAAGTAGGGTCAGGGTCATCCTGATCTCTGAAAGGAGAATATTCCAGAAGGCAGGGGCTATGAAAGAGAAAGCCTGTCTCTTAAACCCTGCTAGCTAACATATCTTTGTTGATAGATCTGTAACATGTCCATTGTCCAACTTGCTGGACCTAACTGTACGAATACAACTGTGAGAAGAGATTTCCTCAAATAACTCACTCCCAAGCTATGAAAGTTTTTAAAGGTGAACTAGCATTGTGAATTGCACCTGGAAACGCACTGGCAACCAATGCAGCTCATGAAGTAGTTGTATTACATGTGTCAAATATCTGGAGCCATTCACGACCTATGCAGCCACATTTGCACCAGTTGAAGGTTTTGAATATTTTTCAAGGACAGACCCCTATAGAGTACATTACAGTAATCCAGGCAAGAAGTTATGAGGGCATGAGTGACTGAGCAGAGAAGAGTATTTGCTAGCTAATTGTATATTCAGTCTTCGTATATCTTATGTGTCAAAATATTTTTCACGTTTTCAGTACCAGCTTTGAATTGCCAGCTCTTCTCTTCTGCTTACACATCCTAGCTTCTCGCTGCTTTAACCCCTTTTCTTTCCAAAATACTCTCACATATTCTCCTGCATACCCTATGAGCCATGATTTCATTTCCATTGACCAAAAGACAAATTCCAACTTTCTCTTGGACAGAAATGCTGGTAAATTCAAAATGGCATGCCCCTTGACACCTGCAATACTAAATGAAGTGAAATTGAGGCCACTGATAGATCAGACATTGTCCCAAGCAATTACGTGGCTTTCCAGCCCAGAAGATAATTTACTAATTGATGTGGTAAGGTTGTTGTGAAACTACTTCTGGACAGAACAGGCCTATGGTAGCCTACTTTCCATATAGCATAAAGGATTAACTTGTGATTAGTGGCTGTATTCTTGATCTATAATTGTAAAATAAATTAGAAGTAGATTGTGGATACACATAAGTTCATTCATTCCACTAAAAGTCTGCCTAGCATTTATTTTTCATTGATTGCTACAGAATTTTGGGAAACAGGAAGGTGGAAAAGACAGTGGCATTACATTTTAAAATGATTTTAAAACTCTTAATTTAGATTCCATTTTAACTACTATTTGTGTCGGTGGTCTGTCACTTTGAATGTGTATGAATGCAGATTAGCTGCTGTGTTGGTAACCATGCAACAAAGGTTTACATGTTCCTTAAAAAAAAAAATCATTCTAACTCACCGTAGCAGCTGCTACATTGTCTTGATCATTTTTTAGCAAGGCAGCACACTGGTACTGGCACGCATCCACTTCATCTAACGCAAGATATAGACGGGCAAGTTCCAGCATCACCTGAGAATCAAAGACAGAACTTTACTATTTTACTTTAGTACAATTTTACTACAAATACGACCACCTCCAAGCCTTTTCAACCAAACCTGAGGAAAAAGTGCCTCAGCTTGGAACTCAGCTCACCTTGTTGTCGGTCTCACAATGCGCAAGAGCTTCTTTGTAAAATGTAATGGCTTTCTCGTAGTTTCGCTGGGTTGCCAAATGCTTTGCTATCTCTGCACAAATTTCGGCTGCTAGTTGCTTCTGCAAAGGAACAGCATCTGGCTGCTCAATCTCAATCCGCTTCAGTACTTTGGCTTGCATCTCCCGAGCCTGATGGAAAAGCCCCCCCCAAAAAACCCCAGCTTTTCAGTAAGGAGATCATGAATAAGGATGTTGGGAAATAATTCTGAAGAGCTCTGAGGGTTTCTGTAACTTAAGCTTGTACTCATTTGTGTTTTGATATATTTGAGACCATCAGTTGTATTAAGTTAGTCTAGTGATGCCTGTGACTTTGTACTGATCTCAAAGGTTTCAAGAAGGGACCTTTCTAAGCTTCTCCTCCAGATGCCAGGGATAGATCTTTGAACCTCAGACATGCAAAGGGCATTTGCTGCTGAGTCTTAGCTCTCACACGAGGGCATAGTGACATGCAGTAGAACAGTCCACGAACAGTTGCTGTAATGGGCCAACACTGAAATGGCACTTGGGAGACCCACATCCTACTCAGCCAAGCCTGCCAAGCATCTCTCTTCTGACTCCCATTCCACATCCCAAAAGCCTAGAGAGATAATAGTGTAATGATTGACACCTTCGATATTCAATCTGCATTTCCATCAGCAACCCACCCTTCCAATCACTTTAAGATTCTACCCAAATTGTGTCTTAACTGGAATCGCAATATATTGAAAAATGGGTGGTCCAATTTTCCATCCAATTTTGGTGGCGCATTAAACAATTACAGTAAACCACTGAGAGACTTCACACCAGAGGTGGGCAGTCCAGATCGGGCAAACCGGTAGTAGCGGTGGTGGGAGGCTCCGCTCACCCGCACGGATGCTTCTGCACATGTGCGCACGAGCCCACAGGAGCGAACTGGTAGGAAAAAATTTGGAAACCCACCACTGCTTCACACCTTTATAAAAGGCTTTTTTAAAAACCACATTTACAAAAGTAAAAATCCTCCTTAAGACTGCTCCATAAAAGAGGCAGGGGAAAGAGATTGAAAATCCATTCTCTCCTCTAGGAACATCATTATGGCCATCCTCAAAGCATACAATATATTAAAGTTTGAAACAGAAAGAAAGAAAAACAAAAACTCAGATCACCATTAGGGAAAAAACAACCCCAAGGTCATTTCAATAATATATGCTTTAGCTGATTAAGGGGTTTCTTTACTTGTTGCAATGAAAAAAACGCATCCTCCGTTCTCTCCATTTTGCTGTAAATCTTTGCAAGAAGAACCAGGTAATGGATATCTTCCATCAGAGAAGACAAATCATTGACTGTCGGAATACAAGGAGATGGAATTAAGAGACATGTATACTACAGAGGGAGCGTTACAATGAAAATAAGGTATTAAGGAAACTTAGGCAAGAATTAGGAAAGAAATATAGCCCTAAATAGCTCATTTAATTTGATTTGATTAAAAATGGGGTAACCGAGGTGGCATGGCAGAGGAAATTGTCAAAATCCCCATAGTTATTACCATACTTTTTGGAGTATAAGACGCATCCCCCCCCCAAAAAAAAGAGGGTGGAAATGTCAGTGCATCTTCTACACCAAATACAGCCATTTTTGGCTAAATCCCACTCCACCCATCCCATTTTCACAAAAAAACGAGCCTGTTTTTCACAGAAACGGGATACACAAGCGGGTTTCGGGAGGCCTGCAGGGTGCTCCTAGGGGCTAGGGAGGGCAAAAACAGGATGCTGGGGAGGTTCAGGAGGCCAAAAATGGGGCCATTTTTCACAAAAAAGGGATGCCCAGAGGGTTTGGGAGGCCTGCAGATTGCTCTTGGGGACTGGGGAGGGCAAAAACTTTTTTTTTCTTATTTTCCTCTTTGAAATCTTGGTCTATCTTATACTCTGGTGTGTCTTATAATCCAAAGAATACAGTACTTCTGTGAAACAGAAGGATCTGTTCCGTGACTGATCCTTCTAGAGGCTTCCCAGGTTGGAGAAGAAAAACTAGCTAAATGTCAGATCACAATGCTCTTCTTTTCTCTCCAACATCTGCTGAAAGTTTTTTTTTTAAATCTACTTAGATGGTAACTATAAAGTGCTTACATAAAATAGACATTGAAGCATGTAGACTGGTCAAATTTAAAATGCTTAAATAAGTCCTGGAAATGTTTGCCTATCCCACGTATACAAATCTGAAACAAAGGGGAGAAGGCCTTACCAGGTTCATGATCTAAAGCTTGCCGAAGGACTTTTTCTGCTTTGTCATGTTGGTTCAATTTTAGCAGCAGCTCAGCCAAGTCATAACAGAGGATGTTCTGCTGTCCAGTTTTCAGAGCAGCTTCGTAGTAACTGATTGCCTAAAAACCAAAGATTCCCTCTGAAAATATGTAAGTGAAATTTCCAATGCATTTTTACAGAAGAGTGCTAATGCCTTTTCAAAATGTCTTAGATGCTTAAGGAATAACGTTAGAGACATTCGACTTTTCAATGCATTCTTATTTTGTTTCAATTATAATTCAAGGTAATATGCAATAATAATACAATCATTATTTTTAAAAAATAAGTATGTATATGCAGAAAGTGAGGGCCTACAAGAAGATGCAAATGTTTTCATGTGAATTAGATCAGGGCTGGGTAACATAAAGCAAAAGTACAACTACAATACAACTACCAGCATTTGTTATCATTGGCCGAGTAGCTGGCTGGCTGGATTCCTGCAAGTTGTAGTTCTTCTGGAGGCAAACATTATGAACTTCACCATGATTACAACCTTAAAATTCCCCAACTAAGGATTTAAGGTTTTGGTGCACTCTACACCAATCTTGAACAATGCAACTGGGGAAAAAGGACCTGTGCTTGGTAGGATCCCAGTTTTTCATGTTAGGGAATCTGCTTACTTTGCAATTTAAAAAGTTCCTGGTGCTTGTGAAAAATATACCAGTTATTAATCCAGTGATGGGATTCAATTTTTTTTACTACCGGTTCTGTGGGCATGCTTGGTTGGCATGGTGTGGCTTGGTGGGCGTGGCAGGAGAAGGATAATGTAAAATTTCCATTCTCCTCTCCACTCCAGGGGAAGGTTACTGCAAAATCCTCATTTCCTCCCAATCAGCTGGGACTCGGGAGGCAGAAAATAGTTGGGGGAGGGGCGTCAGAGGTGGTATTTACTGGTTCTCCGAATTACTCAAAATTTCCACTACCAGTTCTCCAGAACTGGTCAGAACCTGCTGAATACCACCTCTGCTGTAATCCTTTGCTTCGGGATGGATTTGGGGGGACTGAGTGGAGCTGAGCGTTTACTAACTGGATGCCCTTTCTGATGTCTACGTGGAATTTGGAGTAGATATTTTCTCTTTGTGCCCTGACAGAGAAACATCTGTTGCTGCCTAGGATTGAACCTTCTGAGAGGGAGGCAAGCATCTTAACCTCTAGGCCACCATGCCGCTCATGTTCTTCATACTGTACCTTTGAATAATTGTGTGTCTTGACGAGAGCATTCCCAATTTTACGAGCCAAGGCTCCATCTCTAGGATTTTTCTTTAAAGACTGTTCATAAGCTTCTATGGCTTCTTCAGGCTAGAATTGCAACAGATAAAAAGTGAAGATTATGTATGATTGGACTTACAATACAACACAACACAACACAATTGCACAAAATTGCTATCAAACTCATTCCTGAAATATTTTTTCAAGAGAATCAAAAGCTCATAATCAACACATAATAAAATGATTCATTCATATAGGGCATGTGTGACTCTCCAAATATTGATGTACTGCATCCTTGAGCATCTTTCACTTTTGGCTTTGCTGTCTGGGTTGCTGGGGGCTGAAGCAACATAAAGACCATCATTGATATGCCTTCTTCACGCTTGGAAAATTCTTAAGACAAGTAAGCAAAAAGCCCCCCCCCCCCCCTGCAAATCCACATTGACATTCTGGCAAAAAGGAAGCAAACACACACGGGGACAATGCAGCTCAGAAAGCCAGGTATGACAAAACAATTCCACTTCAGAGCAATTCCCATGAATATATCTAAAAGATCCTGCATTACTTTGATTAAAAAAGAGACAATTCAGACTTTAGAGCAGGGGTGTCAAACACAAGGCCCATGGTCGGCTGTGGCCCACAATGTGGTTGAATCTTAGATGGGCTCCTGTGTCTCTTCATATCCAGAGTCTGCGCACACACTAAAAAGGCTTATGCTCTAAAGCAGGGGTGTCAAACTCAATTTCATTGAGTGCTGTGGTTGGCTGGCCGACTGGGTGGGTGTGGCTGACTGGGGGCATGACCAGCTTGAGCCCCCCTCACTGGGTATGGCCAACTGGATGGGTGTAGCCAGCTTGATGCCATTCCCCAAATTGCTGGCATGTTTCCTCTTCACACTGGGTAGACCACGACAAAGCCACGCTGGCCTGATGTTTACTCTTCACAAACATCGTGCCAGTGTGGCTTCAGCCCGGTCTACCCAGTGTGAAGAGGAAACATGCCAGCAATTTGGGGAATGGAATCAAGCTGGCTACACCCATCCAGTTGGCCATGCCCAGTGAGGGGGGGGGGTTCAAGCTGGCCATGCCCCCAGTCAGCCACCTCCACCTAGTCGGCCACCCCCCACCCCCCGCAGTCAATCACAGCACTCAATGAAATTGAGTTTGACACCCCTGCTTTAGAGCATAAGCCTTTTTAGTGTGTGCGCAGAATCTGGATATGAAGAGACACAGAAGCCCATCTAAGCAACTTTCCTTGCTAACTGTTATGAACTCTATACTTGTGTCACTTGCAAAACAAGTAGCATCTTTTTACCTTTCTGGGGTTGTTTTGCTTTCTTACATATTAGATTTTGATCTTACATTTTTCCCAAAAATTATCAAACATCCAATCTGGGGCTTAAAGCAGCTGTCTCCAAAGAGATGCCCTCAGTACTGGGCCTCCACAGGGTTCGGAAGGCATATATGCATCACCTGTATTCTTCATTCTACCTCCCAAAGGGAGTGGCTTTGCTTGGGAGCAGGGCCTGAGTGGGAATAGTTGAGGGAACTAAGATCAACTCATGTGTCCATGCCAACAGGGAGAACAAGAATCTCTTCACTTTCATGCAGATATTTAGTGCAGTGGTTTTGTGACAGAGTAGATAATCTCTTCACTTTCAGATTACAACATTATCCTCTCCTTTTTCTAAATTATCTGAATATCTAGCTTCATTCTAGCACTCTTAGCCTAACACTGGAGAAGCTTACCTCCTGGATATTCATGTATGCATCACCAAGGAGAAGAAAGGTGTGGGAACTTGGCATTTTTTCTACCAGGTCTCTACAAAGAACAATATGAAGCATTACGGCAAAAACTGCCAGAAACAGAAACTTACTGGAAGTTCAATAAAATAAATTTTCTACAGTCAAAAATCTCAGGGGTTGGCCTTTAATAGTTAACCGGTAAATATTTGCTTCTTCCTTGGAAACTTCAATTTAGTAGGAATAAAGAATACTTGCCTTCTACAGAAAGAAAACTGGAATCAGTTGATCTCCTAGAGACCTCAGCTTTAATTAACATGCGTGAATCTGTGGGCAAGTATTTTTCTGAGATTACAGTAATTCAATGGAACACATTGAAATGGGATGAAAAGGACCCTAAAACATAATTCAGCCGGGGAAGATGAAGAGCAGTTTGGAAATGTTCATCTCCAGTTTTGACTAATTATGTTAACCATTCTTAATTGAATTAAACAAATTCAAACCAAGTTTTAGATTCATGCAGTAAGTAAGTAAGTAAGTAAGTAAGTAAGTAAGTAAGTAGTACTTACTACTAGATTCATGCAGGAAGCTGGTCTCTTTTCACAAACCATACCATTAAAGTGGTTTCTTGGATATAAATTGATAATGCAATTTCTTTTTTTGGAGGGGGGGGGAGGATGTGGGCAATATAAGATCTTACCTATAACAGCTTGCATACAGCTTCTTGTCTCTCCTGTATTTCAGATAGATCTGTGCCATCTTTTCTTTCGCTTGAACAAAATAAGTCTGCTCTGGTGTTATGTTTCTGAACATAGTTAAAGCTGCTTCAACATCTCCTTGCATAAGAACTAAGTCTGCATTAGTAATCATGACCCTCAGTTCTTCAGACGTACCAGAAAATTCATTGATAGCATCTTGGAGGATTTTAATAGCTTCATGCTACAAACAAACAAACGTTTTGTCAAAATGCCAGCCATCACGTGCAAAACTTTAGCTCTCAGATTAAATTCTTTCAGTTTGTCTGCCAATTTAGTTAGTTGCTAACTAATTAATTAGTTAGTTCATTCCTTCATTCCTTCATTCAATTGATTCCTTCCTTCATCTCACACATGTTATTTTGGGCATCTTATAAAAGTTTGTCTGAATCTTGTACAGGATACTGTGGGAACATTTTTAAGGATCATAATTGGTTCACACACCAAATTAGTCAAAAGGTAATTTATCTCAATTTATACACTTATTAATTTGAGTCATATTGATTATAGTTATTAATTACTGTACAGTAATCTAACTTTGATATTGACTTATTTATTTATTAAATTTCTACAGTGCCCTTAAGCAACTCTGGATGGCTTACAGCGATGACTTGCTTTACTACTGATTTACATTGTTAAATGTTTTAAGATTTGCAGATTTAAATAACTGTTATTTTGAATTTTATAATGACCTTTTTTCATCATCATCCTCTTTTAAAGACCCCATAATCCCTTGTGAGGTGGAGTCTTGAGCATCTAAATGGAACTGAGTGTTCACTGGCCGGATGCCCTTCCTGTTGTCAATGCGGAGATTGTTTCAGCAGATATATTCTCATTGTGCCCAGAGGGACAAATATCTGCCTCTATCTAGGATTGAACTCACAGCCTCCTGATTGTGAGGCGAGAGCTCCACTTCTAGGCCACTGCACCACTCCTTCTAACAAATTTTATAATGCTAGAAAATCTTTCTTTTTTTTGTTTCTTCTTCTTTTTCTTTTTCTTTTGCCTTTTCTTTGACTATATTTGTAAAATTAATAAATTATTATAAAAAATAGAAAAACATTCATATGTAGCATCGGCCAGATCTATTCCTCAAAGCTTTATGTTGCAACAAACCTAGGAGTAAGCCTGATAAGCTTATTTACCAATAGCCCTACTAAGATTGTGATAGGAGAAACACATTATCTTGTCCCACTCCTCTTATTACTTTCCCAGTCAAACTCTACAAATTATAGGGAGATGCTTTGGAGCAGGTGATCTTCCCCACTTGAGTTGCCTCCCTGTACCATTTGTTCAACAGATTCTAAATTAGAAATCATGGAACTTTCAGAAGTAGAAAAGACTAGTCCTCTAATTCATAGAGCAGTAATGGCTAACCTTTTGCCATCGCGTCAAACCCCAAACTCATACTGTATGAAATTGACATCTTTGAAATTGGAGATTTACAGTAGCCTTCCCTTGGAATGGGGAGAGAATGGAGATTTACAGTATTCTTCCCCTGCCACGACCACAGAACTGGTAGTAAAAAAAATGAATTTCACCACTGATGTGCAATCCTCTTGGTCACTGCTATCAGGGTAATTGCAAATACTTCAAATAATTTTAAACTGTAAATATAATAACATCTCCCTTTAGTTCATAAAACCATGCTCAAATGTTAAATGTACGTGTCAGCTCCCTTGGATAAATCAGATAGGAAACATATTACTGTGTTTCCCTGAAAATAAGACCCTGTCTTATATTTTTTGCCACCAAAAAAGGCACCAGGTCTTATTTTCGGGGGATGTCATCCACTGACTAACCTCACTTACACCCCCCGCCTCCTTTTCACTGTCAGAGGCCTTCAGGAATTTCTTCTTCTGCAGCTGGCAAGGCTTTCCTGAAGGCCTCTGCAGTCAATAACAGAGCTCCGGATTAATCCAGAGGCCATCAGGAAAACCTTGCCAGCCTTGCTGGCTGCAGAAGAAATGGGTCGGCAAAGCAGGTATTGGGGTGTGTGAGGCCTGGCTACAACTATCCAAAGGTAAGTAGTAGGGCAGTATCCCCCCATCCCCACCCTAGCTTAATTTTTACTCATGTACCCTGGAGTGGGCAGGATCTTAATTGGGGCTTATTTTGGAGGTAAGGCTTATATTGGGCACACGTGTAAAAATCAAGCTAGGACTTACTTTCAGGGTAGGTCGTATTTTTGGGAAAACAGGGTAGATGAGCTAAACCTACTTTATTGTAAGGTTACAATAACAGAATCTGGCAAATCTGAAGGTACAACTTCCTGCCAGCATTTTAACTATCTGATCAATTAAGGTGGGTCTCTCATCCCCCAAGGCAGTGGTGGGTTCTTGCCGTTTCGGCCGAACTGGTAGTGGTTTGGTGGCCTGGGTCGCTGGAACCGGCAGTGACTCAGGCCTGGCATGCCTCTGAACTGGTTCCCCGGGCAGAGCTGTTGCCGCCACCATCTTGTTTTTCAGCTCTGCACATGCCACAGAACAATTTTAATTGCACTGCACATGTACGCACAGCACACATTAAGCGCACACGTGAAGCACGCACATGAGCAAACAGGCAGTAGTGCCTGCCGGAACACACCCCTGCCCCAAGGTCATCCATACGTTCCATGACAATTCATAATATTGCCATATCCTTTGATACACAAATAAATAAAAACAAATACCTGTTCACCATTCAAACGATGAGCCTCTACCAGTTCCAGGTAGAGAGACAGACGATCGGACGCATCAATTTCAATTGTTTTCGATTTAGAGGACGGTGTACTGGTTCTCATCCCTGGCAAATTCATTGCCATCTGCAAGGTTTTGATGGCTTCTGCTATCTCACCCATCTTTATCTGGGCTTGAGCTTTTACTAAGTGGTACACAGGATGATCTCTAATCTGATGAAAAGTGATTTGAACAAATAATTGGTATCTGCATTCTTGACTATCTTCTATGAATTTTTTTTTAAAAAAACATTGAAAACCAACTATATATGATGCAAATATTTAAGAATATTCTTTGAGCAATTACAGTGTCACATAATTGCTAAGCTTTATAAAAGATTCCCAGGAGTGCTGCCTTCAAATTATACAAAGGGTGTTGGAATGTTTGATTACTTTGAAAATCAAGAGTACAGAGTAGATTGAAAAGGAAAAACATACTATTAATTACTGTAAAACAAAAATCAGAATGATTTCTAAACGATAGGCCAATTGTTATACCCACTGCTGGAAAATAAAAATCTAAAGAACAAACAATGGCCTTCAAATATTTAGGAATTACATTCCAATCCTCTGTAAGGCAATGATCAATACAATTCTGCTATAAATTTCTGATGATCCTCCTGTAATAACCACTGCAGGCCTGTATTTATCAAAAATTAAAATCGCCTGAAGTTTTCTGATTCAAATTTGTTAGATCTATAGTATGAGGTCCTCTGTGTGTATCTGGTGCTTTGCTATACCTACAATCTGGGCTAGTTTCTCTTGTGGCCAGAATAAAGTTTTGTCAAACTCTGATCTGAAGTAATATTTAATGGGCAGCTGTTCGCCTATTTGACACTACTGGATAGTTGTAAATCAGCAAGAAAAAGGGAACTGAATTCAATCTTAGAAGATACAGTCTACCTGTTCTGACCTAGGCTTCCCCAAACCACGAAGCAGACTCCTTGTCCTGACAGAAAACCCTTTTTATTAAGTTACTGTGCATTCCTCTCGTTCACATCCAGAGAAGTCTTTCAAGGGTGTTAGAGTCACAGACCTTATCTGGCTTGGAGAGCTTCCAAGCCGGTATCTGCAAAACTTGGCAAGGAACCTCTGAGAGTCACGAACCAATTAAGCGAACTAATTGTCTCCTGCAAACTCCACTCCCCTTTCGCTCCTCTTTTATTCCCTATGGGAGGGGCCATTTATTGCCCACCTGTGGCCTTACTCCCAAGTCAGCCCTTGTTCCTTAGCTGTTCCCTTTGTCTGGTAACTCTGCGTATGCGCACACTGGGTACAGTCTCCAGCTATTCGTCTGCCTCACTGATGTCTGACTCCGAAGGCAGATGGCCCCTCATCAGAGCTTTCCCCAGATTCCAGGACTGGCCCATGTTCCTCCCCAACATCCTCACTGTCCGAATCTGCTGCCAGCTCCACTGGCTGCTGGTGGGCCACAACACTACCAACCCTGTAGGCAAGACAAGGAACCAACCACTTAAGGGCATTAAAGGGCTAACTAACAATTCTTTGACAAACTGCAATCACCTCAGCGCTCTCAAATAATAAACACCGATATTAAAAAATTCAGAGAGGCAGTTTAGACGACAGTCAAGTATGCAATGGAAGTAGAGTTTCAGCACAGACTCATCCGACTTGCCTGAAAGTTGTAACTTAGACAGAGCTCCAGGGACTGAGCACAGAGTTGGAAGTTGTTCTGCAGCAGATGGACTTGAGCCATGAGGAGATGAGCCTCGGCATAGGAAGGACTCTGCTCCAGACAGTGTTGTAAGAGCCTCTCAGAGGCTTCATAGTTGCCTGAGCAGATTGAACAAATGAAAGACAGGAGGTAGGAAAAACAAAACTCCTCCATCTTCAAAAGTTGTTTTAGGGAAGTATCTGTAAATAATTCCCCCTCCCCCGACTGTATACAGTGTGTTTCTTTGTCCCCCTCATCCTGTACTAGCCAATAAAGGAATGATTCAATTTATTTTAGTCTGGATGGTCTAATTAGAGATTCACACACACACTCTCAGAGCAAACATGTATGCACTATGAGAATATAATGCATGCAATACACAGGCAAATGCAAACATTATTTTGTTGCACAAGAAAATGCCAACCATTCCTATAGCCATTGCTGGTAACAGGGATGGAGAGAATCTCAGAAATCATATTCTTCATCCTTTCCTTAACTTGTTTCTTCTCTGGGTGATTAAATACTCAGGTCTACAGCAAGGCTAAAGCCATTTTTAATCTATTTCCAACCTAAAATGAACATTTCTCTGAATTTATACTGAAGTTTAGCATTATATTCCTCAGAAAGTTTGTCTGTGGGGCAATGTAGCCTGCACTTTACCTAAGTTCTCTGAAGCTACTTTCCGAAACTGAGTGTATAATTTGAAAGAACAAAAATGGGCCCTTAAAGAAATGATTACCTGATAAATATTTCACTTTTGCAACCAAATAGGCAGCTTGTAAAAGACCAGGGACTGTTTTCATCACCGTTTCAAGGACGGATGCACAAGGCCTCAGAAGTGGTGAAGGAGGCTGCCCTGCACCTGCAGGCTAAAAGTTAAAAGGTATTTCATGATTAAACATTAGTGTACTCCAACAATAAAACAGAGGGAGTTCAACATGATGAACACATTCATTTGAGTGAGAAGTAAAATCCAATGTGCATTTTGCCCAGTCTTGTTCTCTGGATCTCTCAATGCCTCAGTAACCTTGGCATTACTGAGGGTCCTTGCTGCTCTCTGTGCTTAGATGTTTTCTTGTAGACATTTCATTACCCAAACTAGATAACATCATCAGTGCCCATCATGTTACTTAGTTTGGGAAATGAAACATCTGCAAGAGAACAACCAATCTCAGAGAGAAACAAGGACCCTTATTTCAACCAAGCTACAAATATTATTCTTTATTAATTGGCATTTCTGAATCCATCTGTTGACTTCCAACTGCATGTTGGGTACTAAGACAACATAGACAGATCAGCTTCGTCATCCTGCTTACCTCCAAAGGAAGCACTCCAAAGGTAGAATCTTCCAGTAAATCTTATTTAGTAAATAAATCTTCAGGAATTAGGTCAGGATTACGTTTCTTGCAAAATTGCTGTTTTTTTTCTTACCTTGTTTAATTGGCATCATTTAAGCTACACTAGTTTTCCTTCACCTCTAAATATGTTGGGATTATAGCTCCCAGAATTACTAGGCAGTAATTTTGCAAAAGATTAATCTAAACCTTGGGTAAGAACTATAGAGGAAAGGGCCCAAAGGTGTTTTTTTTCGGGAGGCAACTGGACTTCCTTGCTTTTTCTTTTGAAGACATTTCGCTTCTCATCCAAGAAGCTTCTTCAGTTCTGACTGGATGGTGGGGAATGGAAGGATTTATATTCCTTGCAGGCAGCTGGTCATTTGCATCCTTTTTGAGGGTCATTGAAGCACTTGGAGGTTTATCTGTGCTTCAGGGTCACTTGAGTGGTGCTCCTGGTTCCTGTAGTCTGCAATTTTTTCCTCTGGAAGTCCATTCCTACTCCCACACCATTCAAAGGGTGTTCATCCCAAATTGTATAGCTAAAAGTCTGTAGAGATTCTCAGTCATCCAGGTCCCAAAGGTGTTTTTTTCAGGAGGCAACTAGACTTTCTTGTTTTTTTCTATTGAAGACCTTTCACTTCTCATCCAAAAACTACAGATTACAGGAACCAGGAGCACCACTCAGGTGATCCTGAGGACACAGATAAACCTCCAATGCTTCAACAACCCTCTAAAAGGATGCAAATGACCAGCTGTCTGCAAGAAGTATAAATCATTCCATTCCCCACTATCCTGTCAGAGCTGAAGAAACTTCTTGGATGAGAAGCGAAACGTCTTCAAAAGAAAAAGCAAGGAAGTCCAGTTGCCTCCCGGAAAAAGCACCTTTGGGACAACCATGACCTGGATGACCGAGAATCTCTATAGACGTATAGAGGAAAGAGATATCAGAGAGAGTTTCACAAAACAGAAAATGGGGGACCTATCTTACTTCTTGCTTTGGTCCCAAACAGAATAAATCTGATATCCATTGCACGTTATAACTAATTTGGGTCATAACAATTTCCTCATTTATATTTTTAATGAAAAGGGGAGAAATGGTTTTAGTAGTTAAAAACGTAAAAGTATTCTCACAACTGAGCTTGTATCTTGTTATTTTTGTGATAATATATTAAAAGTATTAACTACCTTTTTGCCCATTCGCAGGCTATTCCACTATAAATCTGTGTTTGCTTTCTACACATAGCAAGCCAAACATTTTAATAATTGTTCTTTCCATCATTATAGAACTTTTAAAAGAAGGAGTGAGAAACACAACATTATTTATTTATATGTGTGTGTGTGTGGATTATTTGAAAAAAAAAAGAATTTTAGTATCTTACCTTACTTGGGCAAAAATTAAGATACTCCTTAATAATTTCTATCAAAAAATCTGGGTTTAATTTTTCAAAATATTCTATACCAAGAGGTAAACCTTGGAGAGAAGAAAAATGGGCATCGAGTACATCATTCAATAAAGTAATAACTTCTTCTTGTCTTTTATTTTTCTTCATAGCCAAGACTGCACGTAGATAAGACAGCTCCTACAAAACATGTTTTTAAAAAATACATAAAAATATTTTCTATTCCATCAGGTGTTGGGAACTGATACTGACTGTTGTAGCTAAAAATCCCCGTGAGGGGATCCAACCCCTTTGTAGTCCATTCCTCCATATCTATCTTAGCTTAAATTAAACAGAAAAACTTCCATTCTGATTATCTATATGCAGGTAGTCTTTGACTTATGATCCCAATTGAGACTAGAATTTTTGTTGCTAAGCAAAGCAGTTGTTAAGTTAGTTGTGTCCACTTTTACAAGCTTTATTGCCTTGGTTAAGTGAAGCGGCATGGTGGCCTAGAAGTGCAGGTGCTCGCTTCGCACTTAGGAGATTGAGAGTTCAGTCCTGGGCAGCAAGAAATGTTTCTGTATCAGGGCACAAAGAGAAAATATCTGCTGCGAACTCAGGAAGGGCATCCACCCAGTAAATGCTCAGCTCCATTTAGTTACCCTGACACCACCCGGAAGCAAGAGATTATTTCTTTTTAAAAAGAAAAAAAATGGTTAAGTGAATCACTGCAGTTGTTAAATGAATCATACAGTTGTTAAGTGAATCTGGCTTCTCCCATTGATTTAGCTTGTCGGAAACCAACTGCAACCAGGCTGCAACCATAATAAATATTTGCCAATTGCCAAGCACCCAAATTTTGATCCCATGATCCTCTGTCACGAAATTTAAGAGCTGGGCATTGTAAGGAACATGAAGACAGAACTACAGCACAAAGGGCCTCCTATCTGCATTAAGAACATGGATTAGTATCAAATCGTATTTGGAAAACATTACTCTCCACTTACTGCTGATATTCCAATAGACTGCTGAACTTCTTTCAGGAACTCCAACTGCTGCTCTACATCTTCTAACTTCCCTTCCATTAACTGGCTTCGGATAATTCCTGTAATGCAAGGATGGTTCTCTTCAGCTTTATTCTACGAAATGTCTTCAGGGCACAGGTCAGATTTCATAGATTACACGAAGGCATCCAATGAACCTATTCTATCAAGAACTGCAGGCTAGCAGGACCTAGGACTGAAGTCAGCAATGAAAAGGGCATCACCTCCATTGCCAACCACATTGGCCTCTGGGAGAGAAATGGTTGTTCGTGGCAAAGCTCTAAATCTGAATCTGCCGTAGAAAAATTCAGTCAAAGGTAGCCTGAAGCTATGAAAATATAATAGTCACTCAAAGACAAACTGGGAAAGATCAGCTTCATTCTCTCTCTCTCTCCTCTCTCTTCTCTCTCTCTCCTCTCTCTCCCCCTCCCTCTTTTCCTTCCTCTCTCTCTCCCCCTTCCTCCTCTCTATTCCCCCTTCCTCCTCTTCCCCTTTGCTTCCTCTGTCTCCCTTCTCCCCTTCCGTCCTCTCTCTTCTTCCTGCTCTCTCCCCCTCCTGCTCTCCCTCTCTCCCCGTCCCTCCCTCTCTCCCCTCTATCAATTATTCAAACCTGTTAGTGCAGGAACACTTGTCTCATCAAGAGCCATAGCCGTTTTGTAGCATTTCATAGCTTCCTTTATTTTTCCTTGAAAAAGCATCTGATAGCCCAGCTCTGTAGCAATGTCTGCATTATGAGGAGCTAAGCTGAAAGCTCTGTCCACCAACTTCTGAGTCAGCTGCAGGATGAGTGGATTGCGGCCACACTAGAGTTAAAACAAATACACCCCCCCAAAAAAAAATCCATTGAGAACATAATCACAATATTAATTAAAAATGATCTTTACTTCAAATAATTTAATTGCATTCATCATTGCATACATTTATGGCCCAATCAAAGAAGCTCTCTGCAAGAGAGCTGTCCACAATTTTACTAAAATTGTTGGAGTATAAGATGCACCTTTTTCCCTAAAAAAAGGGTGAAAATCTGGGTGCATCTTATACACTGAATACAGCATTTTTGGCCTCCCGAAACCCCACCCCCTTCACCAAAATGGCCGTGCATAGCCTTTAGGAGGCTTCCAGAGTGCTCCTGGAGGCTGGGTAGGGCAAAAATGAACGAAAAATGTGCCGTTTTTTGTTTGTTTTTGCTCCCCCCCCCTGGAACACTCTACAAGCCTGGTTCACCTGGTGCATCAATTGCGGCCCTACTTGGATCGGGGTGCACTTCAAACAGTCACTCACGCCCTTGTCACCTCAAGGCTGGATTATTGCAATGCGCTCTACATGGGGCTACCCCTGAAAAGCGTTCGGAGACTACAGCTAGTCCAGAATGCAGCTGCGCGAGCGATATTGGGTGTACCGAGATACCCCCATATTACATCTATCCTTCACGAGCTGTACTGGCTGCCAATTGGTCTCTGAATGCAATTCAAGGTGTTGGTCATTACCTTTAAAGCCCTATATGGCTCAGGACCAGCGTATTTGTGAGACCACCTACTGCCACATACCTCCCAACGGCCGATAAAATCCCACAGGGTGGGCCTCCTTAGGACGCCGTCAACCAGACAGTGTCGGCTGGCGGGGCCTCGGAGGAGGGCCTTCTCTGTGGCTGCTCCAACCCTGTGGAATCAGCTGCCCCCAGAGGTCCGGACCTCACCCACCCTCATGGCCTTCAGAAAAGCTGTTAAAACCTGGCTATTCCGGCAGGCCTGGGGCTATTGACCTTATTATGTAGGGTCCAGCCCCAATTTGAACGTATGTGTGTTGGAGAATTTTTAAATTTTTTATTTTTATTTTTTGTTTGTTTTTTCTTTTCTTGTTCTGTGTAAGCCACCCGGAGTCCTCCGGGATTGGGCAGCCTATAAATCTAATAAATTAAATTAAATTAAATTAAAGCCTCCTAAAGACTATTCATGCCCTTTTTTTGACAAAAAATGGGCCTGTTTTCACAAAAAAATAGGCCATTTTGGGGTGGTCTGCAGAGTGCAAAAACTTTTTTAAAAAATTTGCCTCTTCAAAATCTTGGTGTGTCTTATACTCCAGTGTGTCTTATATTCCAAAAAATACAGAATTCTGAGGGTAACATTTTAGAAAGAGAAAATGCACAACATTGGAAAAGTGTAGAGATTCCTGTTGATGAAGTGGTGATAAGAAAAATATTAGAATGCGCAGAAATGAACAGATTAACATTAGCAATTAAGGAGAAAAGCAAACTGAATATTATATTGAATTGAATTGAATTTTATTATTTGTATGCCGCCCTTCTCCGGGAGGGACTCAGGGCGGCGAACAACTCAAAAGGGGAAAAGGGGAACATAGAACAGAATACAAATAATTAAAATAAGCAAGAATCACACAACCACACAAGTCGAGAGGGGAGGGGAACTCATCAACCCCAGGACTGCCGGCAAAGCCAGGTTTTGACGGCTTTTCGGAAGGCCTGGAGAGAGGTGAGGGTCCAATCCCTGCGGGGAGTTCATTCCAGAGGGCCGGAGCTGCCACAGAGAAGGCCCTCCCCCGGGTAGTAGCCAGGTGGCATTGGCTGGTAGACGGAACCCGGAGGAGGCCGACCCTGTGTGATCTAATGGGTCTTTGGGAGGTAATTGGCAGCAGGCGGTCTCTGATATGATTTGGGAAGTATTTTACCAATGGTTGAAGAGGGAAAAAGGAGTTTGGAAATGAAGAAAGCTAAAAAATAACTAGACGATACACTTAGAGATATAAAGAAGATGAAAACTGTTAGTATGTGTATGATGAGAATAATGATGTTTAATGTTGATATCATATTATTACTAGAAGATATTAAGAAGAAAAATGCTCAATATATTATAATACTCAATGCTCAATATATTATAATACTAAATTTAGGGAAATAATGTTAATATGAATGTGAAAGATGTGGCAAAAGAGGAACAATGTTGCACAGAGATGATTGTACCCAGACGACACACTGCATAAGGAAAGATGGAATGTTTATTTTTGTAATTGAAAAATAATAAAACTCTTTTAAAAAAAAGAAAGAGAAAATGCTTTTGGCCTGCTTATTTAGGCCATGCCCTTTGCTAGCAAGAAACCCCCAACAAATTATTCCTAAGAAAATGTACTCCTTGACAGAGTAAGACTGCCTAATGCATAAAGTTATCTGGAAAATATCCCTTGCATTATTCAAGTTCTGCTACCAATACTGAGCAACTAAAATCCAGAATCAAAGCCAGCAAAGGCATCCAGGAAGCTCATGAATTGCTCTGCCCCAACCATCTCCATCTTTGATTGCTGTCCGCTTTGGGAAAATGTTCTCAAGCCTCCATTTTTTAATACCCCTGCACTTCTCACCTTTTGCTCAGAATCCGTCATAAGCGAGTCTCTTGCCACAGAGAGCGACCCAACACAAATAAAGAGAGGGACGGAAGCAATGGTGGAATCCTGCCAGTTTAACAATTGGTTCAGTGATCATGCGCGTGCACAATTTTACCAGAACTTACTTTCCACATTACTTCTTGGGGAGTAACACAGGTGAAGCATGGCAATCTGCTCTGCCACACTAATCAGCTGAGAGGATATAGGTAAGTAAAACGGGCGGGCCAACATGATCGTCAGAGCGAACTGTTTCGCTCTCAGCTGATCGTCCGAGCTATCGATTCGCCTGAATTGATCCAAACCGGCTGAATCCCACCCCTGGAAGGAAGTGACTGTAGGAAGCCATGAGAGGAAGAAAAGTGTTCTCTGTACTTCAGGGTTGCAATAATGATAGAAATACCAAACAAATGATAAAGCTATCCCTTCAATTTCCATGCCAAAAAACTATTTCCAATTGCAGTAATTTAGCACTTCCTGAAGCATACCTGGGCTTTAACTCTTAATAGTCCTTGACCTACAACTGGTTGTTTGCAATGGTTATTAAATGAATGATTGTAAGTCAAGGACTACCTGTACCTACAATAATGATTAGTCTTTGCTTTATCCTCAAAAGGCATGACCAGGACATAAATTAGTGCTTCCTATGAAAGACAAAGATAGCATTATGTACATAGAAAGCTTGTCTGCTTAAATAAAGGAATCATTGAAACAATCATTACTAGCAATTAAAAAAAAATATTTTCTACTTACCGTTCTGCTAAAAACCAAGGCTATCTTACAGAAAAGCGGAGGATTATGTGGTTCCAATTGATCTAAAGCACTAATCAGATCTTTCAGCCTGGAGGAAGCCTAAGAAAAACAAAATATCCTCAACTTAGGACCACAATTGAGCCCAAAATGTCTGTTGTTAAGTGAAGCATTTGTTAAGCAAGTTTTGTCCCATCTTATGACTTTTCTTACTACAATTGTTAAGTGAATCACTGCAGTTGATAAGTGAGTATCCTGGATATTAAGCGAATCTGGCTTCCCCATTGACTTTGCTTCTCAGAAGGTTACAATCCAACACATCTGGTTTTTAAACCACGGTAGTTGACATAGGGGTGCAAATCCATCCAACAGTTTCACTGATTTTCTCTCTTGTCTTTTAATGACCCCTTGCATAGGGGTGGAGTCGGGGCAAATGACTGGAGCTGAGTGTTTACTGACCAGATGCCCTTCCTGTCACCAATGCGGAGTTCACAGCAGATATATTCTCATTGTGCCCAGAGAGAGAAAAATATATGCCTCTATGTAGGATTGAACTCACAGCCTCTTGATTGTGAGGCGAGAGCCCTACTGCAACACTCAACAGTTTCATTGATAGCCTTCATTAAATACTTTCTGCAACGTGTAAAATCAATGTATCTTTGGACCAATCTAGAGCAGACTTTGGAAATTGTTTGTTATGGTATCAATCATAGACTAAGGAGCCTACTGACAAAAATACAATAGGGGGGAGTAGTATTTGCTTTGTGTCCAATTGCTACTTCCCACTAGCAAAACACACCTTATTGACAGCTAAAATTCTTCTTGTAGCTTCTTGTGTGAAGCCTGGATCTGCTCCATCCTGGCCTATCACCAAATGAGATTTAGGGCAGTATGCATTGGAAAGGTGATCTCTTGTTCTACTAATGGCTGTTTGATAATATGATACTAATTGCTTAAATTAGATGCATTCTTTTACTGCATGTAATTCTAAAACACCTGTGTCAGATGTTTCCTGTGTCAGGAATTCTCAAAAGACATTTTACACCTGAAATGTTCCCACTGTTGACCTTGGGGGTTAAATTCAATGGAACTTAGTTCTATATATACATGATTACATTATTAAAACCATTGTCATCATTATCATCACCAGCAATTAAAAGATACATTATTTTACATGGAGGAAAATCCTGAGTCATTGTTTCCTATGTCTCTATATAAAATGCATGCAACAATGTGGAATTAAACACTGAAGACTCACCTCAGGTATGTTTCCTTCCCTGCACAAATAGTGAACAGCCTCCATTTTTAAGGCATCTAGGTTGAGAGCATCTTTCTGCAACAACCTAAAGGAAAATTTTAAAACACACACACCTAAAACACACACTATATTTTTAGCTGTCTTCAAGGAAAACTGCTGAACTACAAGACACAGAAGCTACAAACAGAATGGCTATGTCAGCGTTCAAATAATGCACCCATAGACAGGCAAAAACAATTTATTGGATACATCGTATTGGAACAACTGGTGAAAGCCGACTTCCACCTAATTAAAAAGTAAACGTTTTCCCTTTCCCCCAAATCACTGGTCATGCTGTCCAATCCAATTGCTGCCCGGCTGCTTGGTTACTTCACTCCTCCTTGGGTCAGCCACCTGTGAGAATGTCCTTGGTTCCCACAGGAAAACTTTATTGTTTTTGCTACATAACCTCATCTAACTATCCCCCCGCCCCACAAGCCTCCAAGATGGCCTCAGTCAGGTTCACTTCAGGGTTGACAGGCTAATAGCTGAGCTCTATTTGGAGGACTTTCCTGCTTCTAATTTAGGGCAAACTTTAGGGGAGTTAGTCTCTGGGACACTAATGACGATCAATTGGTTCTGTGGACAAATGTCAGATTAATCTCAACTGACTTACAGAGGGAAGGAGGTGTTTCAACAGGAGGAGATTCAAAAGGCATTTCGGGAATTTTTTACAGAATTGTATAAAGGGGATAAAATTAATGGTTTAGATATAGACAAATATTTAGATAAAGAGAAAATACCCTCAGTTAGAGAAGAGCACAGGCAAAAATTGAACCAATAACCTCAGGGGAAATTTTGCAGCTAATTAAGCAATTAAAGTCAGGGAAAGCACCAGGTACAGATGGTTTGACAGCGGTTTACTATAAAAATTTACAGTTAGAAATGGTAGAACCTCTTAGAGAATTATTTAATAAGATTCAAATGGAAGGTAAGGTGCCTCCATCTTGGAAGACAGCGTTTATATCTTTGATACCCAAAGAAGATCAAGATACTACCCAACCAAAAAATTATAGATCTATCTCATTACTTAATGTAGATTATAAATTTTTTACTAAAATACTAGCAAATAGGTTAATGCTGGTTATTCAACAATTGATACACACCGACCAAACAGGTTTTATACAGGGGAGACAGATGAAAAGTAATGTTAGATTAATTATTAATGCATTAGAATATTTGGGAAAGAACAACCAAATTCCTGCTGCGTTCATATTTTTGGATGCTGAGAAGGCCTTTGATTGAGTTAACTGGCAATTTCTGTTGAAGATATTGCAAAAAATGCAGATAGGAGATAGTTTTTTACAGTCAATTAAAGCAATATATCAACGGCAAACAGCACAAATCATAGTCAATGGAAGTTTAACAGACTCTTTTCAAATTGGAAAAGGTACAAGACAGGGCTGTCCTTTGTCCCCACTATTGTTTATTATAACTTTGGAAGTATTGTTGAATAAAATACGGGGCTTGGAGGGTCTAAAAGGGATCAAGATTAGGCAGCAAGAATACAGAGTGCGCACTTTGGCGGATGATTTGGTCATAATATTGGAACAACCGCAGGAATCCATATGGTTTTAATGAATACGATTAATCAATATGGTCAAGTGTCTGGTTTTAAAATAAATTTAGGGAAAACAAAAATATTAGCTATAAATATGAATACTAAACAAAAGGAAGAACTAGGAGGGATGCTAGGATGTCAGGTAGTCAAAAAAGTCAAATATCTTGGAGTTAATATTTTAACTTCAAATGGGAAACTATATAAACATAATTATGAACCACTTTGGCATAGTATACAGATAGAGATGAAAAAATGGGAGAAATTGCACTTATCTTTGCTGGGTAGGATAGCGGCAGTGAAAATGAACATCTTACCAAAAATTTTATTTCTCTTTCAAATGTTACCTATACTTAAAAAAGATGCGAATCTCTTAGAATGGCAGAAGGGTATCAACAAATTTGTATGGGTAGGAAAGAAGCCGAGGGTAAAGATGAAAATAATGCAAGATGTACGCGAGAGGGGAGGCTTGAAATTACCTAACCTAAAACTATATTATGATGCAGTGGCGCTATCTGTAATTAGTGATTGGACTCATTTAACTAATGATAGAATATTGAATATTGAGGGACACGATCTGATATATGGTTGGCATGCTTACCTGTTATTCAACAAAAAACTGGACAAGAATTTTAAAAGTCATATTTTAAGAAATGCTTTACTGCGGGTCTGGAAAAAATACCAATATAAATTAAATGACAAGATACCCATGTGGGCAATTCCTAGACATGCAATTGAAAATATGAATATAGCACAAAAACAGGATAGAATTACCTACAGACAGCTTCTCATTTTGGAAAGGGGGGTACTACAACTAAAATCTTTAGAGGTATTAAAAGAGGAGAAGGTAGTTCAAACATGGTTCCAGTATAGCCAATTACAGGTGGAAAATAGATCAAAAAATTGGTTTTATCCAAGTTGAGGATAATCTGTTTAAACAAATAAGAGATCAAACCTTAATGCATATAAAGAGGATATATAATGTATTAATACAGATGGATTCGGAAACAGAATTAGTTAAAGATTGCATGATAAAGTGGGCTCAAAATATAGAAGAACCAATAATGTTGGATACATGGGAAAGAATCTGGGTAAGAAATGTGAAATTTACACAAGCTCAAAACCTGACAGAAAATTTTTATAAGATGTTCTATACATGGCATTTAGATCCTAAAAAGCTGGCTTCTATGTATCCGAATTTACAGCCTAAATGTTGGAGATGTGGTTCTCTCGATGCTACATATTTTCATATATGGTGGACCTGCCAAAAGGTTAAGGCATTTTGGATAAAAATATGGTGGATTATGCAAAATATCTTTAAAAGAAGGATAAAGTTTACTCCTCAGTTATTTTTACTAGGTATAAGTACTGACTTTACAGTGGTAGAGACTAACTTGATTCTGCACCTAATAACGGCAGCAAGACTGTTGGTGGCGCAATACTGGAAGAAGGAAGACTTGCCTACAATTCAAGAATGGACATTGAAAGTTACAAATTTAGCCGAGATGGCTAAAATATCAGCATATCTTAAAGATCATTCAAATGAGAGATATAAACGAGACTGGAAAAAATGGATTGACTATATACAAAACAAATACGGGACTAAGAAATTCCAGATAGCCTATGTTTAAGATCAGGAATGATTTAAATTGTTTAAAGTTAGCTTAGCAAGAAGAAGCTAAGATCAATGTAGAGATGTTATTAACCCTTTTTTATTTTTATTTTTTTCTCAATATATTTTAGACTGTGTTTGTTAAAAATCTACACCATGTACGGGCTCTGGGAAGTTGGGGGGGGAGGGAGGTCGGGGGTTGGGGGCAGGGGGGGAGGGAGGGATATATACTAGGTTAGATTTCAATGTAATATGACTTCACATGTATACTGTTTTTCTATAATTTCTCTGTAAAAATAGGATAAGCACACTGACATATAGTGGAAATACACCAAGGGGAGGAGGAGTGGGATAGAAGAAAGACGGGTAGAGAGACGGGAGAGAGGATGGGAGGGAGGGTGAGAAGGAAGGGAGGGGTGGATAGGGAGAGAGGAGTGGTAGAGGGGGAGGGGAAGTAGGGTAGAGGATGATGATGGAGGGAAGATAGAAAGTTGGAGGGGAGTAGAAGAAAGAGGTGTATGGAGAGGAGAAGAGGTATATTGGGTTTGTATTTTGGGTGGTATTGTTGATAAGAGGAATTGCTGTGATTATTGCTTAATGTTGTATGGCGCCGGCTATGCACGGTATATATGTGAGTGTATGAAAATGATAAAATGGAAAATAAAAATCTTTTTAAAAAATGTCAGATTAATTGGGAGTTTTATGTGCTTAGGACACCCTCTTGAAAATGTATTGCATTGCCTGGCATCTTTATGTCCCCCTCATCTCCAGCTTTCAAGACAACTTAAGAGAAATGGAAAGAAGGCTACCCTGTTCACTTTGGCAGCACATTTATTAAAATTGGAACAATACAAAAAAGATTTGCATGGTCCCTGCACAAGGTTGGGCACACAAAACTACATTACTTTACTAGAGCAGTAAATTGCCCATTCTTGTTTAGTTCTCATATCATTCTCTGCCCTCGTTATATAAAATTTCAAACAAACAAAAAAACCCCAGTGGGAACAGCTGATGTAGGTGCCATTTACCTCCACTGAGTGTTTGTGCGTGTGCGTCCATGTGCACAGAAGATGCTTCAGCCAGGATAGAAAATGTTATCAGCCTTCACATATTTGGTTACCCACCACCAATCATGTACAACCTGATAATACTGAAGCAATGACTGAAAAAATGAGTTTCCCAGAGTTTCATAGCTACTGACTAGCTAGATCAAGATTGGGAAATAAATAAGAGAAAAACTGTATTATTCTTTTTTTGTTTAGACTTTTCCCACTAGTATCTTAGGCTGCTGTCACAGCATCACTCAGCCCATTGTTAATGAGACATAAAATTTATCTCCCTTACCGTCATTTTGGCATTACAAGGTTGGATGACTTTACAAGATGATTAAGTCACCAGGGGAGAAATCATCTTTGATCATTTTGCCTTCTGCAAAAGCACTGCAGTTGAGATGATACAGCATTTTTAATGGATCTAGACAAGAATAATTAAGTTGACTCACCTCTGGGCTGTCTCAACTGACTGCTCCCAATCCTGCAAAGCCAGATGTAGCTTCATCTTTTTTACAAATGCCGGAAGGAAGTGTGGAAAATTCGCAATTATTTGATTCACAGTTTCCAAAGCTCCTGAATAATTCTGGCGCACTTCAAAATATTGGGCCTAATGAACAATGAAATGATCACCTGGTCACTTTTGTCTTGATTTTTTTTTTTTTAAAGGGCTTTCCAATTTAAAAAAAGTTTTTCTGAGACTGGTGGAAAAGCAGTCTGTTGTGACTGCTTATCTAGACCCGTTTTCCCCAATATAAAGATTTTGGAAGGCATATTAGGTAGTCTTTATAATAAAATACAATAGCAGAGTTGGAAGGGACCTTGGAGGTCTTCTAGTCCAACCCCCTGCCTAGGCAGGAAACCCTATACCGTTTCAGACAAATGGGTATCCAACATCTTCTTAAAGACTTCCAGTGTTGGGGCATTCAGTGTTGGTCTTTGATTTACAACTGGCTGCTTAGTGACTATTTGAAGTTATGTCAAACCTCCCTGGCAGTATTTTTTACCTGGTTCCAAAGTTATAATGGGCCCTCCTCTGATTGTCATGTGACTGCATGTCAGGCACTCAGCAACTGCATTTACAGCTCTTTGCCACATCCCATGGCCATGTGTTTGCATTTTATGAAAGTTTTGCTGAAAACGAGTATTTACTTCTGGTTTTCAGCAAAACTGACCCATGGGGAACCATTGGTTTGCTTAATGACCACAGAGCGTGATTGCTCACATGGTGAGGACACTGGGTTGGGGTTAGCAAGTCCATGTTTGAAACCCAAATGGTACTGTGTAGTGAGGTGAGCTCCTGTCACTTGCTCCAGCTCCTTGATGGTGACATGAAAGAAGCTGGAGTTCTTGGGCAATGGTGATGTCACTAGCTAATTCTTTCAACCCAGAAGTGCCTTAAACAGTGCCTTCAATACAAACAAGATATGGGGGTGGGGGAGAGAACCACAGTGTTTGCTCAACAACTGCCACCAAAAAGTTCATGAAATCATGCCTGTCAGATGGGTGACCTTTCTTAGAATTATCTCAACTTATGACCATGATAGACAGGCTCTATTATGGTCACACAAGTCAAGGACTATTTGTATGAACTTATAGGATATCCTCTGCTGAAGGTCATCAGTTTTAATCAGAGGTGGTATTCAGTAGGTTCTGTCCAGTTCTAGAGAGCCGGTAGCGGAAATTTTGAGTATTTCGGAGAACTGGAAAATACCACCTCTGACTGGCCCTGCCCCCATCTATTCTCTGCCTCAATGAGTCCCAGCTGATCGGGAGGGAATGGGGATTTTACAATATCCTTCCCCTGCCATGCCCACCAGACCATTCCCATCAAGCCACACCACACCCACCAAGTCACGCCCACAGAACCAGTAGTAAAAAAAATTGAATCCCACCACTGATTTTAATACTGTTGTATAAAATAAAGCTTTGTGACGAAATAGCAATATTCCTACAATATGCTATTATGTACAACATGGTTTTTTGGTCTCCCTTTAGCATGTTGTGTGAATCTAGCCAGTTGCTGGTCATTCAATGCTTAGTATACAGTGCCTGAACCAATGAGTTTATAACCAGGATTATAATAACTTAGAAAGCAAAACCATTCAAAGCAGTAAATATATGCAAAATGCAAGTTTCTGTGGAATTTAAAAAAAAACGCAGCAAAGTGATTATAAACCTACTGATTCAAAGTGCAATTTGTAGTATGATTTTTAAAACAGAATACATTTGGGTAAACATAATATTAAAAAGAAGACCTACGAAGCTTCTTTTTAAGAAGAAACAAAAAGAACTATTTCTTTTCTACAGTTGCAAATGATAAAACCCTTTATAGCGTCTATTTGATTCCCAGATTTTATGTACATTGCTCTTCAATTGCTTCCATTCTTAAGTGTAGAATTGATTTCTAGTGCATCTTTTTGTTTTTCATAAAAGAAAAGCACATGTCAGAGCAAATACAAATAATTGATGATATGATGGCTAAAAGACTTGCGTGAATCAAAGAATATTGACTTCAATCAGATTCTTAGAACCCTCATTCAAATCACACAAAATGAGAAATTAAAAGGAGAGAGAATAAATAGCATTCTGAATGCAAAAGAAGGTTCCTTTGAACTGCTCCTTCATCCTGCATTAATCTGGGCAAGATCAGTCTGCATCAGCTGCAATGTTTGTTACTAATTAGATGCATTTAAAAGCTTTTTATACACTTACTTTACCCATCAGGCCAAAAATATCATTCCCATTTTGGAGCCCTTCATCAAAATATTTTCCGGCTTTTTTGATGCTTGCTTCTTTCCCACTAGTCACATCAAGCCATCCTTTTAGAATCCACCCCTGAAAGAACAAAGCAAAACATTAAATGATGCAACACTATACTTCTGTTACTGGATACATTTTTTTAAAAAATCAATTCAATTCTACTTAACATAAATACAGTAATTTATGCAATGCAAAAGACTGATATATGTTCCGTGGTGTTCATATACGTAGGTGCTGCTATAGCAACAACATTTAAACTTATATACCACTTCACAGTGCTTCAACCGCCATCGCTAAGTAGTTTACAGAATCAGCATATTTTCCCCCACAATCTGGGTCTTCATTTTACTAACCTCGGAAGGATGAAAGGCTGAGTCAACCTTGAGCTAGTTGGGATCGAACTCCTGGCTGTAGGCAGTGAGTTTGCCTGCAATTCTGCATTCTAACTACTGCACCACCATGGCTCAAGGGATGGGATGGATATAGTACTTAAAGTGTTATGATGCTTCCTATTTATCCATCCCCATTAAGAGGCCTGCTTCAGATAGGCAGAAAGACAACTCTGGAGCACTGATGAACTGCTCTAAAAGCTACTGTGAAAGCTAGAAGGACCAAAATCAGGAGATCACAGAGATATTACAATGACAATCCATAGATATTAACCGCTCCTTCCACTAAGAAGCAATCCACCCTTAGCCCATCTAGACACTCAGGCAGGAAGAAGAGATGTAAGGTTTGAACCTCAAGATGGATATAAATAAATATAAGGCTTGAAGTTTTATGGACAGCACTGGCAAATTTTCTATTCTAATTATGGCCTTCCTAGTATCTGTAATAAAATAGCTTATCAAACAGCTAAATCCTTGAATTTCACCCTTGCTGTCCAAGTCATAGTCCTGATGAAGCCTGGCATCTTTTCAAAAGCATATGGAATATTAGCATAACAGGTTAATAAAGAAAACTAGTTGGCAAAGAAAGCATCTGGGATTTCAGGATTCTTCCATTTAAAATGGCTGGATGGCTTTTAAAAAAATAACCCTTTATAACCCCCAAGTGATCCAAGGTCTACTACTGAGTGTTTTGAGGCTCCTAAAAAATGGAAAGCAACAAAGCAACTTGGGAAAATCAGCAAATACATAGGGTGTTCCAAGTTGTGTGAATAGAAGACAAAACTGACACTAGTTACTCCCCATATATATGCTACTATATCTGCAGGGAACAGCACTTATAAGCTAAGTAAGAAATAAGTAGTAGCAGAATGTGAACATATTGTGTATCATTGACCAATAATACATTCCACTTAAGGAAGCAGGTCTAAACATTAAATTAAAGGGAAACTATCAGGCTATTTTGTAACAGTATCAATATTATTAGTTTTCTTGTAATGTTTTGTACTTCTCAAGTGTTAAGGAAGCTTGTGATAATCCGCTCTGATATGAAAGATGATCAAGAGCATCACGAGGCAAACCTGGGAGTGATCAAACCTTGTTTATAGCAAGTACAACACTCAACTATAAAGCATGAGTTACCTCTTTACTGCCATTTGAGATCTTGATCATTCTGTCGATGTATTCGCGGGCTTTCTCGTAGCGGCCGATATGCCACAAGAACAGTCCTGCAAAATATAAAGCCTCCTGTCCGGCTGTCTTACGATGCTCCTTCAACTTGGCATCAAGATCCATGATAACTTCCCGATCTAAAAACAAGGGAGGAGAAAGTAATAATCATGTAGTTTGAAGGACCATCATTGAACGATGATTTTGGCAGATTAAAGACGTATTGCAAGATATTACATAAAAGCAACCAAACCGTATTAAAAACAACGAAGTAAATGTATTGTAGAGTCATAGAGCAGAAGAAAAGCAAATGGTACTTAGCCCAGCCCAGAGGAGGCATTTTGCCAGTTCGCCCCGGGTCAGGCGAACTGGTAGTGGCAGTGGCGGGAGGCTCCGCCCACCAGTCCAGACATCATCATGAACACTGCACATGCACAGAAGCGCCACATGCAAGCGAAGCAAGCACATGCGTGCGCGTGCACTCCCGGTTCTGAACCGATAGTAAAAGTAGCAGGATTTCATGCCTGGCTCAGCCAATGCAGGAAATCCCCCAGTCTGGAATCCTAAGAGCCCTAACCGACAAACATCTATTCTCTGAAAAGCCCACCATTTTTTCAACATAATCTGTTCTGTTGTTGAATGGCTGAGAAACGTATTTTAGCCATTTTTGCAGATGGGTTTTCATTTTTATCTTCACATTTCCCCCAAGAATCATAGTCTCCAGAACGCACTCCATCTTTCTTGTTCTTCTCTATACCTTTTCCATTTGCCATATTCTTGAATGGCGTCATCCAGTACTGAATACAGACGTCCGATAAAGGTGTAAAGACACAATTTCATTTTGACTATGATATTAGATCTATTAATCAAGCTTATACTTCCAGGTTTGGCCGTCACACTGTATTTAGTAATTCAGAGGACTGGGAGGGAACAGGGTCTCTGCAAACTTTTGACCTGCCACTGTCCACAAGGGGATTTGGAGAAGCGTGGCCAAAATTAAATTTGAGCCTTTACCTATCTAGTGTACTGCAGACATCTACAACTTCCATGATTTGAATCAATGGATATAATATTTATTTCCTGGAAATTATGAGTGATAAAACATAAAGGGCATCATCTGAATCCAAATCAGGTAGCTAATTTAATTAAATACACCATAAAACTGGCCAACCAGTAGTTTATAAATTGGAAATTATGAGATGGACTATTCATCACTACCCAAAACATCCATGTTAAGACCAACTAAAATGAAGTCATCTTCCAGGGGGATTTGAAACCTTGCTCCTACTAATAATTGATAATTTTACAGACAGCTAATTTCTAGTTAGCCGATTATAGAACGCTGATTTCGTATAAACTCATGCTTGAAATATAAGCCTTGCTCATATACTGTGCAAATTTGGACTTCATTAAAGAAACAATCATTTTTTCTTCAAGTTTGCAAAGGCATCTGGAAAGTCAGTTGCCAGATAAACCAAGTTGCTAGATGCAATGTTGTAAAGACATTTGCTATGGATTGGATTTGAAATAATGTTAAGGAAAATAATGTTTACAAGACATCATTAAGAGCCACAGTGGCGCAGTGGTTAGAATGCAGTACTGCAGGCAACTTCTGCTGACTGCTGGCTGCCTGCAATTTTGCAAATCGAATCTCACCAGGCTCAAAGTTGACTCAGCCTTCCATCCTTCTGAGGTGGGTAAAATGAGGACCCAGATTGCTGGGGGCAATATGCTGACTCTGTAAACCGCTTAGCAAGGGCTATAAAGCCCTGTGAAGTGATATAGAAGTCTAAGGGCTATTGCTATTGCTATAAAAGAATGGAGAAAGTGGCAATGCAACTAATCAGCACTCAAGGAACTTTGTGATTGCTGAAAAAGATAAAATAATAATGGCATGGGAGAGAGGTCAGGGAAGGAGAGCCTTGTTAGAAGAACAGATGGTTGGTGGTTGCAACAATCCCATTGGGATGGTGAGGTGTGAACATCTCTTTTGTAGCAGAGTCACACATGTACCGTCATATTAAAAAGGGGAAATAGCATTATTGCAATTCACCATGTGCAAGTATAAAAATTTACTGAGGACAAATAAGTGAGACACTACCTGGATTTGATCTTTTTTTATGAGCATAGATCATTGCCATCATTGTGCACAGGGATACTTCTGGTTTGCTTTTAATGGATTCAAGACTGAGAAGAGCTTCTTGGACGTGCCCTAGGAGAACCAAAATCAGTCAGGGGGTTAGTTGCATTCATTTGTGTAGCAGCACTTTGGCTTCCCCACTATGCCTTCTTCGATGTAATGCTGTAATGAACTTGCATGAACATGTTATCATGTGTGTGCAAAGTACTTCTAAAGCTTTCATTATTGGTTATGTAAACAATTTATGTATTTATAAAATTGATCACTTAACATCGAAAACGCAAAAACCAGGAGATACAAAAAGACAATACAGGTAGTCCTCGCTTAACGACTAGATGTTTAATGACTGTTCAAAGTTATGGCAAGCTCAAAAAGAGTTACTTACAACCCATCCTTAAAGTTACGACTGTCACATACAGAACCTGCAGACACGCAATCACATTTTTGGTGTTTGGCAACTGGCTCATATTTGCGATGTAATAATTTCTAAAGCACTCATTCAGGAGAATGGATTCACTTAATGGCCATATGATTTACTTCATGACTGTGGTGACTCACATTATGAAATAAAAAGGGTCATAAAATTAAGTCAAGTCACACAGTGACCCATTTAATGACAACAATCTATGACCAAAATTTCAGTCCCAACTGTGGCTGTTAAAAGGGGATTACCTGTATTCCTCACATGTCACAGAAAAATGTGCAGTGCTTTCCATATACAGTATACAAGACAATTCTGTAATAAGGAGATTGCAGGAAAAAAAATCTGATTACCTATTTTTCTCATCCTATAAATAACTTCTGATGATTTCTTGAATTGCATTAACATTATGTAATACTACATTTGCAATTGGCATCCATTCATAAATTTATGAAACACTATGCTATTTTTACACACACACAAACCACACACACACACAAAAAAAAAAAATTAATTAATTGGACCAAATACTGGGTTTGGGGATTAAAACAAAACCCTCACATTCAACCTTTCAAACACCTAAGATAAGCCTCTTGGTTGATTAAAAAAATCATGCATTGCCCAAATGAATCTAAAAGAGTTTATTTGAACAAACAAATTATAAGGGTAACAAATCAATAATTCTTTTCCTTTGCAACAGAAACTGCAGAGATGGATCACATGGGACTTCAGATGTTAAATTCCAACTAGGCTACCAGATTTGAGCTGCAAAAACTAAGCATACACAAAAGTTTACAGCTAGCTGGATTTTTCTGTGATTCTTTTCTGACATCATTAGTGTTCCCAAATTTTTCTGTCCAAATCTGCTAGCGCTACCTTTACCCATCCAGCATTACCAAGGGCTGAGCTTCTGCAGCATCCAGGACCCAGTCCCCTAAACTATTTACTATGCAGAAATAGTGGCATGCATATTTGACTGAAGAACCAAAAGATTTACTTATAGAAACTTTTAAACAAGATGGTTTATGATTGCAATTATATTTGCCCCTTCCTGAAATACAATGAAATTTACTTTTTAGCAAGTATTCATTATCAGATGAATAAATAACAACTGCAAGTGTGAAAGTATATAAAGTAAAGAATTACCTTCCATCAAAATGCCATAAGATTGGTAGAAAAGAAACAGTGGGTCATTGCCAAATGTCTTCAAGCCTTCATTGGCAATAGTCTGAACATGGCGAAAATAGCCTTCCTGACAGTAATAATTAATTAAAGCCTGAAAGGAAAGGAAAAGACTTGGATTTCCACAAGCAAGCAGGGGAATCAATCACACTCATAAAACAGAGAGAAAGGATTTAGGAGAGTCACTTCCAAAATCTGACAACAATCTCTTTTGCATAGCTTTTTGGTAAGTTTTCCCCAAGCTGATGCACCTCCTCAAGATGGTACAACTGCAGAATCCTCAAGCAAAGAAAGACTTTCCCCACAGGGTGTCTAGTCTTTTGGCCTCCTGCAGTATTCAAGTATTTAATGATTCCTGTAAAATTTCTATGAGTGGCTTGTTGATTTAGTGCAGTGAGGGCTAACCTTTTTCTCCTTGCGTGCCAAAATGTATCCTCGCATCCCCACACCCATAATGCTATATGCCCCACCCTCCTGCGCATGCGTGCATGACCCCCGTGTCCCCCCATCTGCCTGCCATGACCTCCACACATGTGCATGACCCCCACGCATGCACATGACTCCCCATGCATGCGTGAGACTCCCCCTTCTCACCCCGTTATGGGCCTAGCAAGCCTCCCTGCAGCCTCCTGGGACTAAAAATGGGTCCAGGGGGAAGGGCGTGGCAGAGACCCACAAATCAGCTGGCAAGTGGGAGGCACACATAGGCAGTGGAGCTGAGCTGGGCGGCAGTTTGCAAGCCCACAGAGAGGGCTCCGCATGCCAGCTGTGGCACAGCTGCCATAGGTTCATCATCACGGATTTAGTGTGTCCGGTATTTTCCAAAGGCTGAGAAAAAATTGACTAGCCCCAAAGTCACCACCAAACTTGAGTAGGGCTTTGAACCTGCATCTCTCCAGCCATCCAGGGAGTTGGGAGTTGTGATCTCAGCTTTAAGTTTGAAGGACAGCTTACAAAAGGATGGTGTAAGGGGGAAGCCAGCCTTGACCGATGGCCATTTGTTTCTCTGGCACTTGACCTTATCTGCATTACAAATGCTGACCTTTTATGCTTTGCACATATAACATAAACTTCATGGCCATTTATTTTGCACATGCATTCTTTGCAAAAGCAAAGCATTCGAACAATTCTTCACCTTAGGACTGCTCTCAGAGAGATGCCTTTTCCCACAGCAAAACACATGAAGCGACTGAAGTCAGTCAGCATCAGCTTTCAAAAAAACAGCTCAGACACAAGCATAAGCAATGTGGGTTGTTGTTGTTTCAGGCTCAGATGCTTCCAAATTTACACCCCTTCTCCCTCAAATTGCAACTGCTGCTTCTTTGGAGCCCAGCAGATTTGCCTCGCTGATGTGCTCTTCGGATGCGCCCACAACTGGCATGACAACTTTCAGGGTTTTAGCCAGGAATTCTGGGAGTCGTAGTTCCAAGGTAACGGAGGGGGAAGGAGTGGGTGTTCTTAACGCAGAGGTCTCGAAGCTTGGCAACTTTACGACTTGTGGACTTCAACTCCCAGAATTCCTCAGCCAGCTGGCTGAGGAATTCTGGGAGATGAAGTCCACAAGTCGTAAAGTTGCCAAGCTTCGAGACCCCTGCTCTAGCTAGCGTTTAATGATGCCTGCGTTCGTGTGCTGAGAGGACTGGCTCACACATACACTCGGCTTCCTACAAAAAATCATAACCATCCTCAGGAGGAAAACGTATCGGCTCTGGGTTTTAAGGCAGACAAGTGAAAGAGGGCGGAGGGGGGGGGGTAATTTCAAAGGCCCTGGAGAAAAAGAGCAAAGCTATTCTTTTTTGCCGCCCGGTGCGGGTGCCGAAGCCAAACCCTGCGGGAAGCAGGGATCTGCTACTCCACACAAAACCGCCAGGGCTTTGTAGAACCCTTGCGGAGAAGGGGAGCCTGGCCTTCCTCGCCCAGCTGCTGCCGGCGTTGTTTTCCCGTAGCTTGATGTCCTTGCCTCGGAAGGAGGAACATCAAGGCCGGGAAGGAAGAAGCAGCGTCGGAAAACGGGGCTGCCATTGCAAAGGGGAAGGAAGACGCTGGGCGATGCACGGCGGCGAGGAAGTGGGGGGTCGCTGCGCGGTGGAAGGAAGGAGGGAGGAAGGGAGGGAGAAAGAAAGAAAGAGAGAGAGAGAGAGAGAGAGAGGGAAAGAAGGGGATAGAAGGAAGGAAGGAAGGAAAGGGAGAGAAGGAAGGAGGGAGGAAAGAGGGAGGGAGGAAGAAAGAAAGAGAAAGAGGGAAGGCAAGAAAGAGAGAGAAGAGAGGAAGGGGGGAGAAAAAAGATGGAAGGAAGGAAGGAAAGGAGAGAAGGAAGGGCGGAGGGAGGGAGGGAGGGAGGAAAAAGAGGGAAGGAAGGGGAGAGGAGGGAGGGAGGAAAGGAGGAAAGGAGGGAGGAGTAGAGTTTCCAACCAACCTGCAGGAAGGAAGACTCCATGGCCGCTGAAGAATCCAAGCGGTAGCAACACCCGTTGCCAATGCAACAGGATGGCCCCCAAACGTCAGGGAAAGGTGGAGCTTAAAGCCAGCAGGGACTTTGAATGGCAAGCTCCTCCCCTCCCCTGGAAACGCCGCAGTGCCTTTCAGCGGATTAGAATTCGGTGACTCCCACGGTGTTTGCAGCCCGCGGCCAAAGGAGGCGAGACCGAGCTTTTCTCTAGGGAGGTTGAATGGGTTGGCCCTGTCCCTGCACCTGCACCCGAGATCGGCTGCCTCGGAGCCGTGAAAAGCCCCCCGAGCCCATTCTGTGTGAACCAGATCCGCTCAATCTCCTCCCCCTCCCGATAATGCGCATCGAAACAGAAAGAAGTGGGGTCTTCCTCCCAGCCCTTCCCAGGGTTCTCGAACTCCTGCGCGGGATCTTAATCCTCGAACGCGCCCGGTGGGTTTCTGGTGGAGTTTATTCAGTAGTGTGCGTGTAGGCACAAAGACAACGGCGACCTTAAAAAAAAAGTTGTGCCAATCTAATCTTGATTGAATTCATGGGCATTTAAAATTGTATTGTTTTTAAAGCCAAAATAGGTAAGAATTACAGGATGCCCTATCCCGCCCCCCCCCCTAAAGAGAAAACCCAAAACCCATGTGAGCATATTTCTGAGAGGGGCCCACCCAGATCTCAGTTATGCATCTCAAATTGGTCACTACCCATAATCAGATGATGAATGGCACCAAATTGATTACAACTCCATTTGGCATTCAGAAGAAATAGCCAAAGCCCAGGGCCACTGAGATCCAATAACTTCGTATGGAAGTAAATATTGAGGGCCAGATCTCAAACAGCATTCCTGACCATTTAAGATTAAGGGAGGAAGGGAATAAAGCTTTAAAGTGAGAGAAAGGTTCCTGGTTTTAAAAGACTAAGGATGATGAAAAGCATTCAAGAGCGGTAATAATAGAAAGATAAGCAAGAGTCAGTGGAGGATGGTCAAAGCTTCCTTCCTTCCTTCCTATCTCCTGGCGATGTGCCTATTAAATTGAAGGAGGGTAGATCAGCAGGCAAGATCCAGGCCTTTCAGGTCTTCCAGCAGTGCACTCATTACCACTTGTAACTGAGTCCATCCACCTTGCTGTTGGTTGTTGTCTTCTGTCTCCTTCCCAGCATGAAGCTTTTTCCAGAGAACTAGGTCGTCACATGTGTCCCAAGTAGGATAATTCAAGCCTAGTTAGTTGTGCCTCAAGTGAACTTGAGTTGAACTGTTCAATAATCCCTTGGCTTGTTCTTGGCTTTCCACAGTATTCTCAGGTGTCTTTTCCAACACCAAAGTTCGTAAGTGTTAGCAGTTAGCAGTTAGACTTATATACCGCTTCATAGGGCTTTCAGCCCTCTCTAAGCGGTTTACAGAGTCAGCATATTGCCCCCAACAATCTGGGTCCTCATTTTACCCACCTCGGAAGGATGGAAGGCTGAGTCAACCCTGACTCAGTGTTGATAAACTATCTTGCCTCTTCAAAGCCCAACATTAGCTTCCTTAGAGAGAGAAAGGTAATAACTCTGTTAAAAGGACATTAATGTCCTACAATAATTGCACACATAGAAGTTAAGAGTAATTTGTCATGTATAATTCAGACCAGTAGAGCTGGACACCGAGGAAAAGTAAAATAGCTGAATCCCAAACAATGGGAAAGCAAAAATGTTGATGGAAGTTGATGGCCACAAGGTGGGAAACCATTTAGCATTTAGATTGTACTTTTAATGTCCAGATGTCCATACTGACTAATAAACATATGCACATCTGTTGATGTCTTAGAAGGCATTTTATTATCTTTTCTACAGTATGCCTGTCTATGCTTGCTTTCTTAGGTTAGGGCTTCTCACATGTTGTTCATTTATTATGATTATGATGATGATGATGATGATGATGATGATTATTATTATTATTATTATTATTATTATTATTATTATTATTATGTATGTTTAGTTCAATAAAGACTATCTCCATCTCCTAACTACAGTGGCTGGAAATAGAGTAATTCAAGACACTGAGTGGCATTACATTGGAAAAGACTGGTGTGAACCAGGACCAAGGGCCTAAGTCAGGGGTATCAAACTGGCTGCCTGCGGGCTGGATGCGTCACATGCAGGCCACGCCCACCCTAGCTCTGTGAAGGGGAAAAACATTATAAAATGTCATGTGACAGCAACGTGACGTGGCAGGTTTGACACCCATGGCCTAGGTTATGAGCAGACATCTGCACTGGAGCAAATGTATTCCTCCTCCTCCCCTCCTCAAAGCACATAACGTATCCTTCAAATTTGCCTTATAAGGGCTAATGGATACTCATAATTTGATTAAAATAAACAGGAGTTGTGATGGGGAGAGGAAATTACCCTGTTTAATTCCACTGATAGACGTAATTCTGACTCATGACAATGTATTCCTTAGCAAAGAAAAACAAGAACCCTGGACATAGAAAATCAAAATAACTCTTCCCCCTCTCCCCCATGAAATCTTATTTTCAATTGAGGGAAGTTTGTATTATTTTGTGGGCATAGCAGAAATAAGGCTGCATGTGGTCTACAACCAGAATTTCCATCCTGAAAAGAAATCCTAATCAAGGAACAAAACTCTTTTAATTAATATTTAGTGCAATATTTCCCCCCCCCAATCAGTATGGAAATATTTTTGTCTTTGTAATATTAAAAAAAACCTTTTAAAAAGGGATAATTTCTCAATATCTGTATCTAGTCAAACAAAAATTACCTTACATTTAATTTGTGAAGTTTTACCCATTCTTTAGAGGATTTTTATAAATTTAATCATTGTTATTTCCACAGTTCTACCCTGTTTCACCGAAAATAAGACCTCCCCAGATAATAAAACTGATTGGACTTTTGAGCGCATATGCTAAGCCCTCCCCGAAAATATTGCAACAGAGCAGCAGCCATGAGGTAACCACACTCGCCGCCTCCTGTACCTCAAAAATAATAAGACCTCCAGGAAAATAAGGCCAAGCGCTTATTTCGGGAGTTAAAAGAAAATAAGACCATGTCTTATTTTTGGGGAAACATAGTAGTATAGGTAGTCCTCAACTTATGACCATAATTGAGCCCAAAATTTCCATTGTTAATGTTAAGCAAATCAATTGTTAAGTGAGTTATGCCCCATTTTATCTTTTTTGCAGATGTTAAATGAATTATATGGTTATTAGGAAAATCCAGTTTCCCCTATTGACTTTGCTTGTTGAAAGCTGGCAGGAAAAATAGCAAATTATGATCACATCATCCCAGAACTGTGCAGCTATCAATAAATACATGCTAGTTGCTGAGTCCCTTAATTTTGATCACATGACTAAGGGGATGCTGCAATAGTTGTTTGAAAACCAGTCATAAGTTTCATTTTTCAGGCCTATTGTAATTGTCACTGAGTGGTTCAAGGAATACCTGTATGCTGAATAATAGCAATGTATGGAGGCACTACTTTCAGGCAATCATTAAAGTGGCTGTTGATATTTTGGCAAATAAAGTGAACTAGTTTCCAACAAGTTCACATAATTTCCAGCTGTCTCTGGCTAGGAGGAAGAGCTCTTGTTTTTCAAACTGCAGTTATCTTTTTTTTTAAAAAAAATCACTTTCCTATATTGCCAATGAATCACACGTTTCTGTTATGTTATTTAACTAAACGTGGCTAAACACAGATAATTAAATGGAACAGGTAGAAAATAGATGATGGCAAGAAAGAGATTTAATTAATCAAATATAGTAGTCTGAGATATAATACAGATACATTTGTTCTAATAAATTGTGACACATTAAGTGCCAATTTTTCAAAAGCGCAGGATCCATACTTGAGTTGATACAATCTTTCTATTTTTGGGATTGAATGCCCAAAATCACTGCTCATGATGTTCAGATACACATTTTCAGAAGATAATGTAATGACCTTTCTCACTATACTAATGGTGGTGAACCTATGCCACGTGTGTCTGAGGCGGCACACAGAGCCCTCTCTGTGGGCATGCTCGCCATCGTCCCAGCTCTGTTTTGGGTCTCTGCCGTGCAAGCGCATGTACCTCCCGCGAGCCAGCTGGTCTTTGGGTCTCTGTCGCACATGCACAGGGCGCATGCATTTGTAGAACGCGGGTGCACATGCGTCCGTCACCTTACAGTTTGGGTGCGTGCATGCACTTTGGGCACTTAAAGGTTCCTAAAAGGTTCCCCCACCACTGCGAACCTAAAAGGTTCGCCACCACTGCATTATACCACATGCTTTTAATTTTTGTCTGGATTTACTTGGTTCCTGGGGAAGAAAGTAGGATCACTTCTAAATTGTGCACCAATGCAAGCACCTTCCATTTTTATTTTCAAATATGTTTTTGGCCTCAGCTTTTCATTTAAAAGAACTTTTAAAACCTAAAGGTTAGGTGGGGCAAAGAGTTTGCGGGATGCCCAGAAGTCTCTTGGATAGGCTGGTATCCACAGGCACAATGAAGGACCACAGGGATGGTCAAGAATGATACAGCTTTCCAACTTGGAGCAAGTAAGTGGTGGCCTGAGACTGTTTCCTGCTTGAATTGATGATCATGATCTGTGGAAATTGTGGAATTATCTCTAGTGTTGGATTCAGGGAATCACATACATGACACCAAACGTTGCCATGCAATTTCTGTGTTCTCCTCTTTCACAGCAAAATATCGGTGGAACATTTTTCCATGTAAGCATGTTTAATGAACATTTTAGTCACATTCTTATTTATGACAGCTTGAACTTCATTATTTTAGAGATGAAAAATAACCAAGGAAATTACAATAAAAAAGTAATCTTTATTATTTTTGCACATTGGTAATTATGTATAACATTATTGAGAATATTAGTAGCATTTCCTGCATGCAATTCAACAATACAATAAGTTGATAGTTTATTAAAAGAAAGCTTCTATATTTAACATATATAAGAAACATAAAATTTCTGGATGTATTTGGTTATATAATTTTGCTATTCTTTTCTGTGAAAAAATACCGATATATTAGCAATGATTCTAAAGCATGGAATCAAATAAATGTCCACAGTTAGCATTAAATAATTCCAGGAAAAACATTGTGTTTCTGAGAGAGAGAGAGAGAGAAAAATGCTACATTTTCTGATGCAGGCACAGCTAAAAATATCAAACCAAATCTTACATCCTTTTCATACAGCAAAGAATAGCTGTTTGGAAGCTAGCAAAATTGGGATATTTCTTTCATAAATCATTGAATTATTGCATCTTGAAAATATTAGCAAGTACAATTTAAAAAGCAGAAAGCTACAATTACCCGTCTCTTCTTCATTTCTTGTTTTCTGATATTCTTTCATGAAAAAGTGCTATGGAAAGAATCTAACTTAAAAGGCTGCAACATCAACCTGAAGATAAAATTCTTTCTTATTTTATGTACAGAATGCTCAAAAATAACACAACTTGATCTTTACAATATTTATATTTCCTTATAAAATTCTACCCACATTATTTTCAACAGGTTTAGGCATTTGCAGTATACTCTGTACAGTTTGGCTATACATTGGATTTGTTTACTTAAAATGTTAAAATGTCAAACGAAAGAAAAAGATTTCTCCAATATTGCTTAATGATAGGAGAGAATGAGGTCTTGTTGAACTCTTTTTTTTCCTGCTTTACCTCTGACATTTGGCTCCCTGTATTTAAGATTCTGGCCAGTCTAAAGAAGAGAAGCGTAGGCAATATAAACATGCATTGATTGAATCCAAACTACCTATATTGGTACAGAATACATCGTTTTACCTGCTGAAAGCTTGCACACTAAACTTATTGTGGTACATACATAATGTGCTCGGATCATTATTCATTTGCTCAAACGTGCACCACAAGTAAAGGACTATTTACACAACAGAGGGCTCTTCATTAGACACACAGGTTGGCAACTCTGCTGAGAGTTGAAGATGGCGAAACAATATTGCAGGAGAAGAAGAAAAAATTAAACGTATTATAATGGAAATGGGGGTCTGTTTGGGACCGGTGGGGAAGAGAGGATGGTTGGAGGTCACACTGATGTAAGTGACACCACACAAGATAAGACAAACAACCAATACATAAAACCAGTAATTTCCGACTCCAGTTCTTGTGAGATTTAATTGTTTGTGCAAAAATAATCCATTTGGTTTATTGTTGGTTAAGCACCTCAACATGGAACATTCCTTCAGGGTTAACAGAGTTATTGAAAACCTGTTGCTCTTCCTAACCAAATGCTTTTCCCCCCATGCGTGATTGAGAAGTGCAGCATGCCTCCATGCAAATCATTTTGGTGTGCATATAAGAGTCATAACATAGAACACCTGGGCCTCATACTGGTAATTTACTACTTACCCCCTTCCCCAACATAAACCCCATTTACAAAAATAGTCACAATGTGTGAATAGAAACAAAAAAGGGTGAATCCACCAACCCATATTTTGTAAAAAGATGACAAATATGGCAGTTGAAATGCAAACAGTAGATACACTAACTGTACTAAGAATTGTATGCTTAACACACACACACACGCACGCACACACACACACTCACATTCACACAAGCACACACCAAAGTAAAGTTAATTTTTCCCCTCAACTCCTTTTACTGGTCCCTACAGTCTGATTAGCCATTTTTCTCTCCTCTTCAGCAGTGTCAGCTGGTAATGAAAACAGTAACCTCCTGTCATTCTTTCTACATTTTACAGTTGTGTTTTGATAAGGGGTTGCTGTCTTGTTAGAGGCACTGACCTTAGGAATACAGTACATTTGTAAAAACTGTATGTTTGGCAGAGACCACCTGGAGGAGTTCTGTTGACACAACTACATTACTCACACAGGCTGTAAACAATTGGTCACCCAATCACATAGATTTTTATTTTTTCTTTTGTACATCTTTGCCTTCCTTTTCATGTTTTTCTTCAACTGGCTTGGTTACACGGTCATAGGATGGTGGACAGATAGCTGTTGACATGGTCATGTCTGTCTTTTCGGTGTAAGAGTTTTCATTCATCTTGTCCATGAGGAATTCGTCTTTAATACGTTGGCTAGCCCCTCCTTCGATTTTGTTTTTGTTGTTTAAAAATGAAGCCTGCTTTATTGTTTGTGTCAGACGATAACGCCTGTAAGCCCGTTGGATAATGATAGCTGACAGCTCCTCTTGTTTCCTTTTTAAGGTAGTTGTGATGGGCTCATAGGAGGCTTTGGATGGGTTTGACTGCATAAAGCGGTCTTCCATCTGAATGCGGAGAGCGTCCATCTCTCCACTTTCCCCCAGAACACGTTTGGTGAAAGCAAACAATATATCGAGGCAGTGAATTCTGTCACCACTTACCATGGGCAGATCCATTGCAATAAGCTGAACCTTGTTGGGTTTAGGTAAGTGAAGAGGAGGCTCCAGAGCAGCTGCAAACTCTGAAAGTTTTTCAAATTCCATAAACTGTGTAGCATCCGGGTCAAACTTTTCCCAGACCTCATAAAACATCTCAAAATCGTCCTCGCTCAGAGGTTCGGCACTTTCTTCAGTTGCCACACCGAAGTTCTCCAGAATGACAGCAATATACATGTTGACTACAACTAAAAATGAGATGATTATGTAGCTGACAAAGAAGAAAATCCCAACCGAAGGATTGCCACAGTCTCCTTTGACGGAACTTCCTGGGTGATCTTTTTTAGGGTCGCAGTCTGGAGGCCCGCTGTTCAGGATGGGGGCTAGCAAGCCATCCCAGCCAGCAGAGGTGGTGATCATAAAGAGGCAGATCATGCTGTTGCCAAAAGTTTCAAAGTTGAACATGTCATCAATGCCAACTTCTCTCTTCACATAGGCAAAGTTGGACATTCCAAATATGGCATAGATGAACATGACCAGGAAAAGGAGGAGACCAATGTTGAACAAGGCAGGGAGAGACATCATCAAAGCAAAAAGCAGAGTGCGGATCCCCTTTGCCCCCTTGATTAGACGCAGGATTCGACCTATCCTGGCAAGTCGAATTACTCGGAACAAGGTGGGGGATACAAAATATTTCTCAATGATCTCTGCCAAAAACATACCTGTTAAAAATTAAACAAAAGAATCAGGGTTATTGTTTGTCAGCATCAAACCTTATCTTCCCTTATTGGAACGTCTTTGCAAAAGCTGCCTTAAATTAAATTTACAAACAACTGGTTCCCAGTTTGGTTTGGGCATAGAAGCAAGCCTTGATAACTGCCCTAGTGGAAAAATGGGCAGGTAGTTGTGCCTCCTTGTCCTGGATAATCTCAGAGATATTTGAGTCTATTGATCATGGCATTCTTCTAGGGGTGTCAAAGTCACGTCACAGCGGTGTCATGTGATGTATTGAGACTTCCCCCCCCCTTCGCTAAACCAGGCATGGGCGTGCCCTGATCTAGATTATGCTGTTTGAGGCTGGAGTTTAGAAGGCTCTGATTTAGGACAGCCTAAATCCAGTATCAAAAGTAATGGCAGACTTCTGCTCCCTTGATAGTATTTGGTCTACAGGATATTACCAAGCTCTATCTTGTCTTTTAGGCTACATTATTTAACATGCACATGAAAATACTAGATGTTCATATATATTTTTAAAAATGGAAAAAGTGTAATTCATCTACACACAAATGTATTCACTCAATAGTTTAATAAATTAATAAGTTAACATTTTATTTACAAAGGCATTTTATAATTTAGTCAATTAGCTTTAAGTACTTAGATTTGTCAATATTTTTGTTTTGTTTTTATATTGTTCAATGGTCTAAACTATTTTATTAATCTCTATTAATCATCTAGAAGATCTTTATGAACTTTAATTTGAGCTTTGCAAAAAGTGCAAAAAGTGGAATGCAATCTTCCAAAAAGTGTACAAAATGCTTGTGTTAAAGATATTAACATATAATGATAATTTTAAAATTCAGCCCTCATGGACCATGAGACTGTAAGAAGGGAAAATTAACTATCTCAAGATGAACAGATGATTGAACAGAATTTGGTGATTCTTCTTACTATTATCTATGAAGTGTCTTGCAAGAGAAAAAGAATGAGGCAGGCATCTGTTTTGCTATGCCTCATTGTTACATGATTAAATATTTGTGGCAATTTAAATAAAAGGGACAACCAATGCTTTTAATTATTTAATTTCCTCCAAGGCAGATGAATTCATACAGATGTACCACTGAATCTCTCTTTCAAAAGACCCGAAGGTTAAGACTATCAGGTTATCTAATGTCAAAACTGTTTATGTGTAGTGGGAACAAAATACTGGTATTTTGCCAATGTGAAGGGTCTTCCTACCATGCTTTAGTCATAATTTTTGAAGTAAAATTTAAGCCTCACAGCACTATGAATTGGCTTGGAAGGCCTCATGGAATAGTAATATAAGAGCTAAAAGAACAAAGGTTAGACAGAAAGAGCTTGAGGCAAATAGATCCATTACAGGAATTATGGAGATCTGTCAATCATTTCTCTCACTGAGAAATGAACTGCTTTCAGTTCATTCGGACACCTAGGAGGGGAAAAGATGTAAGATTTGAACCTGGGATACAGTCAGCAGTTCCTGGTTTTTCAGTTGTATTATGTCTCCTTCTATCATCTATAAATATCATCTTATCCCAGTGTTGTGTTCCTGGATCTCTGCGTTTTACCTTTTGAGTTTGATTAATGGTTGGATGAACAAACACTTCTTGAAGAAAGCTGTTGGGGAATTTGTATTCTCAGATTGCAACTTTTGACCCCATTAATGTGCTACCAGATTTAGGTAGGTTGATAAAGCATATTGAGGAAAAAGAGTGATGGATATCTGATAATTTGAGATCTAATAACCTGTCTGGAATCTGCATCCTGGATTAAGATTACATTGCCAAAGGCATCATGATGAACTTTTTACTACAAATATATACACACAAAAATACCGTACCCAAATACATATGTTCCACAAGAATAATTTATGTAAGGAATTCATATATCAGAAATTGAATAATAATAAAAGCTAAATGTGAGAAGATTTAAATTGTTATAATAGTTCTTACCTACAATGGAAAGGATGACAACCACAAAATCAAAAATGTTCCATCCAATTGTGAAATAATAATAGCGTAGGGAAATTAGTTTGAGGACACATTCTCCAGTGAAAAGGACAATAAATATAAAATTAATGCGGTAGAGAATATCTTCTGTTTGTTTACTTTGATCATCTGTTTCTACCATCATGGTGATCATGTTAAGGCAGATAAGAATCATAATACTGATGTCAAATACTTGTTGGGTCACAAAATCAAACACCATGCCTTGATATTTGTTCTGAAGTATAGAAGAAGAAATAATATTTAATGGACACTAAGGTGGGCACATTTGTTTAAGTAAAATGTAACTGAACTAAGGAGCTAATAATACAGGTAGTCCTCGACTTATAACAGTTTGTTTAGTGACCTTTTGAGGTTAAAACAGCACTGAAAAAGTGATTTATGACTGTTTTTCATACTTATGATTGTTGCAGCATTCCCATGGTCACATACTCAAAAATCAGATGCTTGGCAACTGACTCATATTTACGATGGTTGCAGTGTCCCCGAGTCACGTGATCATCTTTCACAACCTTCTCACAAGCAAAGTCAATGGAGAAACAAGATTCATTTAATGACTCTGTTACTGACTTAACAATTTCAGAGATTCATTTAACAACTGTGGCAAGAAAGTTTGCAAAATGGGGCAAAACTGACAACAAATATTTCACTTAACAGCAGAAATTTTGGGTTCAATTGTTGTAACTCGAGGTCTACTTGTACAACAGTATGAGAATTAAAAAGCAAACAAACTAAATAGCCCTCTCTCCCCCCTTTTCCCTCCATGCATTAACTTAATTTAAAATGACTTTTTAGTTGTGAGTAAACTGGATCATATTACTTACCCCTGGCCTAGGTATAGGTTTCTGAGGCTTTTTAGACCCCAATTTTTTCATTGCATTGTAGTACTTTTTCTGTTCTTCTGTCATAAAGATGTCTTGGCCTCCAAAGTAATGGCATGAGATGAAAATTGGTTATAATCATATTCTTGTGCATAAGTCTTAAATGTAAATGCATTTATAACATATTACAAGCTAAAAATAAACATTGGACCTGATTTATTTTTATAATGAAAATGCTGCACAATTTTAACCATGTAAAAATAAACGTGGCACATGTTCAAACTTCAGTGTATTTTATTTTTTTACAATTTGTTGACTAATAAATGTATTTAATAACCAGCGTGTTAGAATAGTTATTATTGAAGGTTTTATTTAGAGGCTGGTGTGGGAAAATGTTTAGAAGAAAGGAGAATAAAAGAGTTCCTAGGGAAAGAGGAGAACCCCCCCCACAACCTATGGCAGTATTTTATTTTACGTTTAAAGACAACTTTTATCTTGCGTCCAGAAGCAGCCCAAGACCAGTTTTAAGTCAACATCAAAGCAGTACCACAACATAAAACCACCACAACATAAAACAACCTACGAGCCCTTTCTATAATTCATGTGGAAGGAACTTTCAGAAGATAGTGATAATTGGCTCAGTAGGTCTGGTGTGGGTCATCCTCTCTGAAGCTCCGGGCCTCCATGGCCATTTTGTGCTTTGGTTTACCTTTCTTGCACAGCATTTTTTCTGTTTTGGGGATACAGAGCAGTGGTGGGTTTCAATTTTGTTTACTATTGGTTTGCACGTGCACGCGCAATGCTTCTGCACATGTGCAGAAGCATTTGGGAGGGTGGCGGAGCCTCCCACCGCCGCCACTACCGCTTTGCCTGATCCAAGCCAAACCGGGAGCAACCCACCACTGATACAGAAGTAAATGGCCGGGAATACTAGCCTCATGTGAGACCAAATGCAGGCGTTCTAGGAAATTGACATTCCCATTATTAAACAAAACTGAAGCATTTAAAAATATTTAGTCCAGTGAGGAATTTATCGTTCATGTAACTATTACCATTGTTTTTGCTAAGATGATTTTGAGAGTGGAAAACAGGAAAGATAGAGAGGATTCTGCCAGTTGTTGCTTTAAATCTTCCCACATTATAGTGTGTGGGAGCAGCAACACTGACGAATCCTAATGCCATGGAACAGTAAAGGTAGGGTATGAGGTCAGTAATTTTGCTTCAGGATACTTTCCTCTGCCTCAAGGATGGGACCAGTTTGAATGACTTATCTCCGGAAGTTGTGGATGCTCTAGAAGTTTTTAAGAAGAGATTGGACAATGATTTGTCTGAAATGATATAGCGTTTCCTGCCTGAACAGGGGGTTGGACTAGAAGACCTCCAAGGTCCCTTCCAACTCTGTTATTCTGAATAAGCCTAAGCAGTTATGGACAAATACTCATCATCAGAAATCTTTATGCAGCAGAACTTCTTTACTTCTGCCATTGAGAAGAGATGATTAAACATATGACCTTAGATTGTGGAATGCCTAACATCAGTGGAGGGATTCAAATAATTTAACAACGGGTTCACCCAGGGTCAGGTTGGTTGTCGTGGAAGGTGTAGCTCATCCCCGTCTTCCAGCTCCGCCATACATGTGGGAAGATTCTCCCACGGCAGCCAACCTGACCCTGGGCAAACCAGTTGTTAAATTACCCCCCCCCCTTATCAAAGTGGATCCTGAACTGTGCTGCAAAGGAGAAACGGGCAACAAAGTGGCCAGCACAAGGAAAGGAGGAGGAGTATGGAGAAGAAAGAGGGAAAGCGGCCTTCACCTTCCTTCACGCCGGCTGCTCCGTTGCCTGTTTCTCCATTGCACTGCAGCGCTGCGCCCAGGATCCAATTTGATAGCAGGAGGTGGGTAATCTAACAACCAGTTCATCTGAACTGGTACAAACCAGCTGAATCCCATCACTGCCTAACAACTTCAACCACTGATCAATTCAGCATCAACTGCTGGGTCACAGTATCTGACCCTTGCTAGATGCAAACTGGGGCTGTTATTGTAACAGACTCTTCTGATAGGTATTGTAACAGAGTATTCTGATCGGAGTGTTTTGATAGTTCTTATTACAATTGGCCAGACAGATGAAAGAAGCTATGAAGTGCCTTACATCATTAATGCATATTGTTATGCCATTTTTATGCCTCTGCTATACCACATGCAATGCCTCTCTTTGAAACAGAAAAGATAAGGCAAGGCATTGAACATTGTTCCATGTTAAATTACATATACGCATAGGCATTATAAGTGTTAAGCCTGGATGAGAAAAGAGGAACATTGGGCATCTAGCTGGCAATGCAATGCCATTAAACTTTTTTAAAAAAACTGAAACAATGAACATAATTCAGCATGATTGAATTGAGTCTCACATCAAGCTGCTCAAATCAAGTTGTGTAGGCAACAAAGAGAAGCTGACAAGGCGATTTAGAGATAGATGATTTAGAAAGCAAGTGGAAAAGTTCAGATCAATTCTAGAAAAACCAAAGTATTGGCATGAATATCTAGGAAGACAAGAAGGATGAATATGAGAATTCCAAATACGGCATATTGGGGACCAGAGATGGCTAGAATTGGCATTCATGTGGAAAGCAAGGCCTAGAGAATAGTACTGGCATTATGGAAGGTCCCCAAAAGCTTGCTAGAGCTTCTAGATAGGGAACTGTGCAACATTTACAAACAATTTTTGAAAAACTCCCAGGTCAGACAAACAAAGCCATGACAATTCTGACAATCCCCAAAATAGTTTCACACAGACAAAGAGAACATTACACATGTTGTAGAACAGTGACGTGCGGTGAGCTTCATGGCCGGTGAGGCAAGCGCGAAAGCCCCGCTGAAGCCCCAGTGCCGCGTCCGCCATAGAGCGGGACTGGGACCCGCTCTATGGTGGATGGCGCTGGGACTTTAAAGTCCTGCCGCCGGGGCCCTGCCACCACTTTAAAGCCATGCCCCCGGGCACCAACTGCTCCAGCGAGGCTTCCAGCTCCATCTCGGCGGGTGGAGAGGGCGAGGGAGGACAGAAGGCGACGGGCGGGCAGGCAAGGCTGCTCAGGCAGCTGAGGCATGGCTTTAAAGTGGCGGCAGGGCGCCGACTGCTCCAGCGAGGCTTCCAGCTCCATCCCGGCGGGTGGAGAGGGTGAGGGAGGACAGGAGGCAACGTGCGGGTGGGCAGCTAAGCGAGGCTGCTCAGGCAGCTGAGGCATGGCTTTAAAGTGGTGGCAGGGCACCGACTGCTCCAGCGAGGCTGCCGCCACTTTAAAGCCATGCCTCAGCTGCCCGAGGAGCCTCGCTTCGCCACCTGCCCGTCGCCTCCTGTCCTCCCTCGCCCTCTCCGCCCGCCGGGATGGAGCACATCAAGCATGTCCTGCTGAATGGCCGGCCCAGAAGGCATGACCCACATACCTTCCAGCTGCGTCAAAAATGCAAGATTTGGTCTAGCCAGGGCCAGGCAGGCACTAAGCAGACTCAGAGACACTGTGACTTGGAGTCTGGCAGCAACTACCTTGACCTTTTTAATTATTTTAAAAATTATTTCCTTTTCCTCATGAGACTGGTGAGGCCTCACCTCCCCTGCCTCCAGTGACCGCATGTCCCTGTTGTAGAGATCAGTGAGGCCGTTTAGAAGGGAAAATTTTTTAGGGCATGTTCAGAACTGTACAGCTTGAAAGATTAGCTAGTTCTATATACAGATCAGAGGTGGGTTCCTACCAGTTTGGCTGAATAGGTAGTAACTCAGCCGGACACATGACCATACCGGTTCTATCCTGGGCGCCGCCATCTTTATTTTCTGTTCTGCACATGCGCAGAACAATTTTCATCAAAAAAATGTAATCCCCCCCCTTTTTTAATGGTGTGCGCATGTGCAGACATTTTTAAGAGCAAATGTGCATGCTTGCTTTGCTTGCACAAAATTTTTCGAGCACCAAACAGGTAGGAATGCTGGCAGATCTGATCCAGATTTAAAGCTATGCTAAAGTAAGAGCACTGAAATAAGAATGGTTGGATGCCTTTTCCTGTTTTGCTTTTAATTACCCTTTTTTTTTCTTCCTGATGTGTTTAACAGTGGTCTGTTACCACATGAAATATACTGAAGTGAAGACGTGCCTCATGCTTAGTGCTTGCATCAAATACAAACTAAGAGAAAACGTAACTCTCTAGCTTTCACAGATTCCTCTGCGCTCAGGGTACAATGTCTCTCTTTTATCACATGACAGAGAAAGTAAAGTGCCCACCAGGATGGAGTGAAATTCAGCTCTGCTATTTATTATATAAATTATTAGCACTTTTCTTCCAGAGCCCTGGTGGCGTAGTAGTTAAATGCAGTATTGCACACTAACTCTGTCTACAGCCTACAGTTCGATGCTGACCAGCTCAAGGTTGACTGAGATTTCCATCATTCCAAGTTTGGTAAAATGAGGACTCAAATTATTGGGGACAATATGCTGACTCTGTAAACTGCTCAGAGATTGCTATAAAACACTATGGAGCGGTATATAAGTCTGAATAATATTGCTATTATTGACTTGTGTTTTGCTGCTGTATCTAATGATTTTTCCTTCTAAGGCTGTTTTCCTACCACATCAGTCTCTCTCAAGCCATAATTTCCAGAATTGACCTTGTGCCACTCTAAATTCTAACAAAATGTATTCTGAGGTTAGCATTAAAAAAAAAAAAAATACAGGGTTCCCAAAATATCCAGAACCATACATCTGCACCAATGTTAATGCTGATTGCTGTGTTTCCTCAAGATTTCTAAAGTGAACAAAACTCTTATTCAAACATTTGAGCTGCTGAAGAATTTATCTTCTTACATACTTAGTTATCAGCAGTACAGTTAAGCTACAAGCAGTGCAAATTTGAGTCCAAAATAAAAGCAATTACTTTTACAATCAGAACAGAATGATGAAATGTTATAATTTAGTTGATTAGGTTGAAGAACTCACTTTGCCAATCTGTGAATTTTCTCTCTCATACATTCCAACAGATCTCATCAGCACATGATTCTTATATACAATGACAGCAATCAAGATAACTAATTTGATTATGGGTTCTTAAGCTCAAGACAAGCATTTTAGACCTTTTGCATCATTCACAATAGACCAACCATTGTTCCAAATTTTGCAAAAGAAATGTCGACCTTACACTGGTTCTTGGAGAACATTTTACATACTTGAATAACATCTTATAAGAATTCTGCATTCTGCACCAATGTGAATTATTTTCAAACCATTAAAAAGCATCTTAATTTATGCAAACTGATTGCAAGAATGATTTTGGAAATGCAGGATGTGCTGGTGTGTTTGCGACAATACCCTTTTGCTTTAACTAATCAAAGTCAATAAAGAGAAGAAAAGATGTTCAGATATCAGTTCACCATGTCAAATTAAGTTTGAGACCAGACATATACTTCCTTCTCATTTTAACACAGATAAAATTAGACTCAAAAAAATGGTGGAATTATTTTTAATTTAATAAATTAATATTTAACCCCATGATTTAAAAATGGAATGGGGTGGGAGGGAAATTTATGAATAAGATTTGAGAATGAATAATATTGATAAACACTATGATAAGCATTAAAAGCTCCAGTGCGAGAGAAAGGGAGGAGATAAAACTGAATATTCACAAGCTACTATTTATACCATTCCAGATTTTGCAAAACGTATGTTCTCTCAAATGATTTTGAATATTTGTAGGTTTCTCCATTTATTTATAAATCTGATTTATCAATTCACATGAGCCATGATCCCACCTTTAAGAAAAATATAGAATATATTTATATAAATACTTATCTTCTTTTTTTGTTGATTGAAGTTATCTATGATGACACCAATAAATAGATTCAGGGTAAAAAATGATCCAAATATGATAAAGATAACAAAGTAAATATACATATAAAGGTTATCTTCATAGATAGGCTGTTCAAGCACCTACAAAATAAGTAACAGGAGAGCAAATTCAAAAAATTTTTTTTGCTTAAAACATGCAAATTAGTATTATTTTAAAATACATTCACAAACACAATATCTTTACAATGATTGTCATGGATTTTCTATATTATAACATCAGGGCATTATTTATATACATGCACGTATTAGTTAATATTACTAGATTTTATGTTCCCATATTTACAAAGAAAAAACTAGTTTATTTTACAACACACAAGAAATCCATAGTGCTTACTTTTCTTGAATCAACTGCTGCATACATAATATCCATCCATCCTTTAAATGTGGCCTGCATCCAAAAATATTTAAACATATAAATGATGGCAATCAATGGTATCCATCTTAATCTGTTTCAACAACAGGATATTCCAATAGAAATATTATATATATACAAGCAAATGGGATGAGTTTAAAATTTTGCTTTCTGTGAATTGGATACAAATGTGTACTGGCATAGAAATTTCACTGTGTTCAGTAAGGTTAAGTATGTACAGGACTCAAGAATTATGCAATATTAGTTTCTTCCAGCCTATGTGCTAGGAATTTAAACCACACAAATTTAAACCACACAAAGGGTACATATCTAATTCTTATTCCCCAGTCCCCAACCATATTCTCAACCTATGAAGAAATTCAAAGAACATAAAAGAAAATTTCTTTTTCTTTTAAACTCTTAGATGGGTGAAGGAAGATGACCACATTTCTGTCCTGCTCACTATAGTTTTCAAGGGAACCACCACAGGTCAGGGATATGGTTGGGGTTTCCTGGCCTAAAACTAGGCTTATATTGAATTTCACTTCTTGAATTTTGTCCCAAATACAAATCAAAAAGTATGATTGCATTGTCTTCACCGTATCAGATATCTTTTAGATAAGAGGATTAAATACATTTAAAAATCCAATGCTTGGTATATTAATTATACAAAGCTTAGGTACAAAATATGGTATATTTGAAAATGGGGCAATAAGCTATCTTACTACCTCATTTATCTGTTTGTTAACTGACATTTGTATGCAATACAAATAAAGTTCTCTGAACTATTCATAATCCGTAAGAATTAAAAAACAGCATAAACTAGCAACATAATTCACCCTCATTAGCAATAAATGTTTTTAAACGAAGAGGTTTGGACTTCAGAAATTCTGGATGAGCAAATAGGTCTTATCTTGATACTGAAAAAAATATATAAAGACATCACCAGGAGAGAACCTCATTTTATTTGGCAAGGGCCTTTCAAGTATTATGAACAAGTCAAAAGAAAAGAAAACCTTTAATTACTACATTTCAATCTCTGCACATTGGAAAAATCTCACTGATCTAATGCAAATTATTAAAGAATCCCATATATTGTGACCTACATCTGGATTGTGCTGCCCTCTGTGTTGCAGATAAAACATTTGAACCTAAGTAAGCTACGGGCTCTTACTCAGCAGGCTCTGAAATTAAATGAGATGTTCAGAAGGGAGATGAGAATGAAGCCAGTGTAAGAATGGGTGCAAACTCCCCTCTTTTTGCCTGTCCCACAGTGTGATGTCAGAATGATAAAATTGGGAAGTTTCTGTGTACACAGATAGACTGATGGGTTTCTAAATTACCTAGCAATGGCATGATATGTAATTGCTTGAGAAAAGCATTCAAATAAAAATAGTGGAATTGGGAAATTTTAGCTGTTATCAATCAAAATTTATATGACTGTTTTTCCAGATCATCATAAAATGCTATGTTGCACTAATATATCCTCTTACCATTGTTTATGGTAATTTTATGCTCATAGCATAGAACCCTTGTTAAAATCCTGGAGTTGCTCAGACCGAAAAGGAGATATAAAACTGAAGAATATAAATATTTTTTCAATTTCTCTAGTAGGTAAATATAACCTGGCATATTGACCATAACTTGCTAAATTATACCAGTCAGCTGTACTGGGAGGACTAATTTTGTAGACAAAAGTCCAGGGTCAACCCCGATGAATGAGTATGATGTTCTTTCCAAATTTAGCTGCGCTGGTTTACCACGTTTTGAAGCAGAGATGGAAAGTTCATAACAGTCTAAAAAGGGGAGGCAGAAGACTATCAAACTATTGATATCAAAGGGGAAATTGTATTCCAGGAACCATTATAACTGATCAAACCGTAAGCACCTTATTTGTTCAAATGAACTTTTTATTATGCACTGAATAAGCAAGAAGACTTAAAGAATTTTCACTTACTACTTGCAGTAAAGAAAGATACCCAAATCCTACGTTATCAAAGTTGACTTTCACATTTTTCCATCTGGCAGTTTCATTTGCAAGTATGAGACTCTCACACTCAGACTTATTGGCAACTTCATCAACTTCAAACATGTTGCCAGTTGTAGTATTAACACAGTGGTAGAATTTGCCAGCAAACAAGTTTACTCCCATGATGCTGAAAATCAGCCAGAATATAAGACAAACAAGAAGCACATTCATGATGGATGGAATTGCTCCAAGAAGGGCATTCACAACCACCTAAGTACACAAATATGGGAGGAAAAGAAAACGGTGTAAGAATAGGTGCAAAATTAATATAATTATTTTGTTGCATGAACACACAATTTACTATTTTTAAATTAAAGCAAATTCTAAAAGGCTGAGTACTATTTTGAGTTTATCAGAGCAACGTTTTAAAAGTTGAGAAAATCAAATTATCTAGATTAAAACAAAAATGCAAATAGTCCTAACAATAATATGAATAGTGTTGATATCTATTAAAAAGAGATAGGTATTAAAATTTCATAGAAAATAATATGAAAAACTAAACTACAAGAAAATAATGTAATCATTATCAACAAAAATGAATGTATTCTTTCTCCAAAATTAAAAACAGAAATATCAAGAATATTTAAGTAAATCAAATGAAAATCAGCATATATTTCAAGGAGTGAACTTAACCATGCAGTTTTATTACAAAGATCGATTTCTTTGCATAAGTAAGCCAGACACATTTGCAACATGTGCTTATCTAAGTAATCACATAGTTTATTTCAAGCTCCAGTCTTTATTAATCAAATAAGTCTATTTTAATTAAACATTTTGCAAAAAAAATAAAGGGGTGAATAATTCATAAATCTATATAGGGGTATAATTAAAGAATCCAGAAACACTGAAGTACAGCATAATATATTATCTAATTCCTTAATTATATTAGGGGTGAATGCTATCAAGAAACACAAGGAGATGACTATTAAGATCTTATTAGCAGAATCATAGTAGAAATATGGGTTGCTAAGGATACTTTTGCCAATTTATGCCCTAACCACAGTTGCTGTAGGATTGTAGGGGGCGGGGGAGGGAAATTAATAATATTAAAGCCTGCAATAAATTGTTTTTTCTATTAAATTTTAGTTGGTGATCATAATTAAGATTATTACAACTAAAACATCTCTTTAAAAAAATGTTCTTATTAGCAAACTAGAACGTCAGTAAAACTGCAGACCTCTATGAAACATATTCTGTTTTTCAAAGGCAATAAACTCATAAGTAACTTTTTTAAGCATTAGAATTGGTTCTGTTCATGATTTGTGAAGAATCATGTTAAAAATTATAATAAGAGAGTATTTCATAATACAATTTTTGGGGAAGAATTAGATTTAATAAAATGGACTCCTCTACGAACACTAATTTGCTGACACCTTCAGTCAGCAGATGTTGAGGGATAAAGAATAGATAAAACCATATTTGCCAAGTGACCTGCTTTGTAATAATGAAGCTTCCCTGGGTCCTTCATCCACAGGGAAGGATGCGTCTCTATTCCCAATGTTCAACTTCAAGTATGGAACTGAACTGAAGCAAGCAAAATGCTTCAGTTGGGTCTTGTTTAACCACAATCATATTGGATGCAGTATGTTTGGAAACATTGCAGTCCCTCCATCTCATAGTTTATCATTACAGATTGTGAATGTGAAAGATTAGATTTCTAAGCATGTAGAGGAGGAGCTGTGGAAGCATTTATTTCCTAATTCTTCTCTACATAGTCAAAGGTACACACAGACCTTCCTTACTCCAAGCCCTTCTCAGCTAACCTGTATCCTTATTCTTCTGCCTTGAAAAATAGAAAAGGCAACATGTTCTGTCTACAAATACTACTTACTGATCTTAAAAGACATTGAAGATAGCAGCAGTGATTGCCATCTGGACTGTATTACATAAGGCTACCAGGTTCCTACTAGTACAAATACAGAAAGAGTCTCTATTTTTAGTTTTCCAAGGCTGGCCCTGTTTCTCTTGAGAGAGGAAAAGAAAGGTTCATGTTCAACTCCATAATGAAATTCAGCCTTTAAAAAGATAATTTTCAACTCTAGCATCTCAGTGGGTTTCATAGTTGGCTGGAAATGTACATATTAGCAAAATTTCTAAGCCATTCTATAAGGCAAAAGCGTTCTGACACCTTAACATTTCTATTAGGACAATCCTCACATCTGAAGAATTTCATCTGAGGAAAAGTTATTACTGTCAAACAGAAAACAATGGAAATATAAGGATGCTCTTACGTATAATATTCACTGACATCATCCAAGTTGTGATGAGCTAAGGTGAGGTAAGAGGGCATCCTAGGTAGCAGAGATGGGAAAAATCAACCTTACTAGGTTACTATTTGGTAAATGGAAATAGCTGGTGGAATAGGCCTACTGTGATCACCATTGTGGGAGAACGCCCATTTCATGCCCATCAATTCCAAAGGTTAGGGACAGCAGGTTTAGATGAAGTCACAATTATCTAGAACTAACTTACACAAGTCACAGTTAATAATTACAGACCCAGCACGTATGATCAAAACCTGGCTGAGTGAAGGGGATAATGTTGTCTTGTCAGAGAAGGGTCTTTCAGCAACGTTACCGTCAGGGTTAGGGATATGAGGAAGATCCATCTGTTAAGGGCAGTAACGGGTTTTGTTAGTTTCTTGCAGTCGCATATTTGAAGGGAGGGTGATGAGGGAGCCAAGGTTGCTTTTCTATTTTGACAACAATGCTCTGGGAGGACTTCTCTGTGGAGAGCAAACTTCCCCATGCTGGCTTCCAGGAAACGACCAAATATGGAATGATTCTGAAGAGTATCCTCTTAACTTATTAGATTTCCCTTTTTGCTCTTGATTTTTGTTTTTCATTGGAACTATTGTTGTGTAATGTAATCATTTGTTTTTATGTTTACTACGCAGTGATGGGATTCAGCTGATTTGCCCTGGTCCAGACAAACCGATTGTTAAATTATGCATCCCTCGCCATCAAAGTGGATCCTGGAAGCTGCACTGCAATGGCGAAATGGACAATGGAGCGGCCTATGCAAGGGAAGGAGAAGGCTGCTTTTCCTCTTTCTTCTCCCTGCTCCTTCTCCTTCCTTTATGCTGGCGGCTCTGTTGCCCTTTTCTCCAGGATGTACTTTGACTGTGTGTGTGTGTGTGTGTGTGTGTGTGTGTGTGTGTGTGTGTGTGTGCGCCTGCGTATGTAATTTAACAACCGGTTCACCAGGGTTAGGTTGGGCCACGCCTCTCATAACAGCAAACCTGACCCTAGGCCAACTGATTGTTAAATTATTTGAATCACACCACTGATACTATGGGTATTTTAATGGTTGTTATATTGTACACTCTAAGAGGCTGAGAGTTCTTAGAATGTAGCAATGTAATGTAAGTTTAGTAATCAAGCAAGTAAACTAATTGAAGAAGAACTAAGATCAAATCACTCTTATAGGTGGTTTCATAATTGCAGAAATCTGATAGGGCAGGTTCATGGCATGACAGTTGGATCACTCCCAATAAATGGAACCAATGATTTGAGTAATTTGCACTGAAACATTAAGGGAATTAACTTTAACAAACAGTTTTGGTAATCAAGAATTTTAAGACCCTTGTGACTGCACCTCTTCTTCACAAGGAGCCAATATTTTCAAAATGAGGTATTGAAATAGAACTGGTTAAATCTTAAATTTTGCATCTGACACTTCTTTAAGTGCTCATAGTTTCATAAGTAATTAACAAAACAGGACTAAAAAGAAAAAAAGCTGTTAATTATTTTTATACTGTATTATACTACATTCATATAGAATATAATGGATATTGTAAGTTTGCTTAGTCAAAAGTAATTATTACTGAATTCAACAAAGTTTTCTCCTAGTAAGTTGTGTTTAAGACTACAACCTTATCACCTGAAAAAGTGCAATGTTTGAATCTCAACTTAGATCATTGGAAGTTATGGGACTTGATTTAGTAATTTTAAGATCCACTGATATTACAGATAGTCCTCGACTTACGTCCATAATGGAGCCTACTAATCACAATCATAACTCGTGAAAGTCAGAAAGCATATCATCATGTTACCAGTCTAATTTTATAACTGTTTTGTGTGGTGGTTGTTAAGTAAATGCAGTGATTGTTCACTATAGGTTGTTTTTGTCAAAATCTGGAAGCAACTGGCTTTTGGCACAAACATTGTAAGTTGGGATCATGTGATGTGACACTGCAAACAGTCATAAAAGTGGTCTGGTTGACATGACTGAGGGCTGCTATCAGAACTTTGGAATGGGCTCATATCTTGGGTGTGGGGGAGAGGGGCTCTGTCGTAATTTCAAATAGTCGCTAAGCGACCAGTCAAGGACAACCTGTAATTTCTCATTATTTAATATGGGGTTTATGAATTAATACTTACCGTATTTTTCAGAGTATAAGATGCACCAAGATTTTGAAGAGACAAATTTTTAAAAAGTCTGCAAACCTTCCCAAAACAGCCTGGGTTTTGCCCATTTTTGCCCTTCCCAGGCGCATTCTGGAAACCTCCTAAAGGCTATGCACGGCCATTTTTGCAATGGCGGCAGGGTTTCAGAAGGCCAAAAATGCTGTATTCAATGTATAAGATGCACCCAGATTTTCACTCTCGTTTTTGAGGGAAAAAGGTGTGTCTTATACTCTGGAAAATACGGTACAGCCCATTGTTTATAACATTACAGTAATTATAATTTGCTTGCAATTACAATGCTAAGATATTCATAATTTGAAAAATGTTTTATTTGTATGAAACATTTGAAGAAAATTGTCTCTGGAAAAAGAAAGAGACAGAGAAGGAGGGAGGGAGGGAGGGGGGAGGGTGGGAGGGTGGGAGAGAGAGAGGGAGAGAGAGAGAGAGAGAGAGAGAGAGAGAGAGAGAGAGAGAGAGAGAGAGAGAGAGAGAGAGAGAGAGAGAGAGAGATTTTCCAGAGTATAGTCTTTAAATGGAAGTAACTGTAGAGCAAAAGTGTTTTGTACTATCACTAAATTAGATTAATATAAAAGTGAGTCTAGAGTATGCAGCATTTCCCCTTTCACCTCTTAAACACCTTATTTGATTTACTAAGCTGAAAGAGGCTCCTTTTAACAACCTGTTACTCCTTTTTGATGAATACACAGCTTTTCCCATCCTTCTTTTTGGGCTAAGCTTTACACAAAGGAAATAGTAGAGTGGAATAAGTTGCAATTATGTCTAGTAAATACAGAAGGATATATATGTCTGTATATATTTGTACATCTCGACTAATACATTATCATGGTAAACAGGCCCACGCATCAGACAAAACTATAGCCTGTTAATAGATTTAATATTTCTTGCCTTTTTAATGATTTTTAAAAGTTTCGTTTTAGTTTCCTATGCTACCCATTTGGGGTTTGGGCAGCCAATACATTTCAATAAATAATATAATGTGTTTTACTGAATCAGGCACAACTAACTGGATTCACCAAATATGCTAAAATGTTAGCCATGACTTTAAAGCTACAGTGGCTGAATTCACATTACATAAAGCTGAAACCAAGCAATCAAACATCAATTCAATCTAATATGCAAACCAGGCGTGTTTTTGCTTTTCTTAACCAACACTCTAATGTCAGGTATAAAATAACCCTACCAGAGCAGATATCTTTTGTATGTGGAAAGGTACCTCAGGCTTTCATAGGTTTTAACGTTCTAATTGTGTTTCTCCTCTTTCTTTTCTTTACAGTGTGAAACAAGTAACGGAAAAACAACTGTTTGGAGAAATAGTATGCCTCATTCATTAAAAAAAATCTTAATAATTGGATCTGAACATTTGTGATATTGCCAATTGCCAATTAGTCATTACTTTATCAATGTAAAGTGTGCTTTAATTTATCTGCTGAATGACATAAAACTGTATAGATGATATTCAGGGTAAAATTTTCTTTTTAATATTACTATCTCAAAAACTGGACTGGAAATTTGAAATATGATAAACTTTAAAGCAATCAGCCATAAATGTGCGTAAGACATGCAAAACTAAAACTGCAAGGTGGATTAATTTTTTAAAACCTTTTCTGCTTTACTGATCTAAGAGAAAGGTACCAAGCACGGCGTAACATGCTCTTTTTCAGTGAGTTTACACATAAACACATGCTTTATTGCTATAAAAAGCAATCTATAAATTTAGCAAAGCAATGGATATTGATATTGATTTTTCTATGTTAACAATAGCATACTTGAACTACAACAAGAACTTTATATTACAGTAAATATTAAGAATGATAAATAGAAAGCAAAATGCATATTCAAATCTCATTTTGCAGTGAGATTAGAATACTCTCAATCTATAGCAGATATAAAAGAGGTTATTTACTTTGCCTTCCAGCACCTATGTGGAGTTAAAGTGTTTTAAATTTAGTTTTAAATATATTTGAATAACTAATATAACAAAAGAGATATGATTTTTAAAAAATATTGTATTTCGGTTATTTTTGCTTTTGCTTATGAACAGGTATTTTATAAATATTAAAAGAAGTTTGTCATGTGTCACAGACTTACATTGTCCTTAGGCCTTGGGGTAGTCTTCTGTGTAGAAATGATTTTTACCAGTTTTTGAACAGAAAAATCATATAATGTTAATTTTAAAGTCCCACATTTAAATGTAAGTATGAAAATATGCAAAAACTAGTACTCGATATTTGGGAACAACTCAAACTAAAATTTGAATGGAAACACTTATTTAAAGTTCTTTATTACCCATTCTGATTAATTAAATGAAATCAAATACTTATAAGAATGTAATTTATAGAATCATATCGATACTATATCTCACTTTGATTTAAATGCCACTTGTCTCCTGTAAAAATCTATATACAAGCATTTTCTTTGTAGCTTTTTTTAGCTTTTTTGGTGAGGGCTTTTTTTTGCTTTTTTGGTGAGGGCTCACTGGGAATCTCATTAGTTTCTTAACAATGTTTATGTGCTCTTTTGTCTTCCAAATAATATGTCATCTCCTGAATTTGAAGCTATAAATTTGCTTAGTATATAAGTGCAACTCAGGTCTCAAGGCTTCCAGATTTATGTGGCTCTTGAATGATCATGGCATTGGAGTTCCCCAAACCCATACTCAGCATCAGGCTGTATACTGCATTGCAGAAAAAATATTATATGTTGAGGCATAATAGAAATAAAGGGCCCAAAAGACCAACAGAATTTGTGAATCCTTATTTTCCCCCAAATAGAAAACTGCTAGTACCTAATATCTAAAGATGTTCTTACTCCACAATCTGTTGCCGCACAGATAATAGTCGAACCCCAATTCTCTGATGTATATCATTGAAACACTGCTCCCCTTGAAGAGAGCAAAGAGGTATTAATGGTTTGCAGGACATACTTCTTCACCATCAGCCGTTCTTCCCTTGTTTCCTTTAGAATAAAACTATTGGGGAAAAGTGTGTGGTAGCTGTTAGTGACTCCACAGAGCTGGTCAGTTAAGTATTTCAGTAGTTTATGTGAATTCTTTTCCTGTTCACGAATCATTCATTAACAGATATACTGATTACTGTGAATGTGTATTCCTTTTAAATTTTGGCCAAGTGCTATGGACTTGGTAAATTCTTTGCAGACTTTTATCCTTGATTATTATATCTCTTTAATTCTGGCTGCAATGATTCTATCATTAGAATCAAATCTGATTTCCTTTGCTCCTTGATTCAATGAGAGGGGCTTTTTCCAAGGAGGAAGAGCCATAGAAAATGATAAATAACTGATATCCCTGTGTACACGTGACACCTCCTTTCCGTTTAGAAAGCTTTAACTAGCAAAATTGTTTCTGAATGTAAAAAATGCAACTAAATGCATTCTAATGTCCTGTCTTATGAAGCAGATATGTGTTAAAGTAATTTTTCGTATTCCTGTATTCTTGTGCACATATTACATGAACATTAAGCATTATTGCCATTTCTGATGATTAATTAGGAAGGAGTACAAAGCACAACAGTTTCCCAAACAATTGTGTCAACAAAAACATATTTTGCAAGAATGTTCATGAATAGTAAAGAAAAAAAAGTATGAACATGGATAAACCAAACAGTCAGTTGAAAACTGAATGAATGTTCGTGAACACTACAGGAATTTGACCAGCTCTTACCCTATTCCACTGCTGACTTCTCAATTCATGAATTTCTTGTTTAAAGGAATTTGTTGAAATTAAGGGGTGGTTAGATGCACCTGAAATTCATGTATCGAGTCAGTTTCAATTTACAATATTTCTTTTTAGAAATTTTGAAGAAAAGAGATGCAACCTGATGGATACAATTTGAGGAAATGAGCTCCAATCTGAATCTCATTTCATGTATTACTGATTTTTTGTATTTGTTTTTTAATCTAAATACTGCATAAACAGCATGTTATTATTAGCTGTTCATCTCACTAGATGGGTTCTTTTATCGTTATTCAAAAGCTGTTTCCTCTTATGTTTCCATGAAGTGGCAAAAAACATACTCTAACAATAACGTTTGAACAACATGCAGTTTGAATTAGGTTGTATGCAGATAGTAAATTCATATTTTCACAGAAATATTTTGAGTTTCACTACTGATTTCAGTACAGTCACAAATTCAATGACTAACTTTAAGTAAGACAAGAAAACAGGGATAAGACATAAGAATCTTTTCTGAGATAGGAATTAAGACAGGATCCTGACTTACCCAGAAAGCAACCGAATAATAATGCATGATTTGTGTAGATAATGCTGGAATTATTTTAACTTTATTGAGAATTATTAGCTAGTGTGTGGGGGGAAAAGAATCAATTGAATAGTTTGGTTAATTAGCCATTTAACAGGTTTAGTCCAATTAAGGAGATCATATTACATTTAAAGATTATAAAAATATCTCTGTACAGCTCAATTAATAATTACTTTTGAATGCTACTAATATTTAAATGGTTCACTGTAAAATAACTGAGACCTGGTCTTATTTGGAAAAAGTGATGCTAGTCAAATATGACCAGCTGAATGAAAGCCTAAAAATGTAGCCTGTGTGTATTCCATTCATTTTGACGAGAACTGGTTTCCCCCCCTATTAATTTCAATATTTAGGTCAGATTTTTTTCAACACAGCATGCTGTTTTAAACATCTGCATCACATAAACTTTGTTCGTGAAATAAAAATAGTCAGAAGAAAATCACACCAAATTGACTAACTTTTGAAGTTCCTATTAACAAATGTGCTTTATTTAAGAACAAACTCCTCAAATTGGCTAGAAAGTAAAGTAATATAAATCACCCTGCTAATATGTAGCATTAAAAAAAGGCTTCTGTTAGCTAATGAAATATTTTGCTTATCTACTACCGATAAATATGCAATTGTATGAAAGGGCAGCATTTTTGCATGGATTGATCATTCTCCACAGGACATGCATGGAACATTCATTAGAGTTAAGCATGCATTTTGTTTATCATCAAACTTCTTCTCATTTTATTCTTACCCTCATCCCTTCAAATCTTGATAAGGCTCTTAAAGGTCTCAATGCTCTCAGTGTCCTAAGGGATTTAATGGCCCCAAGTTCTGAATAACCCAGAGCATTTGCTGTTAAACTTATCAAAGATACCTGTGGGGTGAAAAAAAAAGATAAATGAAATTATCCTTTGCATCTTTTTTGCGTTTAAAGCTGTAGCAATTTTTTTTTTAGCAATGCACACTCTGAAGGAACTATAGAACAGGAGACATCCCAAAGCTAAGCAGGTTCTTCTATGAACTTGAAATCCTTCAACATCAGGTTTGTTCTAGGGCATTCATGGCTAACCTTTTTGTTGTTAGGTGCCAAAAATGCAAGCATGCGAATGCGATAGCGCCCGCGCGTGCCGGTGCCCAAAATGCAAACTGTGACACACACACCCCCACGCACACTACACTGCCGGTGTGCTGCTCGCCATCAAGATGAGCTTGGTATTTCCTCCAGGGGGCCAGGGGAGGCCATTTTTGCCCTCCCCAGGCTCCAGGGAAGCTTCTGGAGCCTGGGGAGGGTGAAAAACGGGCCTACCGGAAGTTCAGAATTGGACTGTTTCCATTTCCAAACAAGGGCCATTTGCGCTGGAGTGGACATACGGCCATGGCTCACATGCCTGCAGAGATGGTTCCGGGTGCCATAGGTTCGCCATCACAGTACTAGGGTATGGTAGGGGTGGGAGAAATCAATTTCTAGCACAATTTGCTAAACCTGTATTTTTTAAATTAAGATTTATTAAATGAGCCATGACTGGGTTTATACAAGTTGTTTTAGCCTTCCAATATGTCAATTTTGGCATTATATACATTGGAGTGCTAATATGACTAATCTGGCTAAGCTTTCATCCTGGTAATATCAGCCAAATATCAGCCAACCTAGGGTTTTGGTTGTTTTTTGCAGGACTTGGATTCAAGAGCTAGTGCAATTCAGCTGGTTCTATCCGGTTCGGGTGAATAGGTAGTGGCATTGGCAGGAGGCTCTGCCTACCTGCCCGGATGTCATCACGTCCCGTTTCTAACATTCTGGGCATGCGTGGAAGGTCCTGTGCATGTGCGAAGGTGGCACTTACACCCTCACATTTGCAAACCGGTAGCAAAGGTAAGTGAATTTCACCCCTGGTGTGGCCTCTAAGGAAATGTTACATAGACTCAGACTATTCTTATAAGTTGTTTGGAGAGAGGTCTGTGATCTGACTTCCATTTTTTAAAAATAACAGACTCTGATCTCCTGAAAGTGTCAAATATTATATAGAAATCAAGTTTTCCAATGGCATATTGATCAAAATGAACAACAACTCATTTTGCTAAAAGAGAACCAGTTGTGGCATTTTTTATAGAGTTTAATTTAAAAAATACCCTCCATAGCAAGAAATTTTATTCTGACAGTGGATTATTATGTAGCCTAAACAAGACTATCCCAAATAGCAGGGGTAGGTGGAAACCATAAATAATACAAAGAGAAGGTGAAAAAGAGAAGGTAGAAAATGAAATGAAAAAACTTTAACAGACTACTGGAGCATGAGGGGGAAGCTGGCTAGCTGGCTGAAATCCTAAACAAGATTACTTTATACCATGATTGTCCAACTTTTGGGCTTGCCTCGGCTACATCAAGTGAAGAGGAATTGTTTTGGGCCGCATATAAAATATGCTATAGTTAATGTATATAAGCCACATAATAACATTAAACATTTATGATCTTGTGAGGGTGCATTACTAACTGCCTGGGGTCTCCGGTAGTCTTCGGGCTTTGGATTGGACCCACTTGTTTTATACTGTAAAGTTTTACTGCAGATTCTACTTTTAGACATAAATAATATGGGATACCTACATCAACAATCAAGAAATCCAGCCAGCACCAGGCATTAGTAAAATATGTTTGGTATCCATATGCTACCCATTTCAGAAGCATTTCAAGAATGAAGATATAAGTGAAGACTTTGTCAGCATATTCCAACATGGTCTTGATAGTTTTCCTCTGTTCTATGTATATGTCTTCAAAGGCCTGCAAATGGTAACCCACAAGATTTAATCTATATTATAATGGAATGATTTCTTTTGTGGGCCTCAAAATATTCCCAGATTACATTATTCACGGCTGAGTTTTGTGGGAAATTGTCAAATAATGATAACTGATTTCAAATAGGATATTGATACTCCCATGCAATGGCTGAAATGTAATGAAGTTGTATTAAAAATGCTGAAATGCCCCTCCATGGCACTGCCCATTAGTGTAGTTCTCAATGGCAAAAACATTTCTTTAAATCTACCCACATAATTGTACCTTCCCCTCCTCCAGGTATAAAAGATGTAATCCATTCAATGGATTCTCCAGTTCCAAAAAAAATGTTTCATTTGATTTTCTTTCAGACATTACAAATAGTTTTATAATTATAATGTAACTTTCCCCTTTCATTAAAAAAAAATTTTCACTTACCAAAGCACCACTACTAAGGAGAATCATAAAGACAATGAAGGTTTCAAACCAATTGTGTTCAACTATTCGGAAACAGGTTTTTCTGAGACTCCACCATTGCTTTCCTCTTCCATCTTCTACACTAACTTGACAACACTTGAATCTTTGTACACAACCTAAAATGTATTAAATGTTAAAAAGGTGAAAGAGAAACACAAAATTACATTTCTTGATCTAAGACTATCTGACAATGAACTGTAGCCTCTTCATGATGATTTTCCTATGTTATTAAGTAGACTTACATCCTATCTTTCAATAAGGAGGTCCATGTAGTGCAGGGGTGTCAAACTCATGGTCCGTATGCCGAATGCATCACATGCTGGCCACATCCACACACACACCAAGTTAAGCAAAGGGGGGGGGGAAGTTGCGATACATCACGTGATGACACCGTGTCATCGCAAATTTGACATGTAGTGCTTTGTTCTCCAACTTTCATTTACTATACATGCATAATATAGGCTGAGCAAAGACAGTGTGACTGGCCTAGAGTCATCTAGTAAGTTGTCTGTAGCTAGGTAGAGTAGAACCTGATGTCCCAGCTTCTAATCCAACATCTGTAACCACCAAACTGTATACACCCAAAACATGCTTTGTATTCTTTTCAAATGTGTATGTCTTCTAGGAATAAACTAACAAAAATGTTGGATACTTAATTTTCCCTGACCTTCTGTAAAACAAGCTTCAGGTTCAAGAGCTTCCTCAGGTTCTACCACTGCTTGTTCTTCAGCAGGCAGTCCAATATCAACTGTGCTCCCTTCTGATGAGCTAGAAGAATTTAGTTTCTGTCAAAGGAGAAAAAAAATGTAGTTAACACAGTCTAAACCAACTGACTAGAAAACGCCCAGCCATCATTAGATGTCCTTTTAAGATGTTATATGATCTCTTTGGAAAAATGATAAACGTTAATAGGAACATTATTCTGAAATAGATGCCAATTTAGCACATGGATGGACAAAGAAGGATTTACTATTCAATATCATGTAGGTCTGCCCTCAGTAAACAGGTCTGTGAATGTTTAGTGATTTCTTAATGGTATCTGGTAAATTCCATTTCTGAAGCAAAGGTAATTAAAGCCTAATGCTAAGTTATGATTACAATAGCATTGTGCCTTGAGGAAAATAACAGCATTTTACACAATAGCTGGTAAAGAGTTAGTAACCAGAGAACAATGATGGTTGAAGTACAGAAAGAAGGAAACATATTAAACTGAAAATCTCCTGGAGATAGACTGCATTAATGGTTACTGCATTAATTATATTGAAAGAACTAAGGACTAAAGAAGTAAAAGACAAAATATGAGAAAGAATAAAAAATGTAGGCGTTCAAATAAAAGCAGAGAGGAAGATTACTGGTGAAAATGTTCATGGTAACTCCAAAATAATAAAGATAAAAGCCTGTGGGAGGGAAGAGAAAATGAAAAGAAAGAATAGCTGATTAGATAACCATTTTCTATCTCTGATCTGTCATTCATTATTTATTTTTCTTTTTTGCTTTCTTATAAAGACGAGGAATCAAATACAAAAAAAGAATCCAATTAAACAGGAAGGAGAAGATGCAAAATACAGCTGCAATCAGATCTTAAAAATAATCAACATCTAAGCATGCAACATTTTATGAAGCCCTATAAAGTAGTATAGGTTGTAGGCTTATCTTTTCAGAGGTTTTGCCAGTATATAAGGAACAAAAAGGGAAGGGCCAGCATGTAGCAGAGTTTAATGTGTGGCTAAAGGAGTGGTGTAAAAGGGAAGGCTTTGGTTTTATTAGTCATGATGTCTGCAGCTGGTCCAATGAAAAACTGTACAAAAGAGATGGTTTGCACCCATCCAAGAAAGGGACTGAGTTACTTGGGATTAAATTCACAGATTTTCTGGATAAACATTTAAAATGAACAGTGAGGGCAAAGAATTAATTGATACAGAACATTTCTGTCCCCAGCAATCTAAAATTCATAGGGTTATCAGTGCATGCAACACAGATGTTTGTGTGGGTAAGATTATCACTCCCGCTGTCAAGCAAAACCAAGCATTTAATAGTGAGTGCCATACCATGTGCATGAATCATACAAGTGGCAAGAAAATAGGGGCAGTCAGGCATCAGCTGCCAAAAGAAACCAGCATGGCTGCATAATTTTAGTATTTAGTATTTTATTGTCACTTATAGGCCGCCCTTTTCCCTGAGGGAACTCAGGGCGGCTTACAACTCATGGGAAGGGGGTGCAAGACAAAACGTAAAATAATATGTGAGTACAAATAAAAATAGCAATAAAACACAACATTCATTCAACATTCGGGTGGGGTGTATGAAGATCTTATCCCCAGGCCTGGCGGGATAGCCAGATCTTAAGGGCTGTGCCGAAGCTCTGGACTGTGGTGAGGGTGCGAATCTCTACGGGGAGATCGTTCCAAAGGGTCGGAGCTGCTACTGAGAAGGCTCTCCTCCGCGTAGTCGCCAGTCGGCACTGACTGGCGGATGGAACTCGGAGGAGGCCCACTCTGTGCGATCTGATGGGACGAAAGAACTCTCTGACAAATTGAAAGACAAAAAAGATAAGTATAAAAAGTGGAAAGCGGGGGACATAACTAAGGCAGAATATCATAACAAGTTATGTAGACAGTAAACACAGGATCAACCAAAATGGACTAAATGTCTATACACCAATGCACAGAGTATGAGAAATAAACAGGGCGAATTAGAAATTCAAGTAAAAGAGGATAGATACGATATTGTTGCCATTACAGAAACTTGGTGGGATGAAACTGACAAATGGAACATACAGCTAGAAAGATTTAAATTATTTAAAAGAAATAGACCAAATAAAAGAGGCGGTGGAGTTGCACTATATAAAAGAAATAATTACCTCTCTACAGAAATAGAGCACAACAATGATGAGAACTATCTTGAATGCATTTGGGTCAATATTAAAGGTTGTGGGGGAAATGACATTGCCATAGATCTATACTATAGGCCACGCCATGCAACCAAGCAGAGGAAGTAGATGAACTTTTTGCTAGTCAGCTAACTAGGATATGTAGAAAGCACACAACAATAGTAGTGGGGGATTTTAACTACCCTGACATCAACTGGGAAACAAACTGTGCACCAAGTGGAAGATCCAACAGGTTCCTAACAAACCTAGCAGACAACTTTGTTTCCCAAAAAGTAAAGAAGGGAACAAGGGGATCAGCCATATTGGACTTAATTCTCACTAACAGAGAAAAAATGATACAAGGTGTTGAAGCCACAGGAACCCTGTGGGCAAGTCACCATGCAATATTGGAATTCAACACTATGCAAACACAAGTAGTAGAACAAAGTCAAACTAGAGTCTTGGACTTTAAGAGAGCTAATTTCAATAAATTTAGAGAGAGCTTGGGAAAAATTCAATGGATGAGAATCCTCAAGGGGAAAACAACTCAAGAAGCTTGGGAAAATTTGAAAAATGAGATTACAAAAGCTCAGCCTAGCACAATACCAATGAAAAAGAAAAATAACAGCTGCCAAAAGAAACCAGCATGGCTGCATAAAGAACTCTCTGACAAATTGAAAGACAAAAAAGATAAGTATAAAAAGTGGAAAGAGTGGGACATAACTAAGGCAGAATATCAGCAAATAGCCTGAGCATGTAAAGATGAAGTGAGGAAAGCTAAGGCTCACAATGAAGAAAGGCTTGCCACAAAAGTAAAAAATAACCAAAAAAGCTTCTTCCAACATGTTAAAAACAAGAAAAAAGTTAAGGAAACAATTGGTCCATTGCTGGGAGAAAGTGACAAGAAGGTGAAAAGCAACAGGGAGAAAGCAGAACTATTTAACTCATGTTTTGCATCTGTCTTTACACAAAGGGATAAAACAGTCTAACCTATCAAAAACAGCACCACAAAAATCAGATTAGTAAGTGAGCACCTGTCTACCCTAGACGAGTTCAAATCACCAGGACCGGATGGATTACACCCCAGGGTTTTGAAAGATCTGGCAGACAAGATCTCAGAACCACTGAACTATATCTTTCAGAGATCCTGGAGCACTGGGGAACTACCAGAGGACTGGAAAAGAGCTGATGTGGTTCCCATCTTCAAAAAAGAGAAAAAAACAGATCCGGGAAACTACAGACCTATCAGCCTGACCTCAATACCAGGAAAGATTCTGGTAAAGATAATCAAGCAACGAATTAGCAAACACCTAGAAGCAAACAAAGTAACAGCCAAAAGCCAACATGGGTTTGTCAAAAACAGATCATGCCAGACTAATCTTATTGCATTCTTTGATAATGTGACAAAATTAGTGGACCAGAGGAATACCGTCAATATAGTTAACTTGGACTTCAGTAAGGCATTTGATAAGGTAGACCATAAACTACTACTAGATAAAGTAGAAGAATGTGGGTTAGACAACATCACCACAAGAGGGATTCGTGACTGGCTGACCAACTGCACTCAATGGAACTGCATCTTCATAGAGGGAAGTATGCAATGGAGTACCCCAAGGCTCTGTTTTGGGCCCAGTACTCTTCAACATCTTCATCAATGATTTGGATGAGGGAATAAATGGGGGAACTCATCAAATTTGCAGATGACACCAAGGTGGCAGGAATAGCAACACTCCAGAAGACAGGCTTAAGATACAGAAGGATCTTGACAAACTTGAACATTGGGCACTATGTAATAAAATGAAATTCAATGGTGAAAAGAGTAAGGTTCTACATTTAGGCAACAAAACTCTTACCTTGTAGAGCTCGAGGACGGTTGGTATTGGAGAAGGCACATTGACCAACTCTGTGGCCGCCTCTCCAACTCCACTCTTAGACAACCAGAGGTAACTCCTGCACAAGTTAGCCAAAGCCCTACCCAAATGGAGCAGACACTCACTCCTTCCACAGCCAGCTCAAGCCTGAGGGTACCGGGAAACTTATCTGGTTATGTTGCAGGCCCGCAGTGAGCTCTGAGTGAACCAGCTCTAGAAGCTCCAGCCGCAGCCTGTGAAAGGTTCCAGGAACTTCCACCAAGCGGAGCTGCGGAGCAAACAGGTCCATGCGACCTGTCCAAAGAACACCCTCCAACTGAACTGCACAGGTCTGGCAGAGCTACCCAAAAGCCCGCCTACCTGCATGACTACGTAATGAGTAGGATTATCCCATCAAAGAGGGGGAGGGGTGTTAGATACTTGCTTTAACTACAGTGGTTTACACCAAGGTCCTCTGTTCCGGCGGGAACAGAGGTTTAATCCTATTGGTCGAAGGGTCTGACAGCTCCCTATAAAAGGGCTGCTGTCAGACTCAACCTTCGCTGGATTGTTCTTACTTGTTGTATTTTAATAAAGAGCTGTTGTTGCCTTTTAGCCTTGTGTGCCTTTCCATTACCCGATCTAACACTGGGTGTGTCTAGTTTAATAGAAAGAAGGACTAGGGGAGACATGATAGCAGTCTTCCAATATCTCAGGGGTTGCCACAAAAAGAGAGAGTCAAACTATTTTCCAAGGCACCTGAGGGCAGAACAAGAAGCAATGGGTGGAAACTAACCAAGGAGAGAAGCAACTTAGAACTGAGGAGAAATTTCCTGACAGTTAGAACAATTAATCAGTGGAACAGCTTGCCTCCAGAAGTTGTGAATGCCCCAACACTGGAAGTCTTTAAGAAGATGTTGGATAGCCATTTGTCTGAAATGGTATAGGGTTTCCTGCCTAGGCAGAAGGTTGGACTAGAAGACCTCCAAGGTCCCTTCCAACTCTGCTATTGTATTGTATTGTATTGTATTGTATTGTATTGTATTGTATTGTATTGTATTGTATTGTATTGTATTGTATTGTAGTGGTAAAAGACTTGGTTGTTTTGGGTTTTTACTGGGAAGCATGCCACACTTAAAAAATAATAATACTCTGAATTCTCACATTGCAGTAGTTATTTTTTAAAGTAGTCATGTTATTATGGATTTCTATCATCATTACAGACTAGGGAATACTTTGCCACAGATTTTAACAGGTTGCACTATAGGTCTCAGGGGATCACCCCACAAAATGGTGGCAGTACAAAATTGGCTCAAGGTCTGGTCAAAGCAGACAATTTCAAGAATGAAGCCTGCCTTTTTTGTCTGCCTGAAATGGGAGCCCAGCTAAAAATGAGGTAGCCGTTAAATGGGGAATGTTCTCCAATGATTCATTGGAGGCAGATTTTATTTTCCAATCCATTTGCATGAAAATATTTCATACTGTCTAATCTTTGAAATATACCCCCCCCATCTCAGAAATATTTCTTATCCCCTGGATCATGTTCATTAGTAGCATTTCAAATCTTACTTCTTTGCTTTCTTCCGAATCAGACTCACTACTGAATTCCTCGGTATTTAAATTTTCAAAATCAGATTCTCCAACAGCGATCGGTACAGTCACCGTCAGGCTCGGATTGTTAATGAACGACATGTAATCACTTTCATCTACCACGTATTTTCCCACGCTGCTGCCGGTGCCTATGCCACTGGTGGTGGTTCCATTTCTATCTCTAAAATAATCAATCTCTTTGCAAATTTCTATGGTGTGGTTAGAGATGCAGGTGTTCTTATTGTGGAGCTCCTCAAGAGGTTTGGTTTCATCTAGAGCTTTTTGCTTTTTGACAAAGGATTTCTGGATGAACTCATGCATTTTCCTTTTCATAAAATCTATTCCTTTATCAATCCTCGCCATTGCAATCTGGAGATTGTTCATTTCATTATCATCGTCCGTAGCAGCAAGGTTATCTGCGCTAAATGAGCTCAAGAGCAAGGCCAAAAAGAGATTCAGCACCTGAAGGAAAAAAGGAAATTCACCCTTAGTTTTGATTAGCAGATTCTATACCCTGAAATGATCTATTTGAAATTCACCCTTGGTTTACAAACTTACAACCTAGTTCATTAATCACGCATTATAAAAATAGATTTACAACCTAGTTCCGTGATGGCTAACCTATGGCATGTGTGGCCATATATGCTCTGGCACGTGTGTGTGCATCAGCCAGCTGATTTTTGGTCTTCTGGGGGACTGGGAGAGCCTGTTTTCCACCTCCCCAAGCTTCAGGAAAGCGTCCTGAAGGTTGTCTGTGTGGGTAATGCGCACATGTGCAAGGGGTGTGATGCACGCTTGCGCAGGTGGGTGGGGTGCTTTGAATTGTGGGCGTGGGCACGCATACATGCACACAATTTTTGCACACCTTTACAAAAAGGTTCGCCATCACTGACCTAGTTCATTAATTGTGAATTATGAAAATAGAGAGAATGTGTACATTTAGGGCTTTGCTAACCAAGATAAAGACACACATATCCAGGCAATCTGGGTTCACACATCAAAGCATTACTTAGGGTACAATGGGAACAGATGTTTATGGAATCCATTTCACTTATGAAACCCTCCTCCCAAAATGACACCTGGTTTTGACTAAATCACAGAAGACCCAGAGCTGCCTTTGAGGCAAATGGAAGTTCTGTAACACGGCCTTGGAAGATCACTATTTATGGAGGCATTGCTAAAGGTTTCCTCCTAATTTATGAAACTTAAAAGAAAGATTGACTTCATGAACAAAAATTGTCTATTCCTGTGTGTTTGTGTTCCTACTGATGTTCAGCTTTGAAACTTGATTGCAGTATAGATAGCCGATTTATCTTAATCAGAATAGGTACCAAGTTTGAAGGAGTGTAGATACAACTCTCAAGTTGTATAAGAGGGGAGTAAATGTACTGAAGATTCAACCTCTATGCACAGATAGAACCTAAAATGTGATCTGTTCTCCATACAAATCCTAAAACTTGTAGAAATTTGTAAACTTCTAAACCTAAAAGAGAACCCAATTAACAAATGTGTTAAAATAATTGCACTACTTTTATTTATTAAGAAAAAGTTTGAAAATTCAAAAAGATACACAAACTTTTAAGCATCACTGCATTTTCATAGGTTGGCAAATATATTTTTACTTACCAAACACTTCTGGTGTTTCAATGAATGTTTGACAATTGCATGAAAAATAATTTTATTTGAAAAGAGGATGTCTTAAGAGATGTAAAGAGACAATACTTCTTAATATGATCTAGAATAAATATATTTTTTTTAAAAATACATACCACTAAATTTCCAATCACCATAACCATCATGAAGACTGTAAGGCACATGGCTTGACCTGCAACCTCCATACAGTCCCACATGGTTTCTATCCATTCTCCACAAAGAACTCGGAACACGATCAAGAAAGAGTGGAAAAAATCATGCATGTGCCAGCGAGGGAGTTCACAATCTTTTGCAATCTTGCACACACATTCCTTGTAGCTTTTACCAAAGAGCTGCATACCAACCACAGCAAAAATGAAGACAATGATGGCCAGGACCAAAGTCAGATTTCCCAAAGCACCAACAGAGTTGCCAATAATTTTGATCAGCATATTTAATGTTGGCCAGGATTTAGCCAATTTGAAAACTCGCAACTGAAAAACAAATAAGTAGCCAAAAAAAGTTTAGTAAGTAACAAGATAAATTAGTTAAAAATAACTAGAGGGAGCCAAATTACACTGAAATAAATTGGTATTCATATATTACAACACTGAAATACAACCATCATTATTTAAAAATGAAGACTATTTAATTCATTTTCTTCTGGTGAGACTCCATTATAATTTAGAATTTAAAACTGAAATCCTATTTATATTTAGGAATAACTTTATGAATGGGTTTTACTGATAAAAATCAAATAATTAGTTTCAAAGTAAGGTAAAGATAAAGGTTCCCCTCGCACATATGTGCTAGTTTTTTCTGACTCTAGGGGGCAGTGCTCATCTCCGTTTCAAACCCAAAGAGCCAGCACTGTCCGAAGAGGTCTCTGTGGTCATGTTGCCAGTATGACTAAATGCCAAAGACACACGGAACCCTTTTACCTTCCCACCCTATTTTTCTATTTGCATTTTTACATGCTTTTGAACTGCTAGGTTGGAAGAAGCTGGGACAAGTAACGGGAGCTCACTCCATTATGTGGCACTAGAGATTCAAACTGCCAACCTTTCTGATTGAGAAGCTCAGCATCTTAGCCACTGAGCCACCACATCCCCTAGTTTCAAAGTGCAACCAACTTTTATTGAACCATATAGCTCATATATGATATTCAAGCTACTTCAATAAAAAAGCTAAGAATCTTAGTTTTATATGTATCCAGGGAGTCCCACCATTGAGAGAAACAACAGAAAATCAGAAGAAGAAAATCAAGGATTTTGCTAAATGATCTTTTTTTTAGCAGAGGTTTCCATTAATTGAATATGCTTCGACATAATTCAAGCTACCTTCCCATTCTTCAACATTTTTTTTTGTATCATTTCCCCTTCTGCCATACTACCGTCCCAATCCTTCTGGAACAGATCTGAAAGATTTGCAGTGGTTACCTTCCAGACTCTACCAATGATTGCCATCAGATATAAGCCTCAGAATTTTGAGCATTAAGAAAGAAGAGTATTCGGTTTAGAAATTGTGGTTCAACATCAAAATCAATTAACTTTAGCATCCTGAAAGATGATGTATATATACTTGTATTTGTCAAAGGAAATAATTTACCAGTCTGAATGATCGGAGAACTGAGAGTCCTTCCACATTTGCTAGGCCGAGTTCAACCAAACTAAGGGTAACAATAAAACCATCAAAAATATTCCAGCCTTCTTGGAAATAATAATATGGATCCTTGGCTACTAGTTTAAGAAACATTTCTCCTGTGAAGATTCCAGTGAAAACCTAAAATGGGAAAGGCATATTTATCAATTTCCAAAAGCTTACAAATGTATTTGATAGATTTATTCTGATTTTTTTATTCATTATGTCTTCAAACATGTTGTGTTCTTTAATATCATTTTAAAACAGCACACGGAAACTGAAGGAATGATACTGGAAACTTGCATGAGGTTCTCTCTGCTAATAATTTGTTGATGTTTTGAACAGGAGAACAATGATTTTATCCCACTATCCAAAGCAACTATAAAGATATCTACAAATGTTAGGATTGGATTGTCTTTTATTTCCCTTAGAGCAACACACTGCTCAGATCGGTAATTTGATGGGCAGCAATCAAAGATCAGCTCTAAATGTGTGTGCAGACACAGTTCTATATTTTGTAACAATCTGGAAATGACAATTTTCACCTTTCAGCTTCTTCCCTCAAATACTTGGTGGTAAGATTTTTCTACTGCTGGTTTTTAACTGCTCATTTTTGTGTCATTTCAATGTGAGTTTAGTTTTTACTTACATTGATCCCAGTCGGTAAAATAAATTTAGATTACATAGTCTCAGTTTAAAGGCAGTTAGGAAAAGTGACTTAAAATCATCAGCAGTGAAAATTCTGGGAGGAAACTCCACAATTGGCTTGCAATTAGTGCAAGATTGCACTAATAATGGGTAGGTTCCTATATGAACAATGAGAAATTGGAATGTCATAAAGGGAGCTTAATACTCATAAATTTGTTGTGGTACCTTGATATTTGGGTTGCAGTGAGGATCAGAAATAATTTGTAATCTAGAAATTAGGTGAGATGAAGGCTTGATTGAGTTTACTAGGGGCGTATAAATTCAGAAATTTGCTTGTCCAAAAAGTATCAAACTATTACATTGTGATTGTTGCATTGTCAATGTACTTTTATTCTAAGTTTCATAAGTATTTTGATTAATAAAATGTGGATATTTTGGTAATTCTGATATTTTACATTTTAAAACTTTCTTTAAAAACATTGTTTCACTTCCTTTGTTATCACACTGAAATCAAACCAGAAAATAAATTCTCTTATTTTGACATATATGGACACAAAATTACTGTACACTGTTTTGTTTTTTTTAAATTACTCAGTGTATATTGCTAACCATATCTATCCAATCTATCTAATTAAGGCACTCGTTTCTTTTTTTTTAAAGAGATTTTAACTCTTTACTTAGTGCTGTTATTAACATCATTAGAAGAAACATTAATTAAAGGTACAATATTCAAGCTCACCAAGTTTCCAACATTAAGGACTTCCGCAAATCTTTCTGTCATTGGATAATGTTCCATTGCCATGAACAATGTATTTAAAACAATGCAAATTGTAATAGCAAGGTCAACAAATGGATCCATCACTATGATGTTAACAACATGCTTTATTTTCAGCCAATGAGGGCAGCAGTCCCAGATTAAGAAAATGTTTGCAAATTTGTACCAGCAAGGTGGGCATTTCTGTCGTGACTCTTCAAGTTCTGTTTAAAAACAAAGCAAAAGGTTTTCATTGTAACACAAACCAAGAAGTTATCTTTTATTGGTTTTGTTTTTTCAACTTTTAAGTATAAATAAAGAAAAAAGAACAATATCCAGTTATATTGGAAGAGAGATTTGGACATGTGAGAAATATAATATAAATAGTTTTACTACTCTAGGTCTACTCAAAAGAAAGTTAATTCTCGAGATGTAGACCCAGAGTCTCATTGCCATGTCTTCAATTCAGATCACCCTATTTAAAAAGGGATCTCTCAAATTAGAAAGTGGATAATAAAAATCAAACAATTATGTAAATATCAAGATAACATCTTTTTTAAGAAACACTACAATTTTAGATGGGATTAGTTTAAAAAAGTTATGAGAATAGATGCCAGAGTATAACATTATTATTGTATTATTCTGTTCCATATTATAACCCAAGATCACCAGAGAAAACTTATTAGAAGAAAATTCAGGATAGGCACGTACAGAATTTGGTGCCACCAATATGGTTTTTAGCTCAGATGGCTTTAAAAAGCAATTAAATTTGTGGAAAATAAACTCATTTATGTGTATTAGTCATAACAACTATTTACATGAAAACCATGACATTTGCTTGTCAGGGAACGTTAGTTGGGAGGACTATTATAAACAGAACTTGGTTTGTGGGCTTTCCAAAGACATCTGGTAATCATTACAGAACACAGGATACTGGGATTTGGTATAGCCCAGCAGAGATCTTCCTATGAAATCGTTCACATACGATAGAAATTCATATATGATGAGGCAACTCCTATGTTAGTCACTATGGAGGTCTGTTTAAAAATTGATACTGCTTGGAACCAGAAACATGAATTGTTCTTATATTATTGAAGCTTGCTATTGTTATTACAGAATGTAGGATTCCCCCCTCCCCCATTTACACTCACTTGTAAAAAAACAATGGTTATTCTTGATATTTTTGTCTGTGTATTCAGCTTTGTGCCTGATCTGTTTGATCATCCTGATCCTAGATTAAAAAAAGTGAACCCCTTGCTAGCGGAATCCCCTGTACCTTCCATAGTGTTTGTGAGTATACTAGCCACACTCATGGCTCTGTCTCTTAGGTTGGGGTCTTCCAAAAAGTCCATAGAAATATGGAAAGAACTTGATCTTCTTTTTTTCAATTCTGTTTCTGTTGTTGTGGCCTGAAAAAACAGAGGGTATAGTGTAAGATCATCCTGAAAATGGCAGTTCAAGATAACAAGTCATACAAAGAATCTCTTATTTTGAAGGCACCCATGCATCATGCTTTTGAATTATGTTTAGTTTTTCATGCCAAACATTTGCTACTTATTGAATTATTAACCTGGTATTTCAGTACATTGTAAGTTAGTTGTAAGAAATGAGTTCTCATTTTGACAATTGCTTCATTGCTATCCTTCTCAAATGACTCTCAAGGAACTTTCCATGATTGTTCAAATTTATTTCTCTAACCCTAACCCTGTCTTGTTTATTGTTGTTAGCTTTGCAAAATCCCACTTACCTATCCATTTCAACCTGAATTTCATTGAGATTTGCATCCACTGCATAGGACTGTCACTGTAGCCTTGGAAAACATATTAAACTTTGCCAAATTTACACCTATATATAACTACAGTTGAGATTTCTGTAAACATCCTCATAGCTTTTTTTAAAAAAAAATATGACACTTTGTGGGAGAAAAAATAAATTGCAATTGGTCAGTCATCAGCTATAATTCTATCATCATTTACTTGTGAACATTTCCCATATATAGGATTACGGCATAAATTCCAGGTTATCAATAAACATTAGATGATGTGGGAAAATAATGATGTGTCACTTGCTTATTTTTTGTATTTAAGATGGACAGCAAGCTTTTCATTCAAGCTTAATCAAAGGAAATGAAAAATAATATCCAGCATTGTCATGCTTCTCCAAATTGGCATAAAAGATCCAATTTTTTGTACAGAGAAAGATAAAATGTCTGTGTAGGACAACACATATTTGGCACACTGCAACTTGAACTGTATATATAATAATATGGTATTTCGATTAGATATATTTGTTTCATCAGCCTCATGATTTAACATCAGATTAAAAGACGCATGAAAATGCTCAATATAGAAAGTGAAATTTTGGAGTGATTTTACCAATGTTTGGGGAACCAGAACTTTTAGCCATATTGTTTGTATGTTGTAATGATGTTCATGAGACAGAATGTAATCAAATGTTCACAACCAAGGCAGAATCCATATGGCTTCAAAAGAGTTAACTTCCTTTTGGTTACGGAGAAAGATGTTCCTGGCCAGACACAATTAATTCAGAGCCAGATAAATAAGATATGGCAAGGTTTTGTCTGAATATAAAACACACAAAGCAAAATATTTTGCACATTTTCCAGATACTTTTCCCCCACTGTATTGCAAATATTAATGTAATAGACTGATTTTATTAGTAGATTAAAAAAAATATATTACAAGATGCAGGAGCATTCACAGCTTGACCAACCAAGGATCATTCCCAGGGATTCCATTCTGTAGAAACACTGGCTGGTGCATTAAGAAAAGGTCACCATGCCTGAACTATTTAAAACTTCCTTACATTGTCATCAGTAGCTGGTTTATCTATTATCACCTCTGGCAGAAGCTGTCCAACAGGCGATGTAGGAACAGATGGTCCACCAACCAAGGAAACCACCCCATTGCAATCCACAGTGCTGTGCATCTTCCCATTCACTGGAAACACTGCCAGCATCCTGGATGACCTACTGGCCTGACTAATGTTACTGTTGCGCCGTTCACCATGTCTGCGCGGCACAAAAAGAGAATCTCTTCTGCTATCATTATCTTCAAAAGTGCTGTGTTCATCATCAGCAAAGTCATTCTCTGATCCTATATCCTTTGCTCTACCTCTGAAGCTGAAAAGGCTTGTTCTGCTGTTGCGCCGTGGGGAAAATAGTGAGCCACGCATGCTCAGCAAAGACTGCAAGAAAAGACAAATGGATAGAAAGTTAGCAGACTATCCTGACCTCCACCGTTAAGAAGAAAGGATTCTCTTCCCCACACATATATACAGAACAGGAATGGGTTCCAGCAGCCGCTACTGCCGGTTCGCTTGTGGTTGCACAGCGCGCACACACGTGCTTGATGTGTGGGCATGCGCAGTACTATAAAAATACTTCTGTCCACGCACAGAAGCCAAACATAAGATGGTGGTGCTTATGGTGCCACTGGGAGAACAGGTTCAGGGGCGTGGCAGGCCTGGGTCGCTTCCCGTTCCGACAATCCAGGTCGCCAAATCATTATTGGTTCAGCCAGACCAGTTCAAACCGGTAGGAACCCACCACTGATACAAAATGCAAATATAGCCTCAGACAGTCCGTTTTTATGAGAGATTTTACTCTTAAGAGTTCCTATCTTTGCATTTCACTGAGTTCGTGCTACTGAAAGAGGGAAACCTGAGGCAAAAACCTTCAAATATCCAATAATTCAATATTTATTAAAACTCTCCTTCCCAAATACCTGAGATAAAATTTGGCTTACTACCTGTGCTAGGGCTTCAAATTTTATCCATGATTACTAAGGAATAAGCCCATCTAATTAAATATGATTGATTTATTCTTCTAACTAAACATGCATCTGAATATCTCTTTTGCATAAAGGTCTATAGAAAAAGGTCAGGGCACTACAAACTTGTTGAATGTTTAAAAATGTAAATAGGTTTTTGGAATTGGGAGTTTCCAACTCATTGGTATCAATTAAAACATCGTTTTCCACTATCTCTATGAATGCTTTGGCTTAGCTTGATTCTCAATATCTAAAATTATTTGCCTGCAATACAATGTATTTCTTTGATACTAATGTTAAGGATTATGATCTGTTGCCACTGAATCTATTACCAAAGTAGACTTCATAAGTTTCATGACTTCATGACTGAACCATAAGAAGCATGACAAAATTATTAGGAGTTAGTGTAAACCCTTAGTACATTATTTCAAAGAATGATTTCAACAACTCTGAAGTTTTTATTTCATGAAAAATTAACTCTCTGAAACAAGGGTCTCCACTACTAGTTCACGGACCATTTGGAACTGGTCCACACAAGCGGCGAGCCCGCACAGCCCCGTGAGGTTCCACTCATACAAGCAATGGGTGCTTGCGCTTGCACGCAAAACCCCACTTTCATGCCGCTTGCACAAAACCATCTCCTGTTCCCTCCGTACGCTGGTCCACCAAGCTTAAAAGGTTGGGGACCACATTCACCCTAGACTTAAAAACAAAAGCTTTCAACCTCCCAGTAGCAAACATGAATGAACAGAAGTGTTTTGTAAAAGATCTGTCCCTTTCAGACAGCATAACAAGACTGTACTTTTACCAGAGACAATAATGCTCGAGTTCCATAGTCATCACAGTTTATGAACCACAGTGGCACAACGGTTAGAGTGCAGTACTGCAGGCTACTTCTGTTGACTGCCGGCTGCCTGCAATTTGGCAGTTCAAATCTCAACAGGCTCAAGGTTAACTCATCCTTCCATCCTTCTGAGGTGGGTAAAATGAGGACCCAGATTGTTGGGGGCAATATGCTGACTCTGTAAACCGCTTAGGGAAGGCTGTAAAGCACTGAAAAGCAGTATATAAGTCTAAGTGCTATTGCTATTACCTGATGGGGAGAAGAATGCTTCCGTTCTAGTGTTAACCTATTCCCTTCAATAGAGAATCGGCAACCTTTTCTCTTGAAACTTTCTTCAGATTCAGATCTATGAAACTCATCTTCATCTTTTTCCTCTCCACCACATTGTTCTTTTTGTTTTCTCTTCTTCCTTCTATTTCTTCTTTCTTTGGCACTCTTGGAACTCAATTTTGATGTTTCAGATGAGCTTTCTGAATGTCCCCCCGTTCCACCTCTTACGCTGGGATCGTTAGATTCTGCAGATGCAGTTGCTGCAGCAATCGCCGCTGCCTGCCAGGAAGCATTAGTAGCATTGGTATATTTTATTGGTTTTATGAAAAGAGCAGCTTTCTTAATTTTAACATGAAAAATCCACAAGGAAAAAACAATGCATAATGTAATATTTAAATTAAAAACAAAACAAAACAAAAAGAATATTTATTGTTGTCTTGCACTTAGATTTAAAATATTACTATATTTCATTCATTGGCCTAATTTAAGAAATGTGATGCTAAGTAGTCTTTCTTAAACCAGATAAAAACACAAGAAGGCATTCATTACACAAAGAGTTCCAATTCAAGTTCTCCACCAACTTAGCTCATCCAGGCATCCCCATCCTAGGTCCATATTTAGATGATCTCCTTTTCATAGGTCTGAAGAACTAGGTTTCTGTCACTTAAAATGTGCACCCACTCTTTTGGCCTTCCCACAGATACTGAAGAGATGGCTGGGTCAACTAGCCTGGGGCCCCAGTGGGGACATGGCACTTTAGATGTGGCTAATGGATTAGAGAACACCCCACTTTCTACCTTTGCACACTTTGCTCTCTCCCTCTTCATTTGGTTCAGTTTTATTTAGCTGCATTTTAAATGTAAGATCCCCCATTTACTGTTTTAATGTTTTCAGTGAATTTTCATTGCATGTCTGTAAGTTGCCTAGATTCACACCCCCGGCATGATGGAGTATCATCAAGCGTTTGTTCCATATTTGGGAGGCTCTGGGCAAAGTGATTTTGGTGTCCTACTTGTCGTGGTGTCCTTTGTCCCCGTGGCAACAACTATAAAGAAACACCTGGAATCATCTCAGCTGGTGCCACAGGATGAATGGCCTTATGATGAAGGTGATCTTCATTTTAGGCTCCCTACCAGCATTTCTAATACTGTGCCATTTTGAAGCAACAATAAATTAATGGTACTGGGATGCAAACAGCATCTGCACCCTATCTTACTAGAGCGGACTTGCTGTGCTTTTCTCAAGGCTAAGGGACCGCTATTTTCCGTGGCTGCTCGTACCAGGGCTCTTGAGCTCATTTAAGCTGATTAAGACCAAAAGGAGCCACATAGTTTCTGCTAGGGAGTATGACAGCATTCAAGTTTCCCCAGCATTGATAGGTTTATTTGTTTAGTAAATTTATATGGCCACCCGTCTCAAAACAATGGCTCTGGTCTGCCTACAAGAATAAAAACCAACAATAATTAGAACCACAAACCACATCACAAATGGCTGAAGACACAAAAATCAATTCCAGGCTACAATTAAAAACAAACAAACACAATATTAAGCTGATCAACCAGCAGAGCCTGTTTAACTTCCTGTCACAAACACCTGAGCTGGGACAACTGGAGATTAAAATGATAACTTACTCCCCACTTCCAGCTAAGTTGCACTGGCAACAATGATGAATAGTTGCCCATGAATAGGCCTGTGCAAAAATGGCACTTAGTAAATTACTAGGTTTGAAACCCAATGCATGTTTACTAAGAAGCAAGCACTTTTTAACTCCCTGTAGAATATATTTAGGTTGGAGTGTAGGTACATAAAGTATATCATTTTGCACATATACAGTACCTATAGGGCTATGCAAACCAGCTGCACTCTTTCAATCCCAATGGACACTTAGGTAACAAAAGTTTTATTAAAACAAAGGCGACTTGCATTCAGGGGAAAATACTGTTGTATCTGCAACTTGCACAAGCTGCAAACAGAGAGAGAATACATATTGTATCTCATCTTAAGCAGGCTGAGAACACTCTCAATCCACAAATCCAGAGGGAGAGAGGTGAGTTTTGGATCATCTACCAGTCTCATTTTATCCCAACTCTTCTTTTTCCTGGGATTAGAAAAAGGGTCCATCCTTTTACAACCAAGCAAAAATTGCTGGACTATGGCAGGTAAGAGGTGAAATGCATAATGTCCCAAACAGCCTCCACTGCATAGCTGAATTCTCCCTAAGTCTAATATTGTTTATTTCATTGCCCAAGCTTTGTAACAATGTGTACAGATAATCCTCATTTAGTAACTGTCTTGGATAGGGACCGTTCACAAATACAACAGTTGTATATAGTAATTAAAAATCAATTTCTAATCAGTGTATACTCTTAACTGACAATATGTTGGGGTGAGATAACCCTGGCATTGCTGCACAAGAAGACTTTAGCTAAATGAGAAAGTAGCAACCAGCAATCTTTGCAATCTCTCTCTCTTTCCATTTCTTTCTCTCTGTCAAGTGGTTTGCTTAGCGACCATTTTGCTAGAAGTAATTGTAGTTGCTAAATGAGGACTACCTTCAGTCTTATATGAGCACACCAGGTTGTACATAGGGGTATTACTTTTTATTTTTATTAAAAGTTTTAATGAGTTTTACAATTATATAACTTTCCCCTTCCCTCCCTCCCCTCAATCCCACATCACCTCCCCCCTCCCCCCCAACCTCCCAGAGCAAATACAGGGTATAAACATTTAGCAACCATACACTAAAATAAACTAATTAACTTTAGGATTTTCCCTCGCTTGTACACTTTCTTTTACTTCTTTTGTGGGTTATAACATTAACTTGAAACTCAGTTGAAATCTCCTATTTATTTCTTTTAATGGAGACTCCAGGCAATAAATGAGTTAATTGTAGCCAATTTAACAGTTTTATTCTAGTATCTGAATTATTATTTTGGGGCTTTTTCTCTGCGAGTAAACTGGAGTATTGTTGGATAACCCTAAACCTATAAGCAAATATGAGAACTGTACAATTCCGCTGCATAAATTTCCAGGTGTTGGAATAGACTCTTAGCACTGGTCATGCTGGCTGGGCTGAAGAATGTGGTTAAAGTTCAACAATATCTGGAAAATCATGCTTCTCATCCATGTTTTAAAGAGTAGCAGTTCTCTGTTAGGCTTATATCAACTTGCTATATTCCTCCATAAGCTTATTTATTGTACATTTAAAGCCAGCTACACATTTTTCCTATCAAAAATATACCTGAACCCCTTCTTGATGTTTTTTCAGCTGTTCCAGCATCTGTTGGAACTCTGCCTCTTTCTGCTCAGCTTCTTCCATGGTGGCTTGATTCTGCTCATCATAAGCCATGGCAACAACAGCCAGGATCAAGTTGATCAGGTAGAAAGAACCCAAGAAAATCACCAGGACAAAAAAGATCATGTACGTTTTGCCAGCAGCACGTAGAGTCTGGGAAAAACCAATAACAGTTGACGTTTTAAAACAAATATATATATATCTATATATATATATCTATATCTATCTATCTATCTATATATATATATATATATATATATATATATATATATATATATATATATATATATATATATATATATATATGTGTGTGTGTGTGTATATATATATATATATATATATATATATATATATATATATATATATATATATATATATATATATATATATATATATATGTGATACTCAAGCATCATGCCATTTATGCTTGAATAATTCATTTAACATTCTTTTGAAACTGGTATGCTTAAGATATTGCTACCTAAATAATTCTCTCTCACCAGCTGATAAAGATTTTCCCAGAAATCCTGAGTCATCAGTCGAAAGAGAGACAAGAAGGCCCAGCTGAATGTATCAAAACTTGTATAATCGTAGTTTGGATTCCTTCCAGCTTTTATGCAAAAATAGCCTTCTGGACATTGACTGAAATAAACAAATAAATACAAGTGCGTTCATTAATGCTAGTGAAATACCTACCATGTATAGAATTCATGCTTGCCTACATTCCCATATTAGTCTAATAGATTTTTTTTTAAAGTTTGCCTTAACATTTATTTTTCAAGGTCAAATCTATTCCTTTTAGTTTACAATTTTAATGCCCATATTTTTTCAAATAATTCAAATAAGGCACTGTATTATTTTCACAAATTGATTATTTGTGCAGAGTTTTGGTCAATAAACATTCTTTTTCCTGGCCATCTACATTCCTAATTCAGAGAAAAATAACTGACTTTAATTTCATAAATTACTTAAAAATATAAAATTAGATAAATTCATATTCAAATACTTAATAAGCATCTTTCTCCCTATACATGCTTGTTGTTTTTTCTCATTATTGAGACAATTTTGCATGGGAAACAGCTCTTTCAGAAACAGACTGGAATTCTGGATTTTTCATGACACTACTACCTTCTTTTTTGTCTCTTTCTTATTTATTTAATCATGGAGAAAATCTATGTGATTGCTAGGAATTGAAAATAACTTGACGGCATATAACCAATCAATTGACTATTTATTTCCAATGCTACACAATTAAATAATTACAGAGCTTACCATAGTAAACATTAAACGTATCTGAGCAAATTAGTCCCAATGTATAAGGCAGAACATATATTAAATCAATTATAATGTACAAGTCAATATCAAAACCTGTTGTAGCTATTGTAAAAGTTTGGTAATAGGTCTTACCCTGCGTCAGAACTGTTACCACAAAGCAAAGCATCATTTTGTCCTTCCAAAAAATAAAAATTATCTGTGTGAATAAAAAAAATTAAAAACAGTTAGCAATCCTAACCCAATCTATATCTACTTTGCCCAATGACCCTTCATTCCTGCAATAATTCTACCAGCAGTTCCTACGCAAACAGCAATTAAGTAACAATTGTAACATGTGCCTGTGCAGATGGACTGAACAAGGAACTCAAATAAAAAGTAGATAAGGTTGAATGGTTAAAATGAGAGCATGATATAAAACTAATTCACAGGGACCATTAAAATTGTTATGGCCTACAAGTGATTCTACCTGCATATGTTCTATTCAAGAGAGTTTTGCAAGCTTATTTTCATAGTAGCAAGAAGCCAAGGATAACTGCATTCTCATCTCCAACTAAGCCAAAGTACTCAGAGACTAGACAAGTTGAATTAAATGCAGTGATACTTAAGAGGCAAAAGAAAACTTTTCAGACTTTGCAGATCTGGTCCTCTTAGCTGTTGTAAACCTATTTGTTCTTGAGTTGCAAATAAGTTTGATTTTTGATTGAGAAAAGGACTTTTCCCAACTTCTCAATCTTAGTAGGATCCTCCAAATATTTAACTCCAAGTTGTGAGAAACCTTGAAGATCTACTTAAAAAGTACTAGGCCAATCTCCTCCCACCATTTTTAATTTTGTTTCCAACTTCATTAGACATTTTTCATCCTACCATAGTATATAGAGGCAAACAACAAAAAGCCAGGTTAAAAGCCACAAGAATCAAATAATGAATATTTTTTTAAAAAATAACTTTACTTCCTAACCCATTTATGCAGCTAGCAGCTAGCATGGAAACCCAAAAAGCCAAAGGGATCATTGAACTAATCAACTTATTCAAGGTACAAATGGCTCAAATATCCTACTTCTAACACATTATATGAAGACCTAGCTCTCTGGAGAAGGCTGTGATGCTGGAAAAGGCACAATAAAATGGAAGAGGGCAACCAGAAAGAAGGCAGATAAACTCAGTTACAATGGCAATAGGTGTACTATTGGAAGATCTGAAAAACCAAGGTAGGGATAGATTGTTAGAGAGAATATATAGTGAGAGTTCACTATTTAAATTATTTTATTGCCTATGTATTTTCATTCTGATTTTATGTGGCAAGGTAAACTACCCTAGCATAAATGTTTATGACAGGAGAATGGACATGTCTTTCAAAAATAAAATATATAATGTTCAAAGAGACTCACTTACTGATTTTTACAATGGCAAATTTAAGACAATAGAGAACATAGCTTGGCTAAATCAAGCTGAGTAGCTTGGGAGGATGGGCATGGACAACATTTCATAATTTGATAGAGTACAGCATCTTCCATCTTATTGTATCTTAACACTGTCAATAAATCTGAACCATAATTGTGCAATATCAAGGAATGCCATTAGAACCCCCCCCCCCGAAAAAGTATATTCTTACTTTCATCTTGTATGTATGCATTCCAGTCAAATTGGGTAGCGTTCAATGTACTGTTTTCTCCAAATGTAGCATTAAATATATCAGTATCATTATCTGTAGCATTTGGTGGATTCCAATACAAGCATTTATGCCTCAAGTTGCCCATGAACAGCTGGAGTCCTATGAGAGCAAAGACACTCAGACAAAATACTGTCAGAATCATCACATCGGATAGTTTCTTCACAGACTGAATGAGAGCTCCCACAATTGTCTTCAGACCTGGAAGCAGAAGAACATCTTGAGTTCAAGTGAAAAGACAGATGGGAAAAAGAAACCACAACAAAATGGTGACACCCCCCCCCCCCAGTAATGTTAAAGAAACCCTCATGCAGAAGCTCAAATCAATGGCCCTGTTGGTTTGTGAACTAAAATTTTAAATGGTTCTGTCTCTTGTGGCAATGTATTTTGTGAGGATGAGGCCCAGAAGTTTATGCTCCTTGAAATTGTGGATGAAAATGTATTGTGCTTTTTTAAAACAAAGAATAACTTGTTTTAATGATAAAACAAGTGTGTGTGCTATCATGCTTTTTCCCTCACAAAGGAAATTTTCCAATCACACTAAGCCTAAGCACGTTACACCAAAATAAGGAATATGGCTATCAGTGCAGCTCGCTCCAGCATAAACACGTTTAGGCATATGGATTGGAATGGATTAATGACTTTTTTTTTTAACTGCCAACTTCTCTTGCCCCAAACCATCAGATTTATAATGCCTTATTCTTCCCTTGAATCAAATTAAGGTAGAAGAAAATGAAATTGGAAAAAATAATAGTCTCTTATGCACACCCTCTCTTTCTCTCCGCTCTTATATATCTTACTCTGTTATATTTGACTAATTTCAAATATTTCATGATGCCAAATAATGATTCAGACATGAGTTCCATTAAAGTATTAAGGACAAACATCGTTTTCCATTTTGCAGGTAAAAAAACAGATGGCTAAACCAAGATTGCATGGTTATGCTTTTGTCACAGCTTGACCTCAAAGCTTGACATTCTGTGATGCAAATCACACAGGCCGTGTTCTGCAGCATGTCATGCAACAATGTGTTAAACGCAAAGGCTGATTTCAAAAATGAATAAGCAAATGGCAAAAAGCAAAGGATCACAAGATTAATTTCTTTTCAGTACATGATTCCTGCTTTTTTTCTTCTTCTTGGTTTTTTTAAATGAGTGAGCAAGCAACGAGGCTTATGGTGAAAAAATGTATTTTCAATTCCCATGGAGTTCTAAAAAGTCAGCCTCTGGGTTTAACCTAGCTCTCACCTGGGATGACTGATATTGTTTTCAATGCCCGGAGAACTCTGAATGTTCTCAATGCTGAGACATTACCCAGGTCCACAAACTCTGTCACATATCTGTAATAGGGGAGTTCACACACAAACACAAGGACAGGATAAAAAGGAACAGTTGGACAGATACAAGGGACCTAACACCTTACACCACTTACATCTTACCTGGGATTACAGAAATAGTTTTCAAAGCTCTCAATACTCTGAAAGTTCGAAGAGCTGAAACATTGCCTAGGTTTACAAATTCTGTTATATACCTGTAGAATTAAACCACAGTTATTCAGAATTGAGGTAGACTTCACTGTACTTACTTGGGGGCTTCATCAAGACCCCTTGGTAACTTTAGGGGAAAAATAAATATCAACATCTTCTATTAAGAGCTTTTAACAATGATAGTTTATACCGCAGAACAATATGTACCCAGGGACCTCAGTATGAACATCTATGCCCTTCATATAAAGCAACAGAAGCTATATTGGTCCATTAGAAAAAAATAGCTTTCTTTTGATCAATCCAAATGACACAACAATTGAACAAGCTACCATGTTCTCCAAAATTGTTCGTTATGTCGGATATTTAAAAAAATGAATGAGAAAGGATGATAATCGTCGTCGTCATCATCATCATCATCATCATCATCATCATCATCATCATCATCATCATCATCATCACAATATTAGGCCAGACATTACAGCCTGTATGAATGTATCAGAATTAAGTTCAATCCATGGAAGGTTTGAACATTTTAAGAAAAAGCAAGGGATTGTGCCTCTTGGCAGAGAGAGGGGGGGGGGGAATCAACCATTCTTGCATCAAGAAACTTAATTCATAATCTTGGGTGCTTGAAAAACATTTTTCCCCCTGTTAGAAAGCTGAAATATACAGATTTTGATTCTCAGACACCTACTCTATTAATGTACTATGTATTCTACATTATTAGACACTGTTCCAGTTACTTTGCTGTATGAATGCACTTACATGGTTTCACAAACAAAAGCAGAACACTATTATTGTCCTCAAATCAAGCAGGCAAGGGAAAAAAATAGCAAATGAGGCGATCTTAATTATTGTATATATGCTGTAATTACAGACAACAACGGTGACATAAGAATATATTGTCTGCTCTGTTTTATTTTATCCAGAAAAAATAAATTAGCTCAATAGTTGGACTGACTAATACTATTGAAAATGTATTGGTCATAATGTTATCATGATCCTTAATTGATTAAAGCATATTTTAATTACAATAGCCTCTATGCTCCAGTATATTATGTTGGAGTACATAGAAAGATAGACATCAATATATGTCAATAAAAAGAGGGTGGAATAAAAAGGAATGGAAAACTTACGCAAATGTAATGACAGTGAAATCGAGCCAGTTCCAGGGATCTCTGAGGAAGGTGAAACCATCTATACAAAAGCCCCTTGCAATTATTTTTATAAGGGATTCAAAGGTATATATTCCTGTGAATGTATATCTGGTAAAAACAAAACAACATATCCATTCTTAATGCAAATGGTTTTTAAAAACTCAGAGAAGTCAGAATTGCCACCCTAGATCTTACAAGCCTCCTGCCCCGCTTTGTGGGTAATATGGGGACTTCTTCCCATATTATTGAAGAAATCAAAAGCACCCATAGAAAAAAAAAGCCCATGCTTTACTCTCCACTTCCTAGACATTAAGGTAACACATATGTGGGAAGAAACCATATGATGGCCCCATGCATTGCATGCAACACTGCAAGAACACAAGAAGCCTTGCTGTATTTTCCTGCATGCAGAGACTTAACAGTATAAGAAGAGGCTTGGCTCCACTCAAACTCCACTCAAAGGTGGTAGCCTTTCCTTCACTGACACTCACAAGCACACTGTTTTTGAACTTGAAAATATTGCTAATCCTTCAATAATCAGCCTAGCCTATTTTCTGAACTTTATACCCTTTAACATCTTGTGAGACTAAAGAATACATTATGGGAAGATTTTGTGAAGTGCCACAGGAAGGTTTTTGGAATGGAAGATGATCAAATCAGTTGGATACATGCAGATTTTCGCTTATTAAAGTTCACTAGATTACAGCTATGCTATATGTTGTACATGAGAATGCATATGAGCTTATTCTATTAGGTCGTCTACATCCCACAAAAACACATTCAAACATGCAATTAAGAATAATATTGCACTTACTCTACATTCTTTGTCCACTCAGGGGGGTTACTTAAGGTCATAAATACACAGTTGGTCAAAATAGTGCACATAATGAGCATGCTGAATAATGTGAGTTATATTATTAAGGAACATAGAGTAATGTTTTTTTTTACAATGATAAATAAATGCGTTTTAAGATTGTTCTGTTTTAATTAAATATGTATGTCTGATAATATAGTAATATAGTTACAATTAAGGGATAATGTATGGTATATAAATTTCTAAAGGGCTAGGACTATATCATATATAAGTAAAATAAAAGCAATTGAGATGAAAGAAAGTTCCATTTGATTCCATAGCAAACCTCTGAATATTTGTTTTTATTTTTAGAAATGGGCAAAAGTATAATTAACAAACTGATGCAGATGAAATAAAGAATCCAGTAACAGGATACAAAAAACATCATGATATATAAAAGGTATATAATAATGCTTTCCAAAATGAATAGAATACAGAGTTTTGCCAGCAGATCTAGAGGACAACACGAGCCAACAGATGGAAGATGTCAATGTCATTCTATACAGGATATGAATACCAGAGAAACAGGGCAAATATTTGTACAATATCTGTTACTTCAAATTTCCAAGAAAATAATATCTTCCAAACACAGAATAAAGTCATATATGGAAAGGGGGATGCCAGGCGTTCAAGCTGATTTTAGAAAAGTTTGAGGAACAAGAGACATTTATTGCTGACACCTAATGGATAATTAAGAAAGTCAAAGAATACCAGAAAGAAACTAGTAGATGCTTCACTGATTGCAGAAAGACCTTCAATTGTGTTGATTGTGTCAAGCTGTGAAATATGCTTAGGAGAATGGGAATCCTACAAGATCTCATCAATCAACCATAAAAGAACCAACATTCAAGAAATATGCTATAGTTTGTGTAGAAACATATTGAAGGCCTTGGAAAAAATATTATGTGTTGTGCCATGTCTATACCTACAAGAATCAGAATTGTGCAGGCAATATTATTCCCTGAGGCATTTTATAGAAGCAAAGGTTGGACTTTGAAGAAGTAGGATAAAAAGAGAAGTAGGATAAAAAGAGTATTCATGCTTTTGAAGTTTGATGCTGGAGAAGATTCCCGAGAATACCGTATTTCCCTGAAAATAAGACAGGGTCTTATTTTTTTGATCCCCAAAATAAGCACTTGGCCTTATTTTCAGGGAGGTCTTATTATTTTTGAGGTGCAGGAGGCAGCGAGCATGGTCACCTCATGGCTGCTGCTGTGTTGCAATATTTTCGGGGAGTGCTTATTTTCAGGGGAGAGCTTATTTTAGCGAATGCGCTCCAAAGCCCGATTGGGCTTATTATCCGGGGGAGGTCGTATTTTCAGGAAAACAGGGTACATGAATAGCCAAGAAAATGGATCACAGAACAAATCATCCAGTGTTCTCACTCCAGGCACAGATGATCAAGCTCAAATTATAACCATTGTTTGGACATATTATGGAAAGCTCCCTTGAGAACCCCATAATATTGTAAAGATTAGAAGAAAGGAAGAGGATGACCACCAGCAGAGAAGTAGAGATGGATTTCATTACATCAACAACTAGTGTATCATTAGGAACTCTGGATGACCAGATTAGGGACAGATCATCCTGGAGAAGTTCTATCTGGAGTATATTGCTGCAAGGGTCAACATCACACGGATGGCACACAATCAATTAATTTTCAACAAATGATTTTAATAGCAATGCATTTTGAAGAAAGAGCTATGACACATACATACTGACTCTTGTACATTATTTGCAGCCTCAGCATCTGAATACTTATGTTTACAACTAATGAGGAATGCTTATGTCTTCCAGAAAAGAAAAAGAAGTTCTGCTATTTAGATATTCCTGGTTTATGCCAAAATGCAATTACTAATAAAATTAATATTAAAACATAAGCATTTACTTATTATACTGCACTATCCTGGTTGAATGGTAGCACCAAAAACTTTGGATTTTCACTGAAATTCTAATATCCAGTGTGAAAGACATCCTAATTGTATTTCCAACTCCTGTTTTGCCTTAGCCACAAAACACAATCAGGATTCTGTTCACATAAGAAGCAATATAGAAAATATAGAAAGCTGCATTTGGTGCCAGTTATGGACAGTTATTGACTATCTGATAAGAGACAAATCCTTTTTGGGACAGGCTTGAGAAATGCTGGTGTGTGGTTAGGGGTCTGGGATAAAGGATTTAACCAACTTCCAAATTGACTGAGTAACAAGTTGGGGATGCACTACATGGGTAACCTACAACTAAGCTATTTCTGAAGACAAGTCTACCAGAATTCTGAATGCCCATGTATCCTATTTTCATCACCTACAATGAAATGAAATTAAGTGCCAGAGAGACATTTCATACCACTGTGCGTGCCAGTAGAAGGTGGAAAATCTCAATTTCAGAGATGGGCAGAGGTTGCCCTTGTAGTGGGCAAGGTTGGTTTCACACATCTTCAATAAATAGTTGTAGGATGTTTTTGCCTGGAGTAAGCAGGACATGTAGATGAGCTCTTAGTGCATTTTATAATGCAAAAAATATTCTTTGCACTCAATTCTATGCAATATGTTTTGCCTAATGATATTCTATTATTTTTATCAACTAGATGATAAATGTTTATACTAGGCTCTATTTATGACAAATCTGCCCAACAAACCTGCAAACTATCCATTTCTGGCTAGTATCATTCATACCATTCAGATATTGAAAGCATAAATTTGAATATATTGAATACAGACAATTTTGGAAATTCTTATTTATATCACATGCAGAGAATTAGAAGATTTAAGTATTGTGTTCAATAATTTCTTTTATCAGCTTTTTTTCCAAACAGCCATCCCGTAAATATGCCTAACATCCAGTTTCTAAAAAAAATTCCCAGAAATAATGACTTATTATCAGACTTTATAATACTATATTTAATGAAAAAATACAACATATACAGGTAGTCCTTGACTTATGACCACAGAGCCCAAGGTTTCTGTTGCTAAATAAGACATTTGTTAAGTGAGTTTCACCCCATTTTACAACCAAATCTGCCGTAGTTGTTAAGCAAATCACTGCAGTTGTTAAGTTAGTAACTAGTAAGTTAAGTGAATCTGGCTTCCCCATTGACTTTGCTTGTCAGAAGACTGTAAAAGGTGATCACATAATCCCAGAACGCTGCAACCGTCATAAATATGAACCAGTTACCAAACATCTGAATTTTGATCATGTGACCCTGGGGAATCTGCAATGGTTGTAAATGTGAAAAATGGTCATAAGTCACTTTTTCCAGTGCCATTGTAACTTTGAATGGTCGTTAAACAAACTATTGTAAGACAAGGACTACCTGTATATATGACAATGGTTTGATGAAATCCATTCCAGTTTACCATTGATAAGTTTTAGTGGACAATTTTTAAAATCTAAGAACTTAATACATTGAGATAATTTAGATTGTGATTCTGTGATCACTTACCTAGGAATCTTTGGAATCCATTAAACTTACTACACAGTAAACCTGTACAAGGACTTTTAAAGGACTGTAGTAAGGCAAAATACTGAGAACTTTTCAAACACTCTTGACTATGCTTGAAGCCCATCAAAGAATTGGGAGTTTAAACGGAATACCGAGATGAGCATTCTTGAAGGATCCTGGCATAAGAAAACACTCAATTTTGTAAACATTTTCACATTACAGGCCAATACTTCATATCAGGGAACTGCATCAAGACAAGTGAAAGTAGGCATATCTTTCCATGGTGGGCACAAACAATGCTCATTCCCAGAATGCACCTCGCTCTTGAGGCCATTTGCTTATTTGAGTATTCTGTGCAGATTTGGCTGAGCATTTCCATGAATTTTGGATTTTCATTTTACAGTTAAATAGTTTGGCTCAACCTAACAAACAATATAGAAATAAGGAATGAAATAACAAGTGACAGTTATAAATTGCTGTCTTGAGAAAACTATTTGTTAATAACCACTTGAAAAGGATATGAATGTACCAAAATCTTAATAGCTACTTTTCTAAGAGGGTTGAAAGGAGTTAAAATGTATAGGGCAGGGGTGGCACTGAATCGGAAAATTGCCTTCCCTCTATTCAATACTATAAAAGTCTGGAAGAAAAAAAGAAACAGTGAAAGCAATTTAAGCATATGCAATGTTATATTAATTTTTCTGTGTTTGCTTTTTCCAAGAAGAAAAACCAGACATCCCTGAACCAACCTTTGCAGTAAAAAATACTTACTATTTACTGTATAAACAACATAGAATTTGCCATGGCATGGAAACATAATGTCAAAGACCATGTGAGTTAGAAAGGATCTTATCAATCATCTGCTGCTTCCATTTGAAAAGTGGACCATTGCTTAAAAGCAGCTACTGTCAGAAATATTCTGACTCAATCTTCATTAATTTAATTCCAATCCATTGTCCTGGCTTAAATTTCAACAGGGAATAAGCTATTGCCCCTTACTGCTGTTCTTTCTCCCACAAAGTCTTCTACTACAACTTTTAACCTTTTCTCAAGTTTTAATGTTCACATTCTTTCTCATCTTGGTAGTTTTCTTGAACTCTGTCTGGCTTCTCTAACTATGATCTGGATGTAATGCTTGGTCAAGCCAACCCATTAGCATTTTTAGTCCATGTTCACACTCTATAGTGGTTCACTAGCATTCTAAAATCCTCTTTCTGTGTACTGCCAGCTCAAGATATCAAAGTATCAACCATTCTGCCCCAAAGTCTTCCCAATCCTAAATGTATGCATTTGAGTTTTCCTACCCATATATTAGACCTTATTTCTCATAGCTGAATATCATTCAGTTCGATCTAATCTTGTTTAAGCTTGCCAAGTTTACTTTGAATTATGGAGTTCTCTTCTTAATGTTTAGTATTCCCCCAAGATTTGCAAATCAGCATTCTCTTCCATATCGTCCTCAGAACCATTTCAAAAACATTGAATAGCACAAAGCCAAATGGAAGTCTACTTAAACTTTCTTTTCAGGCCAATGCAGAACTTTTCCGAGAACCATTTAAGTGGTTGTTCAACTAGTTGCAAATTCACCAGATTGTAATAACCTCTTGCTCACATTTATTCGTTTTATCCACAACAATATCATGATTACCAATTCACTTCAATTAAAATGTAGAGTGTTCCTTTTATTTACCAAACTTGTCATTCCACTGGAGTAGAGTTACTGATCTTACAATTCCAGATAAATCCATACTAGTTCTTGGTAATGGTAGTATCAGTATTTGTTTCTGATTGTCTGTATACTATCGCATGCCAATCTATTATCTTGCCCAATGTATACATTAAACTAACAAGATTATAGGATGGTTTTTGTTTTTGTTTTGCTTTTTTATGGATTCCCACAAAAGGTCCAAATTCACTTTTGAGTCAGCTTCTGTAGTTCCTTCTTTGATGGCCTTCGGTCAGCTGGCAAAACCTACTTTCTTTAGATAGACATTTAAGCTTCTGGCATTGATTATCAATTGTTCTTTGTTTAATTTTAGCAGTCTCTTGTCTTTATTTGGTCTTTGTGGAAAGTAAGTTGTATCTGGATAAAGTATTTTTGTATGTTTTAAATTTATGTTTAACAGCTATTAGACTCTTAGAGGGGTATAAATGTAAACAACTACATCAACTTCACTTTTATATAAATAGCTTCACCATTTAGGAATTGATTTAATGTGAAGGTTTTACTTTTTAAAGATTTGCCTGGCTGTATTACTGCATATAAAAAAGCTGCAGCTTCTAGTGTAGTAAACACATGTTCTTATGAGGAATGACATTAAAATAGTGCAATATCAAAAATCCATGAGGCACAGACAATCTGGATCCATCACCAGGACCAGAGGTTTAGTCTTCTGAGCTGGAGCCCATTCTCAGGGAACTTCTCCCTCACCAGAATGTGAGAGAGAACAGTGGTAGTCTGTTTTCTGTAAACTAAGCCATGGATCTCTGGTGCTAAAAATTTGTGTCTAAACAATAAGCTCAAGGAGAACTTCCAAAATTGAGAACCAAAGCATACGAAAGACATGTTCTTTATAGCGAACAACTATTATCAGGAAATAATTTAGCTAAGTGGCCAGAAGAATCATACAAAATTGGACATTTTGAAAGTATGATATGATCTGCATTAGGAGCAATATATAGCATTAAATGGGGGCAGGTAGGTCAAGTGAAAGACGTATCAAGAGATAGCCTCCACTCATGTGTATTTTATGAATATGAGGAAAGTTAAGATACGATGCGATGTACTGTGTGTGAGACACTGCTGCACATTGCATCTAAAACAAAGCAGTTACCAATAAACCCAGCTCAACAGTCCACTTTTAATCCAAACTCATGGTAAATGCCACCATGGGTAGAGTTAATATTAGAAAATTCTAGATCAGACGAGCGTTTAGTCAAAGTATATCCCTTTCCTGATGACCCCTGACTATGCCCACAACCATTTTTGTATTGCTCTGCAAGTATTTATCTACTTAATCAAATATCCTCTTTTTCCTCTCCATGGGCCAATGGGCTCTCCTTTTGATTGGAAGCCCCAAAACAATCAACCAATCAGTTCCTTTTTTCTTCTTTTGCAAGGTATTATTATGTGGCATTGAGGAAATAAAGGAACACCCTCCTGATCAGCCACTATAGGGAGGAAGCAGCAATGCTGATTCTCACTGTCGTTATGAAGACCTGAGGATGAAATGGGAGGGCTTCAAAGTGTGGCAGGAGAGTATGGTTAGGCTAGGAAATCCCTAGAGACAGGCAATCCCAGCAGTGGCTTTAAGTAAAGTGTCATAAAACTGTTTCTTCAGCTTTCTCTTTAATAGGCTATGAAGGAATATGCAGTTGGTTCAGTTTTTTGAAAGCCACTTGATGGTGTGAACAACTAAGATCACTTTATTTGTTTACTTAATCGATTTACATGACTTTCAATCTTGAAAATGCAACCCCGGGCAGCTAATAACATGTTAAAAACAATAAGAAAAAAATAGCAAGAGGATAAAAACCTACAATGATAACTAAAAAACAGAGTCAATAAACAATCAACAAACACATCTCACAAGCCATCTAACCTTTCAACTCCTGTGCTCTGGAGCATGTACAGATATCTAGCACTTTGTGAAAGACCAGCAGAGTTGGGGGCCAATCTAACCTCTGGTCGTGTGCCAGACTAAACAGTTGTTAAGTGAATCCCTGTAGTTGTTAAAGTTAGTACGGTTGTTAAGTGAATCCAGCTTCTCCATTGACTTGGCTTGTCAGAAGGTGATCACATGATTCTGGGACACTGCAACTATTATAAGTATGAACCAATTGCCCAGTGTCTGAATTTGGGTCACATGACCATGGGGATGCCACAATGGTTGTAAGTCTGAAAAATGCTCATTGGTTACTTTTTTCAGTGTGGTTGTAACTTTGAACCGTCACTAAATGAACTGTTGTAAACCAAGGACTTCCTATATTGCATTCTAATCACTGGGCCACCACAGCTCCAGACATTGAGACAGGTCCTACACATCTTCCAGACCCTGGGAGAGAACCTACACCGTATCACTTGGTTGACCTGGGGCAGAGATGTAGATGTTGTGGTTTCATGTAGAGCTTAAACAGGAGGGAGAAGCACATCAAGTCCTATGTCACCCCACCGAGAAGAGTCTGTAGAACAGATCTCTCATCCTCCATAAATATCAATTGAACTACTCCTGAAGGAAAGAGGGGAACCAACATATAACTGTGCCTCTCATTCTTAACTCTTGAAGTCAGTCCAGACAGATACCATGATCAATGATATCAAACCCTGCTGAGAGAGAAGAGGAAGGATGGAAGCACTTCTCCCCATCCCACTCCTGCAAGAGATCATTCCAAGCAAGCCCTTCAGACCCATTCCCAGATCTGAAACCTGACTGAAAAATGGTTCAGGTAATCCAGATAGGTCAAAGATTATCTAAAATGGTTGACTCTAGCAATGGCATCTTGATGAGAGGATAAGATGCTCTCTCTTTACAGCAGGGCCACGCCAACTCTCAAGGAGGAATTCAGTTGTATTGGTAAGCAACTGCATAGTGTCTACCTGGAAGTTTTAGCTAATCAGGAGGAACATGGATTCGGTGCATAAGTGGCCATGGTAACAATTCCAGGTACCTGACCTTGGCCACCAGGGCTAACAGATTCAAATTCATCCCAGATAATCAGTAAGATTGGGCCTCAGTTAGCTCTATAGGACCTGCCTCAAGGCAGAAGTCCAACCTGGAGTAAATCTGACCTTATCTGACAGAAGCTTCACATATCCTCATCATGGTCTGAAGAAAAACTTCAATTACTCTAAACAGGAATGAGGGGCAGCTATCTGCAAATTCAATAAGGGTGGGAAAATGTTGATGTTTTGCTGCCCTTAGTATAAGGTTGGCATAGTGAATAGTGGCTCTAATGCGTGCTTGGTTGGATTCACCCCTTATTCTCATATTTCATCTTTCTCTGCTTCTCAGTAATCCAAAGGGGTGAGGGGCTCTGGGATCCTCGAAAGGAGAGAGCTCTGATCCAAAGCCCTAGCAGATCCTCTCATTCCAAGCAGCAACTAAGGCTTCAGTTGGATTGTGCACCAGACTTCAAAACCCACCCCTTAAACTCCCCTGAAATCCACTAGGGTCTATTAGTTGCCTAGGATGAACCAATCAAATAGAGGAATCAATCAGAATGCTCTGACAATGATAATTGTGTGTGTGTGTGTGTGAAGGTGATCTCCTCCAATATCACACCACCATTGCTGTCTCTCTCCCTCTCCCCCCCCCTTGATATGGAAATAACCATCAGTACATTTTAGACCTTCAATGACCTAGGTCAGTTATATGACTGTGATGGTGACCATGATTTCCCAAGCTATTGCAGAGTTCAATTCCAGGGAAAGCAAGTTGAAGTTCCCGAGGCTTTAAGCCTGGGGAACTGCACCACCAGCCCAGCCAATGAGCTCAGGGAGGGAGGCTGTAACACAATAGGGAGGCTAGTACAAGAACAACACCCCCACAATAGCACTTAGACATATACTGCTTCACTGTACCCGGCAGCCCTCTCTAAGCTATTTACAGAGCCCGCATATTTCCCCCAACAATCTGGGTCCTCATTTTACTGACCTCAGAAGGATGGAAGGCAAAGTCAATCTTGATCTGCTCAGAATTGAACTCCTGGAGAGAGCAATGAGTTAGCCCTGTAGTACTGCATTTTAACCACTGTACCAACCACTCTAACCAATATTGGCAGCAGTCCAGTATTTTGTAACAACAGGATTTTGTATCTATTTATCTGTAGAGCATCACCTCTTGGAATTCCCCAAATGACCACAGCTTATCCACTACCACGATCCTAAGGGTAGAGCATATTTCAGAGAGGGGATCTGCAATTTTGCTGGGGAACTTTCTAAGCCATCTTTGAAATATACTTCTTTAGTTATTTGTTAGGATCACTTTCCTATACAGAATAAATAAAAAGTTATGCAGTGTAACAATTCTTCATATCCAAAAATACAGACTTATATTGCAGAAAACCTGAAAGTGTAACTATCAAAGCAGATGCCCAACAGGAGAGAAAGAGGCAACACCAATCAATAATGTGAAAGACTCACTTTTGTATTAATGTAAAATGGATCCAGGTCTTCCAAGGGAGTAGCAACCATTCCAGCAGGGATGTCACCATAAATAAATGGCAGTGATTTGCCAGCCTCCAAGTCACTACTTGGTTTTGGCCCATTTTCATCATTGTCTTTATGGTCTTGTTTGGACTGCTTGGCTTTTTCGGCAGCAATGCGTTGTTCGATAGCTGCAAGAGACTCTCTAGTGAAGTAGTGAAAGCTGTCCGGACCTGGTGGTACAAGCACTGGCTGCTCCATCTTGTCATCCTGCACATTTTAATTACTAGTTATTCTCTTGCATAAGGAAGTACTGAAGAAAAGAGAAAAACAAGGAGTGAATCAATAACCATGAAAATCCCCATCACTTCTTCATTAAGCTAACATAATATTCAAGAAAATAATTATGTCAGACCTGGAAGCCATATTTTACTTTTGGGACTTCAGGCCTGCCACATTTTCTACTGTGGGAAAATGGGAGGGGGGATGATACAGAGTGTGGGTGATATATAGTCAAAGTAACGTTCCTTTCTCAGAAAGTCAAGGCCATCTTGCCCTGCAGCTGAGATGCGGTGACTGGGAGGCATCTCTAGTTTTGGAGGGTGCCTGGATTGGAACATGTAGATGCTGGGCAGGGAGGTGGACTTTCATTTGGGTGGGGAAAACCTGGAAACTTTCAGATTCGGGTTTTCCCAGATGTGCCAATATGACATCTCTAATAAAATGGAACTTTGAGGAAACCCAAGCCTCAAGAGTCTTCTTTTGTTAGGGGTGTTACTTGGAACCGTGACAAATTATACCTTTAGAGTAACAAAATGAAGACTTCAAATATTTAACTATTTACCTTTGAGAAGGAAATTCTTATAGGCTGATAAGATTATTAGCTGTTTTAGATTTTCCTTCCCCCTTTTTAGATCCCCCCCCCCGGCTTTACTGGCAAATTTTTGTAGTTTTAACAGTAAGCTAACCAGTCAAAATTGGTCAGAAAACATTTTTGTTGACATGAAGGTTCAGGGATAAGAAGATATTATTTGCTGAATCTGTTTGACAGGGAGCTGTGAAACACTACTACGATTCTACCATGAGGCATTATTAGAAGACCGCGTGGGGGGAGGGAAGGGGGACATTTTCCAACAGCAGTGAATAGAAAATAGGAGCCTAGTTGCTTCCTGACTATGCCTTGATCAATGAGGCAATCTACAAGCTGAACATTTTTAAAACTGCAAGCAACGTGAAGGATTGTACTATCTGAAGATATTCAAAAGTGCTTCCACTGCAAACAGTATTTTATCAATTATAAAACATGAGAAAGTTCTTCTAATACAGAAGCCCAAAGGAAAGGACTAGTTAATGAAACCACAATTGTTAATTACAAAAAGATTTCATTCAGCAATTTCTCTGTGCATTTATTTTGAGCAGGATTCATCTCAGATTTTCAGAATCAGGTCAGAATGGTGGTGGTGAGACCAAATCCATTGGATGTTATATTCTGTATTTGAATCAGCCATTAAAAAACACACACACACACACACACACACACACACACACACACACACACACACACACACACAGATCAAGTTGATATATGGGAAAGAGCAGACTGCGAGCAGATGGTTTTATTTCTTTTAATGGATCTAATGTATTATATTGGAAATGTGCCTAAGAAGAATATAACATATTACCATAAATGCAGCATGAGGCCAAAGGTCAGTAAAGCCACGAGGTATGTGGGGAAGCCAATAACTGATGGGAAGGACTAGTTTGCTCTATATCTTTTATGCTGGTGAATGGTTTCTTTAGTTTTGCAGATTTCAGAGGCCTAGTGGGTAGAAAGCAAAAGATCTCCTCAACTCTAGAGATTAAAATTCTATGACTGCTGTCTCATCATTGGCAGTCTGCCTTGAAGTAGGCCTGTGATTATTAGTGCCAGAGCACTTAGCCAGACAAAGGGAAAGATGAGGAATAGCAGAGAAGTACAAAATTGAACTTGGTCAGAAGGAAGACCAGAGTTGAAAAAAGATACTGAAAGAGAGACATGAGCCCTAGAAATAAATAAATTCATTAAAAAAACAAAACAGAAGGCAAAGCAGAATGACAAGAGGAGGGAGAAGAGAGGGTGGAGAAGGAGGAGGAGGAAGAAAAGGAAAATAAAGTTTAAAAAAAAGCCTTTCGCAATTATGTAAGAGGAATAATTTTATTGATCTGATCTCTCTTTCAGTTGCCAGTGTTTGGAAGCAAAGGGTGGGGGGGAACCTTAATGGAAGTGGGAAAAGCCCTACACTGCAAAAACAGCTAATGGATCCTTAATGCACTTGCAAAATAAATAAGGCCTGGGTTTCAAAGGTCTCCCTTAACCGCATCTGTTAAATGGATGTATTTCAGTATAGCTCAGGTTTATTATCTGAATAAAGTAAACATTTAAAGGAATATGATGAATATCTCACTTAAGACACAATTTCAAAATTTTCAGATATTATGACTATGAACCAGGTAGAATCAATTAAGTATTAAATATGAGCACAGTGGTCTGGAATGTCACTGATATTTTCTCACAGAACCGTAATAGTTGATGGCACTGTGTAATTGGGACTGTTTTGCACTGACCTGTACTTTTATTAATTAATGTCATTTTCAGCCTTCAAACATAGGGCCTTCATTTGGAGAAACACTGTAACTATTATGAATGCAGCAAAGGTTGGAATTAACCACAATATTGTTTTCTAAATCAAACCAACTAAGCAGAGGCATTCCGTAGAAAAATTCTGCAATTTCCCAAGCATTCCCTGGAGATAACAATAAAATGGTTGCCCTAGATTTCTTAATGTTCATTCAATTATTAAAATATATTATTTTGTGGTTATTAATATTACTATTATTATAAATAATTTCAGACTCCAGTTCATTATCCAATAATGAAAAATCCAAAGTCTTAACTCTTGCTATTTTATGAAAGGCTTCATTTGGAGCTTTTACTCGACAAATGAATAATTTGTTCCAAGTAGTATGCAGTTTGTTGCAGGCAGTCAGCTATTATAAAGCAATATTGTGCAGTTGTTAATCCTGACCACATTCTCCAAAGGAATTAAGCATGGCTTTTCATTATAGTATGAACACATCTTGACCACCTCATGTTTCTTTTTGTTTTTTAGTATCCCCATGATGTGCTTTTGAGAGAGACAGTTTAAATCATGGATGTCAAACTGACGGTGTCACATTGCTGTCACGTGACACTTCGTGACATTTTTTTCATTCGGAGGTGAAGTGGGCATGGCCTATGCGTGACACATCTAGCCCATGGGCCACTAGTTTGACATCCCTGGTTTAAGTAATTTAAATTACATATTCCAGGTTTCATCCACTTTGACTCATAGAGTATAGCAAGAGAGGTGGTCCAAAACCTGTTAAGACTGCCCCCCCTCACACACACACACACCATTCCAGCCTCATTTCACTGATTTCCAGACAATTTCCTGCCCCTTGATAGAGAACAAGAAATCAGCACCCAGAGAGTTTTATCTTTTGCTTTGTTTAATATGTACTGAATGAATAAAAAACAAGACGTCACCACTGAGTAGCAAAACAAATGATAGACAATACTGGCAGGATATAGACTGGCAATGGAAAAGCAAATTTTGTGCCAGTGTAATTTTCTGCTGGAACAAGTTCTGTTCCTTTTAACTTGGCAGTAAAGAAAGGCTTGTAGAAATGTCCATCCCCATACAACTGTGCAAGACTGAAACTGGAAGGTTTCCTGATTACTTGTTTGAGGTAAGCATTGAAACTTAGAAATTGCAACAGGAATTCCCAGCCTCATTTCTAATGAGTTAATTAAGGTGAAATTTTTTGGAATACTTTGAAATGCTTTATTCTAGATTTCTCCCATTGCGGCTAAAATATCGTCTGCAAAGAAGCTATCTACCAATTCATTTGTTGCTTCTTCTTCTCCTCTCCTAATGTCCACACAACCCAGTATCAAGAAGTGGTAATATTGAAAATCTTAGAACAGTAACCTTGTCAAGTTCTGGGATAAGAGCAAAAACAGCACAGAATTTACCACACTCCAAACCCCTAGATGTTGAAGGAACCAAAAGAGGGGTACTGTAACCCAGCTACGTCCATTTTGGTTCTCACCAATTTGTTGGACTTCTGACTAGTGGTGGGGTTCCTACCAGTTCGGCTGAACCGGTAGTGGTATGGCGATCTGGGTCGCTGGAACCGGCAGCAACCCAGGCCTGCCACATCCCCAAACTGGTTCCTTGGTCTCTTCCGCCATCGGTGACA